>NW_011494835.1:5603238-5617817 GCF_000754665.1 Bison bison bison | reverse complement strand
CTCTCCTCTTTCACTTTCATCAAGAGGCTTTTGAGTTCCTCTTCACTTTCTGCCATAAGGGTGGTGTCATCTGCATATCTGAGGTTACTAATATTTCTCCTGGCAATCTTAATTCCAGCTTGTGCTTCTTCCAGCCCAGCGTTTCTCATGATGTACTCTGCATATAAGTTAAATAAGCAGGGTGACAATATACAGCCTTGACGTACTCCTTTTCCTATTTGGAACCAGTCTGTTGTTCCATGTCCAGTTCTAACTGTTGCTTCCTGACCTGCATACAAATTTCTCAAGAGGCAGGTCAGGTGGTCTGGTATTCCCATCTCTTTCAGAATTTTCCACGGTTTAATGTGATCCACACAGTCAAAGGTGTTGGCATAGTCAATAAAGCAGAAATAGATGTTTTTCTGGAACTCTCTTGCTTTTTCGATGATCCAGCGGATGTTGGCAATTTGGTCTCTGGTTCCTCTGCCTTTTCTAAAACCAGCTTGAACATCTGGAAGTTCACGGTTCACATATTGCTGACGCCTATGTGAGAATTATGGCACAGATAGACAAAAATAGTGAGTTGCAAGGTTTCCAAGCAAGATCAGGTATATGAGTCAAGGACAGAGCTCTTTCTCTTCCAGGAAAACTTCTGAGCCCCAAGCACCTGTTGATGGTCTCCATGGATGCATCACCTCTTTCTTCTCTTAAGTACCTAAGCTGGAGGCTGGCACTGTAGGTATAACAGCTCTACCAAAATGCGTATCATGTTTCCCAGCAAAACACACCAATCTTAAATCATGGTGTACATTCAAGAAATCCAAAGTCGAATTAAAAGATAGCACTTCCCTTTCATTTGAAATCAAAGAACACCAGACTTGACTGGGACAGTGTCCTTACACAAAGGACCCCACATTCCACGGAAAACAAGAATGTCTGAGGCTAGAACTCCACCCTGTACACTTTTGCCCCAGTCAAGGCTGTCGTTACAGCCTCACTTCTCCTGGTCCAAGAGAACTTGAAGAGAGGACACTGAGATGAGGATGAATAACTGCCATATTTTTGGTGTTTGGGAGCTTTTAACACTGCAAAACAATTCTGAGAATGTAGTTTGGCAGCACAAACCTAGGAAACCAGATAGGTGACCACGGTTAGCTGACTTTTCAGCTGAAAATGAACCTTCCTTTGCCGAATTCTAAAGTCTACATTCTTTAGTCTGCATTCTACAGTTTGCTGAATTCTTGAGAGTCCCTTGGACTACAAGGAGATCCAACCAGTCCACTCTGAAGATCAGCCCTGGGATTTCTTTGGAAGGAATGATGCTAAAGCTGAAACTCCAGTAGTTTGGCCACCTCATTCAAAGAGTTGACTCATTGGAAAAGACTCTGATTGCTAGGAGGGATTGGGGGCAGGAGGAGAAGGGGACGACAGAGGATGAGATGGCTGGATGGCATCACGGACTCGATGGACGTGAGTCTGAGTGAACTCCGGGAGTTGGTGATGAACAGGGAGGCCTGGAGTGCTGCGATTCATGGTGTCGCAAAGAGTCGGACACGACTGAGCGACTGAACTGAACTGAACTGAAAGTCTGCAGATGGAGAAACTTACTCCCTGAAAAAGCTCTCTCCTAACAAATGACTTGTCTCAGTTATGTGACAAATGGTTACTCTCTTGATGATAAAATGTAGTTACAACTGGTCTAGTACTTAAAAGGTTAAAACATGGTCAACCACATGACATTTTCTGGTTGGGATTTTCTCTTTTCTCTGACATTTCTAAACCGGCCAGTTGTGTCTTGTGGCCAACAGCTGGGCCCTAGGTGCTTGGTATGTGGAGCCTTTCTTCAGAGAAAATACTGTGTTCAGTGCTTTTTCACAAACCAAAGTAACCAGTGAGGCTATAGCTAAAGTATTCACTGCTTTTTTAAAGGATATACTTTTCGTTAACAATTTTATGTGGACTCCCATTCTATGCTGAGTCAGTTTTCAGCAAAAGACACACACTGCCGTTTCACAATAGGAATTCTTACCATGAATCTACTGAATCTGTCTATCCCCAAATAATTCATGATAAAGAAAGCACAATGGCAACTGAGTAATCAAGAGAGAATTTCCTAATTACATCTTACACATTTTTTAGCCTTTTCATCTATTGGGTGTGTCCCAAACAACAAACACATCTTGTAATGACTCATGTCCACATATAACAAGCAGTCCTCTTTGGGGCCTTAAAGATTCACACATTGAAGAGCTCGCCTAGAATGTGAAATTAAAAACAATTGATCCAGATTTTCATATATTGTTCACATTTGAAATTCTTCATGCTATGCAAATGGAAATTTTAAAATTACCTTCTTCCAAGATGACTATATCAGAGACAAAGTAATCCTAGAATTTAAGGATGGAAATGAGAAACTACTCTACAAAAGCCTAATAGTTTGTGTTATTACCACTGCACAATATATGCAGTATACTCATATTTTTGTTATTATCATACCTGGCATATACATTTTTCACAATGACTTTTTATACAAAATTTAAGTCAAAAATTAATTTATTTTAATATTTACAAAACACTTGATTATTCAATTAAAGTATACTTTCCATGATGTGAAACTATATACACATATACACATGAGATGAAAAGTTTTATATTAGTGAAAAAAAGTTAATCCCAGAAAAGGGAATCCAGGGTTTTAATATAAAGAGCTCTCTCAGCCCCATCTTCCTCTGCCATTCCCTTTCTGTACTTTGAGAGCAAGACCTTTGTCATCTATGATTTATAAAAGGAAGGGAACCGAAAGGGAAAAAAAAAAAAGGATACTGTGCATCAGGTGTTATCTTGGTACTTCCTGTGTCTTCCCATTGTAAGGGACTTTATTCCTGGGGATATTATAAAATGACAAAGCTTTCTACTTGACAATAATCCATAAATAATAGAACAGAAGAAACATAATCCTTCTCAAGTGGGGAGAGCCAGGCTCTGCAGTAGTTCTGCTGTGATGTGGGTGTCATATAAACACCTGAAACCCAAAGGCAAAATGTGTGTGTGCGTTTGTGTGTCTACACATGCATGGGGTGAGGGCAAATACACGTGACAGTCCCCTTAAGCTTCTTCCTGCTCTAGGGCTCAGAAAAAACTTTCTGAAACACTAATTACGAAGAAAGAAACAGGGCCCTGTCAAAACAAAATAAAGCTGCTAAAAGAAAAAGTACATTATCTCTCAGGTTGGGCCATGAGAAAATTCCAGTTGTGTATCTTTTAAATAGAAATCTAGGCATACCGCATAGGAACAGACATTATTCTGCTGATTGATTCTCTTTACAGTCTACACAAGAATGAGTGGTAGTCAGAATCAATCAAACGAGAGCCTATCTCAACTACGTAATACAATCGAGTATTGCTGCAGAATATTCTCACACCAATCTAAAAAGAAAAAAACACTTTTTAAATGGCACATATTACTGTATTTTAAAAGAAAACATGTATTTGTCAACTTATCCTAATAATTCAACAAACTCAAAGACTCTAATTCTATATCCCACATTCAATATGAAAAGATTAACACGTAAAGATTTGTTTAAATAAGTTCAATTACAAAAACTTGACAAATTTTGAAATTACCTAACATCTACTAAAGTTTAACTAAAATATACCAATTATACTTTTTTCAATTGAAGTATTACTAATAATTGTATTTGTGTTAAGTGCTGTGGCTCAGCTGGTAAAGAATCTGCCTGCAATGCGGGAGACCTGGGTTCAGTCCCTGGGTTGGGAAGATCCCCTGGAGAAGGGAAAGGAGACACACTCCAGTATTACTGGCCTGGAGAATCGCACGGACTGTAAAGTCCAAGGGGTCGCGAAGAGTCGGACATGACCGAGCAACTTCCACAAAGAACAGCTTTCCATGACTGACTTCCTGATTTTCCGTACACTGCTTTGTTATTTTGTTTTTCACTGCCAAGGTTTTTTAAGTTTCTCACAATTAACATAATGCTACAAAATAAGGCTTGATTTAAAAAAAAAAAAAGAATTCTCAGTAGCCAATAATAATGATTATTAAGCTCTATTTTAACTTGGTTAACAGGAATAATGGAATCACACAAGCTCTCAAACTATTTCAAAGAGAGTGATACTTGTCCTGCAAGAATAATAATGCAGGTAAACTACCGAAACTTCATTTCAAAAGAAAGAAGGAATTCGTTTGATTTTATAAATTAATATTATTTACTTCAATTCAGAAAAAAAAAATATGATGGAATAATACATTAAATCCATGACAAAATTCTGTAGAATGCATGCATAAGATCCTGAGTCAAAGGTCTTCTTCACATTAAATAGAAATTATAGATTTCATTGCCAAGATACATTTATATTAATATACTTGAGATGAAACAGCAGATTACTAGAAATTCATCATCCTAAGGCATGGGCAGAAAATTCAGTTAATACTAAATGGAACAGTGAAAAATATCAAAATCTTTTCATTTAAGCAAAGAATAAAATCACACAAAAATTAAGCTTAATAAAAAGAGACTAATTTAAAGATCAAGAATTAGAGTCAATTCTCATTCACATTAAATAAATCATAGCAGTGAAATAGATAATCCATCATTTTAGGATTTACTTGCCAGTGAACTCAAGTATAGCTAAAATTCTAGGAATTAAGTGTACATTTTTTAAAAAAATTATGCAAACACAGTGCCCCGTGTTCAATTTTGTTTTTCTACTTCTAGCATCTTCTTGCCATTCTTCTCTTCTCTGTCCTAGTAGAAAGAGAATTAAAATTTGTTAAAAGCCTAGTATTGTGTCTTATTCTTTACACATGTTATTTCATTTGCTCTTTACAACCAGTTCTATCAGTTTAGTGGTATTACTCCTATTTATCTAATGAGGAATTTGAAAATATTAAAAAACTGACTATGTTACCTGAAGCCATGCAGCTATTTATAAGGTGTTCTGGTCCCCAACTCCTGCTCCATTACTATACTATAAAACAGCACTAAATCCTGGTGTACCATCTTTCAGAATAATGCTGCCATTTTTCTGTTAGCAAGGCTCATGTTCTGAAGAAACATGTGCATTCACACCTTGTGTTAGACAGCAAATGCATTATTTCTTCTTAAATTTATCTCTTTCCACTCAAAGTAGGTATGGAGATATGCATAAAATCCATTAATAAGTTTTCCAGACTCAATCCTCTACCATCCACTGCTATATAATATACATTTAGGTATCAAAATTATAATACTAGTTGACATTTAATGAATGCCTGCTGCTGCTGCTGCTAAGTCACTTCAGTCGTGTCCGACTCTGTGCGACCCCATAGACGGCAGCCCACCAGGCTCCCCCGTCCCTGGGATTCTCCAGGCAAGAACACTGGAGTGGGTTGCCATTTCCTTCTCCAATGCATGAAAGTGAAAACTGAAAGTGAAGTCACTCAGTCGTGTCCAACTCTTAGCGACCCCATGGACTACAGCCTACCAGGCTCCTCCGTCCATGGATTACTCTTTGTCAAATGCTGTTCTGGGTGGCTCACACCAATACCTCATCTAATCTATAAGCAGTTGAAAAAGACAATCAGAAGTGAATGAGAAAAATATGTAAAGATTACACATACTTTTGATTTAAACTATATTCTCTTGAACTAAAAACTTGATAAAGAAGATACACATATGCAGCATACTTATTGTGTGAAGCAAAATACTGCAATTATATAACATGGATCTTTACAACAGATTCAACTTCATTTTCATTGTAAGTGTATTAACCATAATTTTAATTATGTGAAGAGACATACCAAAGAAGGTAGAATTTATCAAATACTATTTTGTGAATAGTTAACGTTGGAGAAAAAATTTTATCTAAGAAGAAAATACAAATGTATGAAATAAAATATTTAGAATCATATTTTTACATTCTTATAGAACATTCATGAATGATTTTTAGCTGCTGGATTGTATGACTGGCCATTCACTTTATTAATGTTCAAAGATCATGTGTAAAACAAAATAGTTAAAATAGCTCCTCCTTTAGTAAAATGTTCTTTGAAAAAATATATAATCATTTTCTGAAGAAATTTCAAGTAATTAACTATAATTTGAAAAAGAAAGTGTATAGATTAGTGATATAGGGGCAAATTGCAAACAGAATTTATAAGACAATCAAAACACAAGTGAGCATAAAGAAGTGCTTTAGAAATGTAAACCAAAATATAAGACAAATATACCAGGATATTATGAGTCCTAACAGAATCTTATATGTGGAATTAATCTCTAGGCCATACCATTGAGGTTCTGATATCTTAGAAAAGAGTCACCTTCTTTTCTAAGATGTATTATCATAAAATGAAGGGTCCTTTTCTTGACGGTTCAAATTAGTGTTCTTATTTGTCTAGCTGATATCTCTAAACATGGTAGACATGAAGATTTTTTACAGTTTTCTCTTAATTTGTATAGTTAATGCTCTGAGTTGCAAGAAAACATTCCAGCTTTACCTTTCTGAACCACCCTCTTTAGCAGTCTATATAGAGATCAGCACTCCATGCTGGTAGCAACTTCCATTTAAAATGCTTTCAGAGTCTAAGGCAATTTAGACAGCACAGCTGTCTACTCAGGAGTCTCATTAAACATACTTTAAAAATTCCTAGAAGAAGGCATGATTTATTATACGCAAATGGCTACCCTGGGTTTTTGGTATAGTATAAATTAACAGAATTTTAAATTAAAAAAAAATTTAATATACACCTTGTTTGGATTATTTAAAACTTAACTTCTAAATGTCTGTGAAAATGAGTGTTGGCATAATCAAATGTGAATCCCAGCTGATTAACAAACACATGAACAATGGGGGAAATGGTGCCCAAAGCTCTTTATTCCTTAGAGCATTTCCCTTAAGGGAGAAATACCAGGAGAACACAGTCCTTACTGTACAACAGGAAAGAGTAAGCAGAGGCTCTCAAGTAATTGTGACACAAAATAGAATGCATCTGCAACATTTAAGTGCATTTAATGCCCAGTGATTTCATCACCTACCCTACATTTAAAACTGGGAGACAATCCAGAAACTGAAGGAAATCAGATATTTGTAAAAATATGTTTGCACCACACTATCCAACACTTGTACTGGCAACATTACTATAGGTATTTCAACATATGTTGATTTTAAAGAATAAGTTCTGGAGTTAGGCTTCTAATTTATCATATTTTAATTAAGGAGATGTAACCTACCAAGTTAACAAAAGAGTTAATTTTCAAAATAGTAACCCTTAAGGTGCTTGTTGTGAAAGCTACAAATAATGGCATTATCTTGCCATTTATCACCTTAAATAATTTAATGAAAAATATCTAACTTGATATATTTTTAAGAGAATAAAAGTAATCCCTACTTTCTATATTTTTTATGTGAACTAGAGAGAGGAGACTAAAGTAAAAATCAAAAATTCCTCCAATCTGTTTCTTTGAGTTATCTGAATGGCCATCTTCCTTCATTACAAGAAACACTACTTACTCTCCTCTTTGATAAAAGATGTTCTGCAGTAGCATAATGTATTTTATTCATAGTTTTTCAAAAAATAATTAGAAACAAATAGCTCTTGCTTTGATTTCTCATTTAAGCGTCACAGTCCTACTTATAGAAAGTTTAACTTACATCACTAAATGTCTATTCTCTGTGTACAAAGCCCTGAAACTAGCCTTAAAATATAAATATTAGGTCCTGAAATTTCAATTCTCATTTTAGATCGCACAGAATTTTTATAATCACTTTTTGCCTGTATCCTTCTATGACTGCCCTTTGATGAAGGTCCTCCTATCTCCTATCTGGCATAAGTTTCATAACCTTTTTTTTCTGCCAATAGCTTTAACATGTTGCCATTTTCTGGCTTTATTTCCTCTCCACCATTAGAGTAAAATACCATTTGACCGGACTCGGATTCCATAATATAAAGGAAAAACATGAAGACACAAATGTAAATTCTGAGTCCACTGTGTGCTACACTTTGAGTCAAGCGTTTATATTTTATTCAAAAAGAACCTTGGACAGCAATACAATCCTAGTTTTACAGAAAAGAAAACCGAGATTCAATGGGGTTAAATAACTTACATATAGTCAGTAGGATTTGAAGTCAAGTTCACATTCTTCTTCCTGTACGTACTTTGCTGCTTCCCATTGTTCACTGACATTTACACATGGGAATCAGTTTCTCATTCAGGATGCAGAAATATGTCCATGAGAATAAAGTCAATTAAGCATCCAAGAAAGATCCTATTCACCAGTCTTTTTGTACTTGAAGGGAATCATATCTGCTAGAATTAGATTCAGCTACATACAACAAACCCAAAATTAACACTGACTTAAATAACATAGGAGTTTAATTCCCTCTCATGGAAAATAAATCAAGGTAGGCAATCCAGATTTAGTATGACAATCCCACAAAATCATCAAAGACTCATACTCCTTTCAGCTGACTACTCCATACTCTCTAGAGTGTGATTTTTATCCTCATGGTCCAAAATGGCTGTCAGAGCTGCAGCTATCACATCTGTATTCCAGGAAGCAGAATGAAGGAATCAGGAAAAGAAATGTGTTAGTCTTCCTTTTTAAGGATGTGTCTCAAAGTAACACTCAGTACTTCAACTTTTTCCCAATAAACAGAACTAGTCACATGCACACACTTGGCTGCAAAGAAAGTTAAGGAATGTAGGTTTTCTGACTGGACAGGACAGCAAGGTGCTGAGATAAAAAAGCAGAGTTTTATTATTACTAAAATGGAAGGTTAGAATGGATATTTGAAGGCAACTAGATGAAACTATCAACGGCACCCCACTCCAGTACTCTTGCCTGGGAAATCCCATGGACAGAGGAGCCTGGTGGGCTGTAGTCCATGGGGTCGCTAAGAGTCGGACACGACTGAGCGACTTCACTTTCACTTTTCACTTTCATGCAATGGAGAAGGAAACGGCAACCCACTCCAGTGTTCTTGCCTGGAGAATCCCAGGAACGGAGGAGCCTGGTGGGCTGCCATCTATGGCGTCGCACAGAGTCGGACATGACTGAAGTGACTTAGCAGCAGCAGCAGCAGCAGATGAAACTGTCATAGAAAGTTACATATAATCTCTGATATACCAGTAACATTATCAACATCTTTAAGCAGATCAGAGATAATTGAGAATGACAGACCCAATGTCATTTCTTAGGTAAAATACATTACCCCACTGGATTCATCTCATCATAGGCAATCCACTGAATAAATGTGATTTTACATTTTTGCAACTTATTTGCAACATTTGCATTATAAAGAACCACTAAGTCAATGAGAAAAAAAATCAAGTGAGATTTGTTTTATAAATGGTGATCTTTTCCAGGGTTAGAATACAGGGCACTGGATTAGATGACAAGTTTTACCAATGGGAGTGCCACAGACTTCAAATGGTCACTATCTTCTAAAACTTCTAATATCCCAAGGTCATGAACAAATAATGGGAGAAAATGCAGATGTGGATAAGGAATCAAATCTGAAAGGTGCATCAATAATTAACCTAGGCCCAAGTATTTCCTTATATGTCATAGTTAATTAGTATTTAAAAACTTGTAACTTGAATGTAAGTCGATTTTCTTGTTCCATGATGTCACCTCCATGACACAGTCTTTTCTACTAGAAATCAGTCTTTTATGAAGCATTTGAGAAAAATACAAACATCATCTCAAAAACAATAACCAAAAAACTTGATTTTTTCAAGTTTTCTTGGAGGATAGAGAAGGGAATCATTTCACATACAACAAAGCAAATATCCTTGAAAATTTATTTAAATACTTTTCCCCAATGTTTCATTCATCTCTATTAAACACCTGCCCAATTCCCCACAATCATTTTCCATAACCCACCTGACTGTATTCAGCTAGACAAAGCTAGACAAGCAGCCCTCAGAAAAATAAAACCAAGCCACGGGTTATTTTTTAACACAACCTTGAGGCTCTTTTTATCTCAGCACTCCCAACACGTACACACATACCCACATGCGCACACAAAAAGATGAACCTCTTCAATTTGCCCCTTGGTAACATGATGTAATTTCCACTAATTCAATCCATAATCAAGATAGTAGAAATTTTCCTTCAATTTTATGTATTTATGAACAGTTATCACACAAATGAATTTCCTTACTGCCCTGCAGTCTTAAATGCTCGGTTCAGTATCCCCTGCCACTTCAAACTCTTTATCTAGTTCTATTTTGCTGTTTCAGTACATTTCATTATTCTTTAGACTTAGATAATTTCCAAGGATCATGATTAAAACAAGGCTAAAAATAAAACATAATGTCTTTTAAAATATATGTGCCATAATGGCATGACTTGTCATGTCTAATATCTGAATTAAACAATATTATTTGTCATTTCTTCTAATCAGAGAAGACTATTCAATAAACTGGGTATGTGTAGATTTGAACCTGATGATCTACTTGGTAAGAGTCTCAGCAATCTTGTAATCTTTTGGGAGACATATTGCATAAAAGCAAAAATGGGCTCTGGAATCATAATCACTGGGTTGAGACTCCAACATCACTTACGAACTGTGTGATCTTGGGTAAGTTATTCATTCTGTGACTCAATTTCCTCAGCTGTAAAATGTGATGATCAGAGTACCTACCTCTTGAAGTTGCTCTGAATATCAGGGAAACTGCCACATGAAAAATAGGCGGGAACAGTACTGGATACATGTAACCACTCAACAAGTGTCGCCTATTATTATTTCTCACTTTCTAAAACATAGCTGCAGTGTAGTAAATAACACATCAAAGCATTCTAGGATATAAATTACTCACTAAAAATATAGCATACACACATGCTTTAGAAAAATATTGGATTTTTACTTTGTAATGGATTCCGAAATATTTAAACAAATGGTATGAAAAAATTTACTACTGAAATAACCTACTAACATTTGTTTATGAAATTATTCCTTTCAAGTAAGTTTACAGCATACTTTAGAACTGTAACTTCAACTATATTTTTTTTAAGTAAAAATTATTTTCCCATGAAAGGAAACAGAATTATATATTCTTCCTTGAATAATAAAATAGTTTGAAAGAAATCATGAAAATGGTAGGTAAGTAGGATTCATTAGTAATGTGTTTAGATTTAGGACAGATTGATAAGAGGTAGGCATACCTTTACCTAAACAATCTTAAACTATTAATCTAGGAGCCTGATTAAAATTATTAGACTGATTAAAATTATATCTTTAGGACTGGAATAATCGTTCTGGACCTGTACATAGTAGTAACATAAAGACATACAGTATATTAAGAGCAGACTATGATAAATGGTGTCTATCAACAGACCATTAAAGTATTCTGTTGTAGTTAAGGACAAGAAGAGGTTTCTTAAAGTTGGGATGTAAAACCTTATGCTTGGGTCTAATGTAATAGAGCCCGCATTCCCTATTTTCAAATGAACATAAAATGCACTATAAATTTAAGAGAACTCTGACACTACAAAGTTCTGTCCGCTACATACTACCACTTGCGTGTGATACTGCACAAAAGGACCTAAATTCTAAGAAAGGCATAATGATAACTACTTTGGAGATTCTTTTTCCAAATCTTCTATATTCCTACATTGTTCTACACAGGTTTCCAAGCATCTTAAAGCAGACTAGGTTCATTTCTGCTGGACGAGCAACTTCTAAACAAACAAACAAAAAAATTAACTTGACAGCAAATGAGAATGATAATGAAGAGGAAAAAATTATTTCAAAAGCAGGCACTCACTCTTATGAGCTACTGAGGTTTTGAATGCATTCTCTCTCAAAGAGATTTCTCAGATTGAAAAAAGCTGCCTGGCTTACAAAAGGAAGAACAGATGAGAAAGTTATCTGAAATTCCTTCAGTAATATGTGGCCCCACAAAAGAATGAGGAACAAATTGCATGATCACTTTTAAAAGCTAGTGATATGCTATTTTTGAAATGATGAAGATTATAGCTGACTACTGATTTTCAGCTGTTTGGCATACCTCCAAGGAAAGGCTACAAATTAGTGGAGATGCCTCATTTAAGGTTCACTCACACCCATAAACATCTGTTTAGTGTTCATTAAGTTTCAATAAATTTCTAGAGCAGCTAGAAGTTGTATGAGTCTTACTCTAGAGTCCATGAAAATTTCACATGACAAGCCAGGTTCCTTAATTGAAACAAACTAAATATACTCCTTCAAACATTAAATCATCAATTTTGAATGGGTGGTAGTAGATTAGATGATAACACAAAATTGACAGTAGTTTTGGAATAGTAGTTTCTTTCAGCTAGGATGGGGTTAAAAAAGAAAAAAATTCTCTCAAATTAGTTGAAAAACATATGAGTTAAGAATTCATTCAGGGATATTAAGAGGAGGGTTCAGAATGAAACTATAAAGGTATCAACTACTGAATATGTTTAAACATCCAAGAGATAATAAACTTATGTTAATACGAAATTAATAGCCTACTAAGTGTGGCAAAGTAGATCCAGTAAATACTTTTAAGTGAAGTAAAAGTTGCTCAGTCATGTCTGACTATTTGCAACCCCCATGGACTATACAGTTCATGGAGTTCTCCAGGCCAGAATACTGGAGTGGATAGCCTTTCCCTTCCCCAGGGGATCTTCCCAACCCAGGGATCAGATTCTTTACCAGCTGAGCCACAAGGGAAGCCCAAACTTTTAAATACACTAGTCTTTATGGTATTGTGTTTATTAAATATACTGAGTTGGGTGCAATTAGCCCCTTTATATCAATTTTCTCTTCTCAAAAGGAGAAATCTACTTCCCTAGAATAATGGTGAAGAATATATAAGATACTGTGTGTATCTCACATTTCCTCCACTCAATTCCCATTTTCTACAGGAGTCAGTGAACAGAGGAACAGCAGGCCAAAAAATTATGAAGAATCATTAAATCCAGGAACAAGATCAGGAAATAATATTTTATCTTATAAAAACTACTAAGAGTTTATACATATAACTCTTCCAGTATATGTGTGTGTGTCTGTGTGTGTGTGTGTATATATATATATATATATAAAATCTAGAAGTAATCTATCCCAAATTGTGATTAAAGTAGTTTACATTTGAAATCAGACACTAGCATTAGGGAGGCATTCCCTACAAGCTACCCTAAAATGTAATCAATTGAAACTAAATTATTCACTGACATATGGATATTAAAATAATAGAGGTACTTAAAAAATATTTAAGAAACAGATCACCACAGCCAATGGGATATTTTTTAAAGGTAATATTTCAATGTGTTCCTTGAAACAAATACACTTCTGATAGAAAAAAACAAGTGTTTCAGCTACAAGAGTTTTACCAAAACACGACACAATCACAGCGATTCCCTCATTTTAGAGTTCAACAGGCAGTGTTCTAATTAGTAATTACACTATAATTAATTTGTAAATAACTGCTTGGCCTATGAGACCTTCACAATGACTGATCCAAAAGTGGGCATATGATGCAAGAAGAATCTTTTAAGAGAGATCATATGGATTCTGATGGATGCTGGGTCAGACCTACTCTAAGAACTCTAGTGAAAGAACCAAGTAAGGGTTTCCTGGTAGGTACCTCTGCTCCAACATGGAAAAAGCCTGCATGATTATAAAGCAAGTAAGAGGAAAGCATCCCAGAGGGATAAAGAGGAAAACCACACCTCTTTACACCTCTTTACAGGTGTGTTTAAAGCCAAATCTATCCTTGGACTTCTAGTTGTAAGACAAGCTATTTTTGATGCTTTTTAATGTTATTTGCTATCAAATGACTCTTATCCAGTACCACAGACATAACTTGTGCTTCCATGTCCCAGTGAGCTATGTGATCCAAACTGTGATTCCATTTTCTCACTTATATGTTACCAGTGATAAGGCTTATAAGCAACTCCAGGACAGCAGCTCTATAGAAGCAAGCATTTCCAGACACATTTATTTTTTATACACCTTAACTAAAATAAAAAGCAAACACACAAGTCCTTCAGGACAAATCATTTAGAGTCACAACTTTTTAAAAAAGTAGACATAGTTCAGAAACCATACACATTTATTTGAAAAAACAAACACAACAGCATTTCATAGGTAAATACACAGTTTTGGGTGTTACTTGGCATGCACTATTACATCACTAGGGCTTCCCAGGTCACCCTAGTGGTAAAGAACCTGCCTGCCAACGCAGGAGACATAAGAAACACAGGTTTGATCCCTGGGTTGGGAAGATCCCCTGGAGAAGGGGATGGCAAACCACTCTAGCATTCTCACCTGGAGAATCCCATGGACAGAGGAGCCTGGAGGGCTTCAGGCCACGTGGTCCCAAAGAGTTGACACGACTGAAGTAACTTAGCATGCACACACACACATTACTTACATCACTAA
The DNA here is from genome assembly GCF_000754665.1 of Bison bison bison. Taxonomy (NCBI): domain Eukaryota; kingdom Metazoa; phylum Chordata; class Mammalia; order Artiodactyla; family Bovidae; genus Bison; species Bison bison. The sequence continues at coordinate 5,603,443 of NW_011494835.1, read as the reverse complement.
GGCAAGGAAAAGCAATCCTCATCCTACAGACTAAAATTTCAACAACAAGGACCAAAGAGTCCTTCTCTGAGAATGACTGTCATTCTATCTTCAGTGTTAAGAGTGTGATTTTTTTCAATTTTCTAACTCTAAACTTGGTTCTGCAAAAAGCTAACTATAAAAGAATGAAGGAGCAGGATTCATTTGTTATTTTCATCTGGCATGA
>NW_011494835.1:5592408-5603138 GCF_000754665.1 Bison bison bison | reverse complement strand
AAAGCGGAGCAGCTTGGTACCAACGCTGCACAAAACTGCAAAGATAAGAGCAAGAAAATTTAACTGCTTTCAGGAAACGAGAACAGTGAAGAGTCAAATGGCAGAGTTCAAGTGCCAATAAAAAGGTGTTTTTAGTAGCAGTACTGTGAAGAAAGGGGGAAAAAACAGGCCAACGAGAAAGGCAGCTGTTGCAACAGAGAGTGTCTTAACTGCAAAGACCATTTATAGTCATTTCCCCTGCAGAAGGTTGGCACTTTCCCCCAAGCCTGATTAAGAATAAGGAAATCTTGTTTCATTTGTCCTTTAATACTCTGACCCAGAATCTTGTCAAATGAACTCTTTTGAATACATTTTGACTTTCAGGTGAAATGTTAAATAAATAATAGTCACCCTCTTCACATAGCAATTTTTTTTCTGTGCCAACAAAAACATGCCTAAATTTGCCCATAGAAAATAAGACGCCATATTTATTCCAAATGCATGCAATCACTGTGATAAAGAAGTAATCTATTTTGTTGATATCACAACTTTAAAGAGATATAAAAATGTTCACAAAAATACTCAGTGTTCCTAGTACATTATTTTTGCCACACTTGACATATACATGTATTTACGTACATAAAATACATTTAATTAATGAGAAAAGTATCCAAAATAAGTAAAAATAAAATATTCATTTCTCATTAGAGCATTAAAACCTTCACATTTCAGCCACAATTTTGTCATCTGTAAAACAAAGGGCCTGGGCTAAACCATAACCTTCAGGTCCCTTGGTAGTGTTCTTCAGTCACTAGGTGGTATCCGACTCTTTGCTACCCCATGAACTACAGCCTCCAGGCTCCTCTGACCTTCACTATCTCCCAGAATCTGCTGTGATTCATGTCCACTGAGTCAGTGATGCCATCCAAAAATCTCATCCTCTGCCAGTCTTAGGGCTCCCCAGATAGCTCAGTTGGTAAAGAATCCGCCTGCAATGCAGGAAACCTGGGTTTGACTCTTGGGTTGGGAAGATCCCCTGGAGAAGGGAAAGCTGCCCACTCCAGTACTCTGGCCTGGAGAATTCCATGGACTGTATAGTCCATGGGGTTGCAAAGAGTCAGACTTGACTGAGTGACTGTCACTTTCACTACTGCCCTTAAAGTATCCATATTTGATGGTCCTAATACTCTAATACTCCAATAACACAGGCCTACCATGAATGCCTTCTAATCTGTCTACCACACTCCTCTATGTCTAAAGCCATTCCCCAAATGAAACCAAACAATAAAATGCAACTAATGCAGTGAATGGCTAAAAAATATTCAAACACGCAACCACAGGGTTTTTGGAAAATCAATTATTTTAAAGACTAAAATCTGAATGTCATCAGTGCCTCATATTCAAGGCTCAGATGGTAAAGAATCCGCCTGCAATGCTGGAGACCTGGGTTCGATCCCTGGGTTGGGAAAATCCCCTGGAGAAGGTAAAGGCTAACCCCCTCCAGTATTCTGGCCTGGGGAATTCCATGGACTGTAGAGTCCATGGGGTTGCAAAGACTCAGATATGACTGAGCTAATTTCACTCACTTCATATTCAAGGAATATAAAGTACTTCAACAAACTAAGGTTAATTGTATCTATGTGACAAGTGTTACTAACCACCCCCCCTTCAGTCAAAGTTAGACTGATTAATCCACTCACCCAACATAACCAGGAATAAATAGAGTCAGAATACATATATTTCTGAACACAATGTCCCTGATCTAATCAGGGACCTGATTTTCCCAAAGAAAAATCTGATTTTAATCTGAAGAATCTCTCAAATGCTAAAATCATGAGGCTAAGGGTCTGTTGTTGCTATTCAGTTGCTAAGTCGAGTCTGATTCTTTGAGACCTCATGAACTGTAGTACGCCAGGCTCCCCATCCTTCACCATATCCTGGAAGGATCTATACTATAATATATAAGCCACCTTTTCTCTTTGAGATATGGAAAATGTAATAATCATAATATTATCGGCAAATACAAAGCACTTCAAAGTTCATCTACCTACGCAAAATTCATCTACCTACCACAACAATGCTATAGGTAGATGCTAGCATTATCCTGTTTTACAGATTTCAAAAACAAAACCTGAGGCACATAATTAACTTGCCCCTGGTCACATAGCAAACAGGCAACAGAGCTAGGATTTCATGAGGGTAGTTTGGCTCCAGATGCTCCAGTATTTTGGTCATCTGACGTGAACAGGCAACTCATTGGAAAAGTCCCTGATGCTACGAAAGATTGAGGGCAGAGGAGAAGAGGGCATCAGAGGGATGAGACGGCTGGAGCGCATCACCTATGGAATGGACATGAACTTGGGCAAACTCCAGGAGATGGTGAGGGACGGGGAGGCCTGGCATGCTGTAGTCCATGGGGCCGCAAAGAGTCGGACTGGGCAACTGAATAATGACAACAACCACACTCTAAACCACTCCATCTGCAATTCAGGGTAAGGAGTGCATAAACACTGCAGTTCTCTGCACTGTTATATTTCCTTCAACTACTTTGTTCATTTGGCTGCGTTCACTAAGCACTCAGTAACTGCAGTTGAATGAACAGAATACACGTCTGGAACTAAAGTCACTGAATTAAAGAAAAACACATATCCATATACACACACAGGCAGCAAACTTAGGAGCAAATTAAAATACACAGACTCCTATCCAGTGTAATCTCATAAATTTATTTAATGACTATTAGCCCAGTTTTTATTCATTTCGTATTCCACAATCCCTGCCTCCCTCTGTCTAATTCTTCACCTGAAGGAAAGGATGGGGGAAAAAAAGAGAAAAAAAACAATAAATTTTGGCAACATTTTCATTCCCTAGCACCAAAGAAGGATAAGAACAGTGAGGAAGTTCAGTTTCATAAAAGGGAATTATTTTCTATAGAATTATCAATGAACTACCATCACCACAAAGATTGAGTGTAAGCCAAAAATATCTTTCATTTTCAATTCTCATTTATATTAATAGCATCATTTTCTATATATGATTTACAAGATGAAATGTTTTAGAGTTCAGTGGCTGAAATAGAATGGAAAGATACTGTAGCCCTATTAAACCAGGGCATTCTGAAGCCTGGCCAAAGTTAAGAATCACCAGGAGACTTAAAAACAGACACAAAAACAAAACGATGCTGGGGCCTCACCTAGAGAATCTAATTTAATTGGTCAGCAGGAAGACTAGGCTTGGGTAGCTTTAAACACTTTCCAGGAGATTATAGGTACATCCATGCTCAGGAGGCACTGTTTACATGCTATCTGGGGCTTCTCGAACTTTAGTATGCATTTAGATCACTTGAGGATCTATTCACAATGCAGACTGGTTCCAAAGTTCTGAGGTATGGCCTGAGAGTCTGTATTTCTACAGTGCTTCTAGCTAATGCTGATCCTGCTGCTCTATGGACTTAACACTTTGGGGCAGCAACCTTCTTTCCCTCCATCAGTATATATTATTATAATCAGTATTAAAAATGAGAAGTGGAAAAGATGTTACAGTTGAAGGCGGTGTCGACTATTTCACTTTTATAAAGATAAACATTTTTAGAAAGCAATGTGAACCCACATGAAATGATTTTAGAACATGGGGTTACTGTGAACTAAACAAGCTAACATGCATGAAGTACAAGGGGCAGTAGTCCAGGATCAGTACTCAATAATCATTAGCTATTTCATCACCATTTTATTAACAAATGAGTAGCAATGGTGACTACCCATGTCTTTCATTTGTTCCCAGTGTTTACATTAGGACATTCTCTCCTATACTTAGACCATTTGGTACAGAGAGAAAACATTTGCCCCAGAGTCAAAATTTGACATTTGATAAAATGATGTCTTTGTAACACTTCAACAAAGAAAAAGTCAAGAAAAAAAGAATTTATATATAAAGCAAATGCAGCGAAGTCAGAATATCTCCACGATTAACTGAGTTAAGTACCTGAGGGTTAAATGCCCTCTTCTCTCAACGTCTACATATATTTGAAATTTTTCAAAATAATTTTTAAGTGTTCTACTTTTGAATCTCATCTTCACCATTATTAGCTCTGTGATCATGAACAAAGTATTTAACTTCTCTGACCCCAAACTAGTCTTCAGCAGAACAGCTTTCCACATTAACCACCTGATAAGCTGTGCCACGGGTATTAAAGGAAACAACATAGAGACAAATGTAATTTTAATCCAAATGGGCCAAATTTAAAGAGAAGCAAAAAGAATGTCAAAGTGTTTCTAAAACAGAAATAGGTGGGTCTATGACAACTGAAGATGGTGTGCCATCACTTAGTCATTCCATCCTTCATATTATCTCTTTCTTAACATTATGGACCAAATTCCATCATAAAGAGCAACAAGTAACATATAATGAATTCTCTAGAATGCCATATCCTGAAATAAATGCATAAAAAGGTTTCTTACAGATGACATAAATCAACTAAGGATGACCTATAGACAAACATCACATCTAACTACTCACTACTGCTCTGACTAGAAGTACCGTGGCTTTTTCTCCCACTCACTACCCTCACTTATGAAAATCTCTGGACAGCAGCTGGGGACAGCAGTTCAGGAGGAAAGCAGTACCTTGAGCACATGCCAAATAATCAAAAGCAAAATAAGTTCAAATAGGAACAGATGGTGGTAACTTTATTATCTCTAACATAACTGCAACATAATTACAGAAACATTTAAAAATATACATTACTGCAAACAATTCCATCATTCCAGAAATAAATCAAATCATTCACAAAACCTCATAGTTAGAAAACTTATGAAGAAGTGTGTGTAACTTCACAATACACAGTTTAGCATAAGAGTGAAAAGGAAAATTTATTTAAAATAATAAAAATATAGTAAGCAATTTATGCACATTTTCATTTTCAAAAGAATATGTAGAAATAATACTATGCCTAGTCTCATTCATGTCCATTCCAACTGAATTCTAATCAAATGTTGTCACTAAATGAGACTCCAAGGATCATGCCTCTCTTCCATAAGAAAAAATTCTAAAGCCTAGAATATACTGCAAATATGCTGGCCTCCTTCCTCAGTTCAAGAAAGAACAAAACAGTAAAGTGAGTTCAGAAGCTATACTTTATAGGGGAATTCTCAAAAGACGCACTCTATATTAATCTTCTACTTTACAATTTCACTCTTAAGACACAAGTTAAAGCCACATTTTTTTAAAAAAGTAACCAAGCACATTTCTTCCATATTTTTCACATTGTTCAGATAAGGAATAGCCCCTATGGAACGCTCACTCACTGGTTATTTTACTTAGATATTCCTATCTAGATAGAGACTTACCTGATATTTTTCTTATACTAATAACATTCAAATTATCTATATGTGCAAGAATAAACACTAGGCATAATCATATCTTAGTATCATTTCCTTAAAAGGTAAAACTTATTTCAGGCATGGTCTGGCTCAAGGATTAAAATAAATACATACAGCAGGAAAACTGCAATGTATATTCTGTTTTTCAGGACAATAAATAAATAAATATATATATATACACACACACACATATATGTGCATATATACATGTATATTATACACATATACACACACATATATATAACAAGAACTGTCAATGAAACATCCTTGTTGTACTCCTCTCTAAGAATTAAGGTTATTTAATTTTTTTCTTCTATGTGTTAACACCTTAAAACAACCACGCCCAAAAAAGTCATATTTGAAGTCCAAGGTTCATAAAAATGTCACAGGGAGGAAAAAAAAGAGGAAAGAAAATATGAAACCAAGTTGATTCCAGCAGGGAAGGAACTTTCCCACATACAAAGGCATTAGCCATGAAGCAAGGGAAGAGGCCCCAGTATGAAATTAGAGCTCCCTGAATTTACACTTAGGCCATCAGGTAGTCTACTTCATCTTTGGTTCCAGCTGAGCCTATGACCTGAACTATTTCACCTGCAGGACTTATCACAGCTGAATCTGGTCCAACCAGATTCAGCTAGATCAGAAATGTGTGCAGCAATCATATGAACAAAGAAATAAATTTCTCTAATCACTTGTCTCAGAGATGCATTAAAATTCTGAATCTGAATCATCACCCTTTTAAGTAATTACATCAGTTTAAAAGTGTAACTAGGCTAGTCCCGAGCATTCGTCATAGTACAGAATGGCAATGAGCAGTACATGAAAAATTCTGATCTCAAAACAATTCGCATTTGCATCTAAAATGCTACGATGAAACCACATGACTCCCTCCTCAAAATGTTTCATGTGACGTCTCCTTGAAGTGGCTTTCACTTTAGCTATGTGTGGCTTCCTTTATTTGCTTTAGTGACAAAAATATGAAAATGAATATAAAGCAAAGACTCTACAACAAGGGCCATCAAGTAGATACAATAACCAGCACCAAACTTTTTTTTTTTTTCATAGTTTTAATCTAGAGGAAAAAACTCAAGGTCTAATAAAAATACCTTCTTTATATAATTCACAGTTAGCACTTTTTCTTTTATGTTTTAGATGTTTGTCTTACAACACCATGGTAAGGTCAGTAATAGCCAAGTAAAGCCTGGTTAATAATCCCCATATTTGTGAGTATCAGCTGAGTATTTCTAAAAAGGAAGCAGATATCTTTGCCCCATAACACAGCTACATTTTTCTCCCACAGGAAAGGCCAATGATGTTCCACTAAAGTGACTTTCAGCAGTAAACAAGATTTTATATAAAAACAAAGCCTCGCTTTTCATCAATTCATTGATACCACCTAATGGATTTGGCCTTGAGTGCATGTCAACTTAGTGTCCTGGTGGAAAAAGCCCAGGATCTGGAGTCCAAAACTCTGCTCCAACCACTGTGACTCACTACATGACCCTGGAAGAGAACTGAAGCTCTCCTGGCCTCAGAGTGATTACAAGGCTGCTGCTGCAGCTGCTGCTGCTTTTAAGTCGCTTCAGTTGTGTCCAACCCTGTGTGACCCCATAGACGGCAGCCCACCAGGCTCCCCCGTCCCTGGGATTCTCCAGGCAAGAGTACTGGAGTGGGGTGCCATTGCCTTCTCCGGATTACAAGGCTAGAGCTAACTAATGCACATGTGGGGCATTTACAATATTATTCCTAACATTTTCAGAATAGGAAGCACAAAAGTATATAAATTCATTTTATTATTTATCTACTTTGAGCAAGATTCCACAGGGAAACAAAGCAGCTAACAGGTTAACAAGGTGTTCTCTTCCAATACAATCACGTGAAATAATGTATGACAAGACATATGCCATTAATAAACACACCAACTCTCCAATTATTATTCCAGGGAAATTCACTCCTCCTTCAAATGACAAAGACTTAAAATAAGTCTCAGAGTAGGCAAAGGCATTGGAAAAAAAATTTTTTTTATCATTCCAAAGTACAGTTATAAAAAAAATACACCAATTAGGTAACAAAAAGGTCAAGGACAACAATTACACAAGAATCTCCCTTTTGTTTTTTCTTTTTAATAGAAGCCACAACTTCCTTATTAACACAGGTGGGATTTTTTCCCATGTTATATATGCAGAACCTAAAATAAATTTGTGAACTCAATCATCCAAACTGGCTCCAAAAATTCATTTGGTTGCCAGGCTTATTAGATAGAGGCCCAGGCAAATTTACTAAGGACATAACTTGGGACAAATAACTAAAAAGAAGAGGTAAAATAATCCATATGTTTAAATGAAAAATCGAAAAGGTTAGAACCAGAGAACAAGATGAGCAAGATTAAACCAAATTATGGTGTGTTACTTAAAATTCTGTGCTTAGAATTGTATAAAATAATCTAAATATAGAGTAAAGGAGACCTGGCTTATATGTTTACAAGAAAATGCCTGAGAAGAGGGATAAGGAAGTCAGGGACTCCATAAGTCAAGGCTACCAGAAAAAGTAACCCAACATGGTCTACATTAATTAAAAGTATGAGATTAGAGGTGAAAAAAAAGAAGTCACTAACATCGTTACATTTTAGTGATGATCAGGTATAGCTTTTCCAGTCAATTTGTTTGCTGGAGAGGAAAAAAAAAGATTAATTATGTTCCAGGCATCATGCTAAGCCTAGGGAGATGAAGTGAATAAATTCTTGCCTGTGAAGATTTCACAATTAAAGAGAAAGTTGTGTTGCGAGTATTTGTGACACCCTTTCAGCACAAAGTACAAGAGGCAACATAGCTATGCCTGAGGGAATCCGAAAAATAGTTTTACACAAAAGAAGGACATAATAATGAGCAACAGGGTTCGGTGCCGAAGTAGAATAAATAGAAAGCCGTGGAAGGTATTACTGGGAGTTTTAAGTCATTCAGTTTAGTTCCATCAACTTTATACAAAACAAACACTGACACACACGCAGAATACACATATGAATACAAAATATTCTCCCTGTTCCCAAGAACTTACACTGTAATAAACTGAAGAGACTTAAAATAAGTTCAATACAATATGGCATATGCTATATTACAAATATTTTCAATATTCAGGCAATAAGGGTCAAATTCTATAATATAAGGAATTCTTACAATTCAGTCAAGAAAAGGTCACCAATAAAATATGCAGAACAGAATCAGATATTCATTTTTAATTGATCACTCTAGTGATAATATCAAAGAGAGGATAAGTTTGAAAGCAAAGAGACTAATGTTGGGAGGATACAGCAGCACTGGGTAGAGTATTTAAAAGATCTGAACTGAATAACAGATTTAATTAACTGGAGAGATGGTGGTCACACCATCCAGGGTAAAAAACACAGGAGAACAAATAACCCACTTTATTTTCATCCTTACCCATCCACAGCAACTGCCGCATATAAGGTTTGAGAGAAAGATCCAGAAAAAAGACTACGTTGCAAATACAGATGTGTTACTCATCAGCCTAGAAGCCAGAGTAAATCCTATGTGTATAAGGGGTAAGACTGCCTAGAAGAACTTTTAAAGGGCTAAAAGAACATCAACACTTAGGACTCAATAAAGATGAGCTGACGAAGAAGTCAGAGGAGGAAATCCATGACAGACAATGAGGACAATGTCTGAGGAAGAAAGAGGTGACCCACTGTGCCAAGTATCACAGAGACCAGCAACTGGACAGTCACCGGTGACCTCTGTCGAGTGCTTCAGAGGAACGGCAGAGGCCCCCAACCTACAATGGACTTGACCGTGGTTAGGACATGAGGAAGTCTTTGCTGTAATACAGGCTACCTCTAGAAGAACACCACTGCACTTTCCAGGAGCTGTCCAACAATAAAACAACAATACCGAACATCTTCTGAGGGCTCTTTATAAGCAGGCAGTGGGGAAGGCATTTTACACACAATTCCTCTCACAGTCACTACCACCTTCAAAATCAGTATTACTGTTTCCACTTTTTTAGTAAGAAAAAATGGGTTCAGGATGATTGCAGAAATTTCCCATGAACACAGCTGGCACATGGAGAAAGGAGAATTGAAATGAAGGTTCTGTCAAACCATAAACCTCTTTCCACATTTTGATTATGCTTCCCCATCATTGGAAATGGAGGGAGGGGATGTGTTAACCATTTAACAGTAAGGTCCTTTTGTTTTTTTGGAAGATGGTTGAAGTGGTTGACTTTTAAAGACACATCCACCTTCAATAGCCCATGATTCTCTCACATACTTTGCTCACAGGTATAATAGCTATAATAGCTACAGAATTCCAGAACTAAATGCTCAGCACTTTTTATGCTATCTTTATTTTAAAACAAACCCATATCTTAATAATGTTCCCATTATACTTACACAGAAAAAATTAATATTAATTTCATTTATTTTTGCCAAAAACTGAAAGTACAGTCTATGAAGACAGTTAATCACTCCCTTTTCTGCACTCCACAGCAATGCCACATCTTCTACTATTAATTATAACTTAGATTGTGACTTGCTTTCACACCCACTGCCGGACAGTAACCTTCAAATATTGTCTACTTTATTTTAAGCCCTGAGAACACAACACAGGGCCAGGGGGCACTAAAACTCTGATGTTTGAATGGAAAGAATGGAAGGATGGATGAGGAGATGAACTGTTTTGGTAAGTGAAGGAAATAATATTTTTTAAAACAGCCAGTTTACACTCAGTAATGCATTATTTAATCACTTTACCAACTGGGAGATTTAAAATGAGTCATACTTGAAGGAAGCAGTATGGAAAATTGAATGATACAAGCGGCATGAGATATGGATGTAAAAAGAGAAACGAATGTTCACTCTCAAAAAGGCTTCTGAAATACAGATTTTTTTCCTGGATTCAGTATCACCCAAAGGCAAAAAAAAGTCAATTCACTAAATTATTTTTTAAAGATCAGTTGCTTTTGAAACCTCTATCAAAGAAGGCCAATCTTATCCTAACTAAATAATTAATCATGGAATTTCAGGTGTGGCCCATGGGAGATGTTCGAAGAGAGAAAGCTTCATAGGGCACTTTGAAATCACTCCAGAAATGTCTACCTCTATGTTTCAAGACCTGTTCAGTCTACAGATCTGTCTAGCAAAGGTCTGTTCTCTAACCTCAAGTCTCAGACTTTTTTCCTACCAAGAGTCATATGATATGACAACCACTTGCACAAAACACTAGCATGAATGAATCCAGGTTCTAATAAGCTACGCTCGAAAATGTTCATGGAAACAAAGGCAAACATTGCCCCAGCTTACAAGGATGTCTGATCTCCACTGTGATTAAAGGCACATCGGCAGGATCAAGAGGACTGCAA
>NW_011494835.1:5584870-5592308 GCF_000754665.1 Bison bison bison | reverse complement strand
AAGCTCTGCAAATACCCACCGTGACAGCTGCAGCTCCATCCCTTCTTCTCCCGCATGAGGAAACACAGCAGAATGCAAGTGAAAGTAACATTTTTAGGTTGAACTTGAATCCACCCTGGTTTATATATAGATGTTTCAAAGTATGTCATTTGCAAACTTCTGTAGGTTATCAGTAGCTGTTAATACCTCACAGCTGAGTGTAACACAGACCTGTGTTGTGACACCACAGTTGGAAGCCACTGGCCTCTTTTAGGCCTCAGTGAAACTTAAACTAGTTATCAAATTACAATCAGACTCCCTGGGTTAGCCAAATTCAATGGCCTTAGGAGCTGTTTATCAACAACTTTGAAAGACTGAGTGCCAGAAGTCAGAGCAGGCAGAAGACGCAGGTTCCGGCTCTGGTCAAGTGGGGTGCTGAGCAGCCTTCATGGTGTGATATGAAAAGTAAACAAGGAACTTGGCCTGTCCTCAATTACCCCACTAAACCACCATGGTGTCAGGCTATCATGCTGACTTTAGTACCCGCCTGTATCCCAAATAAAAGCAAGCAAAATACAAGCAACGCCTCCAGAAAATCACTGTTAAAATGCATCTGCTAGCCAGGTTTTCTGGAAAGGTCCTACTTCAGAGCAGATTTAGTATTTGATAGCTTAATGCTGGGGTACAGAGGGACTGAGAAAAGATACGAGTGAAGGAAATTTCAGTAGGAAAGGGCAGGAGACATAAGAGCACTCAGACCATGGTGGTCCTCACCCAGACAAAGGCCATCACGGGATGGATGCTGGACTGGGGCCCCTCAGCAAAGGACTTGAGCTCCAGGAAGTTTAAAGGTTAGCACGGGGGCACAGAGGGCAAGAAGAGTGAAGGAACCCAGCCCATGGTTCTGGAGGTTCCACAGGAGGAAGTAAGCCAAGATGAATCTTTGCTCACTTCTCCAGTTTCAAGAGGCCCTGAGAACTTGACGTGGTTTTATAAGAAGGTTACTGGGATAGGGAGAAGCCCAGAAATCATGCCATGTGGGGAAAAGCTAGAAGACTTAAGAACATGAAAGCTGTTTTTAATATCAAATAAACTCTTTTGTAAAAGACAGAAAAGGTTCATTTTATCGAACTCTATAGGGCAAAGCTAGGAACAACAAGCATGTACTTAAGAGCGTCAGACCGACGTCAAACATCAGGAAACACTCTGGTGAGCAGAAACATTAGAGCAGGAACTCTTAGGAAGTTGGGAGCTCTTTCTCACTAGATGTGTTCACAAGGCAGTGGGAAACAATCCCACAGGGAGTCTGGACAGGGGTTCCATACTGGAGAAGGCCTGAGCCAGATTTCTGGGGCACCTTCCAATTCTAAGAGTCTGATTTGTTCATTTTTGTTAGGTTCAGACTTGAGCAAGTATGAGAGATAAAAGGTCTCCCACCCCCCTCCCCCATTCACAGTCAGAGGACTGGCTCCAGGCCAAAAAGGAGTTAGATTTCCAAGGTTTCTTCTAACTCCAAATATCCATAATTTTAGACTTAGATCTCATTTACACTCAAATAAATGAGGATCATGTGGTCTCTCCATTCAGACGATCCACACAATCCATGCCAGTGTTAAATGTCCTTAACTGGTTAAAAAAACAAAAATCACTGAATCCCCAATGCTTCTGAATAGCATTTTCTCTAATCCACTTGAAAGTGGTGGTAGATAATATCTGAGTGTGATGTTATATGTAGAAACTGTAGAAAGAGACTTTTTAATATGTGAAATCTACAGTTAAATCACCACTCAACCTTTTCAAGACTGAAGAATCCCAGTTCCTGTCGTAACTTAAATCCTTTAATCACTGGGAGGGGATCTCTTTTATTTTTTTTCCCCCAACATATTCCAAATTTTTCACATCTGTTTCTAGAAGTGTCTGTGCAGTGAGACAGCACCCGTGCAGAATGTGGCCCAGACGTGAAGACAAGAGTGATTCCCTCCTGGCTGCTAAGTGCAAATGGGCAAAGGTTGATGATGATGAGGTTGTTATGTAGGAAACTATAGTTTCTCTATAGTTTCTTTGACGGAAAAGTATTTCTATCAGACATTAAGTCCTGGCTCACAAACCAAAGCCTGGAAAGCCCTGGCTGGCCTGCCTTAATGTGGAGCCATATGACCAAGTCTGGGATAGTGCAGATCCATCCGTGGCCCTCCACAAGAGCCCTTGGAGAGCAGGCGCCTCCTCACATTGCCACCCTGTTGACATGGATCCCAAAGCCACACTTTTCTCAAAGGCTTCACCATGCAGAGGTGCCATGAGGAAGGCTGACTCACAAGCCCTGCGTTCCGGGCCTGAAAGAGTCTTTCTTATTATTACACAGACATCTCATATCTGGGCCTGCAGTACATTTTACATCTCTATTTGACTCCAAAATATATTAACTTTTATTCATCTGGATTTGCACATTTCTTAAAGTAAGCAATACAACTGTGAAGTAGACCCTGGGCCTCCCCAATGCCTGTCACAATAGTTCACCCCTCAACCTGGTTTCATCACCAATCTTCCCCACGAAAAACATATCGCCTGCCTTTGAGTAAACCAACCTACACACCCTTTGACTGACACTGACTCACTGAACACCAAGCACTCCCTAAGTAAGCCACCACTGCCTGCAGCTTCTGCAAGCTGGCTACTGCACAGAAATCATAGGACCCCCACTATGAAACAGAGCATTTCAAAACTCATGTGAAAAAAACCCTTCTACAGGACTGGCACTTACAAATCAAGAAACTCCTCACGTTTATGAGCCACCCATGATTTAAGATCCACAAAAAAAATTTCAAAATAGAAAAGAACCCTATAATTCAAAATTTTAAATCCCTCTTATCCTTAATCTATCATTTCATTTATTTAACAATCTAGGGTAGGCTAACGATACAAAAGTAAATGGAACCAAGCCCCAGTCTTCTGGGTTCTCCACTTCCTTGGGAGGAGAGCCAGACAAACTAACCATCACAGCAACATGCTCTAGTCAAGGTGCCCACTGTGAACATGAAGGGACTGAGTCCCTTCACTACTCCAGCTGAAGGTATCAGGAGATGTGGGTCCCCCAGGAGGTAACATATGAACTAAAGCTGTAATCATGAGAATTAAATAATGAGAACTGTTATCATGCCAATAGTTACACCCATACAGAGAAGGTATGCATGTACTTTATTAGCATTAAGTATGCATAGCAGACCAACAATGCCAGGTTTAATAATAAAAAAAAAACGTAATTCCTTTGTTAAAAAAAAAAACTGTAACACAAACGTGAAGCCCTGACTCAGGTTCTACTATTTTAAGAGACTGTGCTTTTAATTTAATTTGATAAAATGGTATATAGCTCACAAGATGTTTAAATACAAATGTCAAAGGATGGTGTAAAATCCACTTAGGAAAATATAAGAAGTCAGAAGAATTAGTCACCTTTTACCATCTCATAGCCCATATATCTTCCCACTACATAGCAGACACTGCAGGGGCCATAGCAGGGCAGGAAATTATATTGAAGAGGGCTGCATTACTGGATTACAAAAGCTTTAGAGAAAATGATAAATTGAGATGCAAACAAAGGAAGAGGATTTTGCTTTGTTTTGGTTTGGATTTTTTATGTCTTGCTTTTGCTTTGTTTTTGTTGTCATGAAATCTGCCAGGTCATTTTTCTCTTTACGACCATGCCTGGACAATAATTAAAACATATAAATCACCCAATAAATCAAACACTGAATGATTAACATAGCTTTTCTCACTTGTCAGAAATCGGTCAGGCTAAGGAGAAATACAGCAGAAACTGAAAGAAAGCTTTCAAGTTAATATGCTAAGTTGAAAAGGATTGAGCTTTTTAAACTCAGCTGGCATTAAGCCAGTCCAAATGACCAAACAACAAAACTGCCCTCAATCTAATTGTGTCACCTTAGTAATGCCTTCTTCTCCTAGTCCATTCCCTGATGTGGCTGGAGAAGGAAGCATTCTAATCAACCAAGCAGAACCATTTACAGAGAATCAAAATTGATATAATAAACTCAATATAAACATATAATGTATCTCCATTTATGGCTTCTGGAGGCACCTGATAATTTTGCACTGCCCAAATCATTCAACAAGAATTTGTTCAATGCATAAAGAGCAAGGCATTGAGCTTGGCACTATCGGTTCAGTGACCATATTTTTCAAACTAAAACCTTGAGTATATATTTTAACAAGTCATTTTATGTAACTTCCAAGTAAATGCAACAACTTGGGAGACATAGTTTAGACACCGACATACTAGAATCTCCAAAACATCCTAATACTACATGTAGACAACTGAACATTTAAATCAGAAGCAGTTGCTCCTCCCAAAAAGAAAAATGGGAGCTATACAGTCACCAAAGTTTTTAACCCTTAGAATCCTGGAACTGACAGGAATTGTTTTTAATTTAACTGCATATGAATAAAACATTCTCTCTGAATATCAACCATCATTCTTCTGGTTTCACAACTGTAGCAAGTATCTGAAATTGACAAACGCTGAAAGGTAGTATGTCATAATCTCCAGGCAGCTGTTAACATAAATCTCGATTTCTACTCATTTTTCTCTTTTGCAGAGACATGCAGAATTTCCAGCTGCAAGGGATAAATGTTCATAGAAAGTCAGATAAACCATCTTTTAAAATAGAGTTGACTATATTTTGCTGTCAGGCAAAACAACAGACTAGGGAAATAAAAAGAAAAACACAAGGTTCCAATCTTCCCTATAATGGTCTCAAAAGGAATCCATCCAATTCCATAAACAACATTTTAACAACTGATAACTGCTTCCTCAGAGTTTATATATATATTTTTAAATACCTGAATATGCATTTGTGAAATGGATTTGAAATTCGGCAATATGTCTGCCTCCTGAGAAATCTGTATGCAGGCCAGGAAGCAACAGTTAGAACTGGACATGGAACAATAGACTGGTTCCAAATAGGGAAAGGAGTACGTCAAGGCTGTATATTGTCACCCTGCTTATTTAACTTATACGCAAAGTACATTATGAGAAATGCTGGGCTGGATGAAGCACAAGTTGGAGTCAAGATTGCCGGGAGAAATATTAATAACCTCAGATATGCAGATGACACCACTCTTATGGCAGAAAATGAAGAACTAAAGAGTCTCTTGATGAAAGTGAAAGAGGAGAGTGAAAAAGTATGCTAAAAGATCAACATTCAAAAAACTAAGATGATAGCATCAGGTCCCATCACTTCATGGCAAATAAATGGGGAAACAATGGAAACAGTGATAGACTTTATTTTGGTGAGGCTCCAAAATCACTGCAGCCATGAAATTAAAAGATGCTTACTCCTTGGAAGAAAAGTTATGACCAAACTAGACAGCATAAAAAAAGCAGAGACTTTACTTTGCCAACAAAGGTCTGTCTAGTCAAGGCTGTGGTTTTTCCAGTAGTCATGTATGGATGTGAGAACTAGACTATCAAGAAAGCTGAGGGCCAAAGAATTGATGCTCTTGAACTGTGGTGTTGGAGAAGACTCTTGAGAGTCCCTTGGACTGCAAGGAGATCCAACCAGTCCATTCTAGAGGAGATCAGTCCTGGGTATTCATTGGAAGGACTGATGTTAAAGCTGAAGCTCAAAATTCTGGCCATCTGATGCAAAGAACTGACTCATTTGAAAAAACCCTGATGCTGGGAAAGATTGAAGGCGAAGGAGAAGGGGATGACAGAGGATGAGATGGTTGGATGGCATCACTGACTCAATGGAAATGAGTTTGAGTAAACTCCAGGAGTTGGTGATGGATAGGGAGGCCTGGCATGTTGCAGTCCATGGGGTCGCAAAAAGTCGGACACGGACTGAGTGACTGAACGGAACTAATAGGTCTAAGTCCTCAAGTCCATCTGTTTTAAGCAATTATTCAGAATCCCTCACCATGGAGGAATATTAAATTTTTTATTTTATTTCTTATATAAAATATAATTGATAGTTTATCAATGAATACAGCCTGTATGAATACAGGAGATGGAAATATAAAATAAAACGGGTTTAAAATGCTGAAAATGCAAAGACTATAAAAGACAGCTTACAAACTGAAACGCTGTTTCCGTATACATCATTTCCACTTGACTGTATTTTTAAAAAGTAGTAGAACACCTAAGAAGCAATGGCTCCTATTTTCACTTGAGCTCTCTCTAGAAATTAACTAAATCCTCAAACCAGAATAACAACATGGGTTGTCATCTGTAGTTCAGACAAAGAGTCTTACAATAACACTTTACAAAATAAAAGTATAAAAAATTCCTTAACAGGAAAGTATGCTATTTCTGTTTCCGAGTACATATTTACATGAACAGGAAACAATGTTTGACAGTTTTCCTTAGTTAACCTCATGCCAGATTATAACATTTATCAACAAAATTTAAATTTCTGCTAAACATAGAGATCAAAAGCTTCTTGTAATAAAACTATTTTATACAGTCAGTAATTCAGTAAAGGAAACTTTGAAACAAAATGTGACATCCTAGGTATTGCTAAAAGAAGGGACAGTTCCAAACAGATGCTCAAGAAAGAAGAGACTCTGTTAAAGGGAAGACTTTGCTTACACTTACCTCCATTCTAGTCCCACCTGTGACCAACCACCCTATCTTTTCTGTCTCCATTTCTTCAACTATAAAATGCCACATGAGCTACCACTGTAGACCCAAGGCATTCATGGATTTCAGTATTAATGGTTCTGACTATTCTTGAGTGACCCTGAAAATACATCATTAACACACTGTCATTTGTAATTCTGTGTCAGCAGTGTCTGAACTGCGGTTCCCAGGTGGGTGGATCAAGGGTAACCTTCCCAGCTTTCTATTCCCATTTCATGATCCTCTGTTCTCACAAGTGACTGTTGAGTACAATTGCTGCCTGTTTACATATAGGACTATCCTGTGACATTATAACTCATTACAGTGGAATTGTAGGAAGCTGGAACTCCAAATCTCACTGAATTTCTCTTAAACATCAACAGAATGAGACTCTAAAAAGTTGCTGAGAAAATTAACAAAATGATTTTCTAATTTTTATCTAAGTCCAATATCATGAATCATTTTTTTACATTTCTAGAAGTGTCCAATATTTACACAAAAGTTTCAAAATGGTAATTTAACTGGATTTGCTGAAAGGAAAGTAGGTCTAGAAAAATGCTGTTTTCCAAGGAGGTCACTCTAAATGGATTCTTTATTTGGTTTCATAATCAGTTTCAACTTTACACATGGCTGCCACAAAAAAAGATAAGGAAAAGCATAAGAGGCCAATTATAAAAGTTACAAATGCACACTATATCAAAGTCATATTTCATATCTCTAAAATTACAAATAAAAACACATCATAAATAGATTTTACAAGACATATTTCTAAACTAATATAAACAAATGTTAGAGTAAACCTGAAACTAGATTCTAAGGTGTTTG
>NW_011494835.1:5580917-5584770 GCF_000754665.1 Bison bison bison | reverse complement strand
CTAAGGTGTTTGCTTTTTTTTCACATTTTAGCTGGATGTCTTAATATAGATTGTTCTTTAAAGCAGAGGCTCTTCCCACAGTTTCCAAAAAACTATTATTTTTTAAATATTAATTCTTCTAACTGATGGCACTTTAGAGTCACTGGAGTTTCCCAGAATCCTGGCTGCAACTATTGCCTTAAGCCGACAAAATGTTTTGAAAATAATGCACTTGTGTTATATTTACTTTATAGTAGAAATCCTGAAAGGATTAATGAATAGATCAATCTAATTTGTAATTAACAGCATTAATTTGCATGCTGTCCACTAAGTCCAGATAAGAATTTGTTCTCTATTTATTATCTATGACCAAATCATGTTGCTTATAGTATTAATTAGATCAGCAGACCCCTTTTTTCACATCCAGCGCCGATGTAAACTCCAGCCACCAAACAAGGAAATTTAGTCAAAGTTTCAATTAGTGACACTGAATTAATGCAGTTTTACTAAATTCAAATGGAAAATCAAATACATGGAAAAACTCAACCGATTTTAACAAACATCAGTAAAATAAATTCACAATGAGCTCTTCCTGACACACAGCAAAAAAAAAATGGCATTATTTAATATTCCAAGAACCAAACATGACAGTTATCACTGATATAGCAGCCTCTCTCAGCTAGAAACACTAGTGGCATGAATCCCTATTTACTTAATATTCTACTTAGGACAATCATCTTGCTTACAAGATATTAGATATCTTTCCAGAATTTCTCTACCTGTATTTTGTCTGCACAAATACTATATAAGTTGACAATACACAGAAAGACAGCTCTGGTTTTGGGGTTTTTTGTTTGTTTGTTTGTTTGCATTCCCAAGAGTCAGAGGCAATCTGGCAGAAAGCACAAGAGTCTCCAATCTAAGGGTTCTGAGAAATTCCCCAAAACGCTTCCCAGGAATTGACCCCTCAACAACTTGCCACAGTATCTGGAATGTCTACCATTCAAGCAACTTGGATTAAGAGAAAAGGCCCATTACAAAATACCTGAAGATGGGAAGAGAGGAAAGGGCAAGAGATGGAACAAAACAGCAGACTCAACACATGCAGGTCAATTTCCTCCCCGTGTTTAACAGAGTCCCACAGACCATAGGGAATGTTAGGGCCACAGACAAGATTTAAAGGCAGGACCAGGCAGAGAGGCATGAGGGAAGGCAGAGTTTGGAACGAGGCCCATGGAGCAGCACTGAAGAGAAAAACCACACTATGGGGTGGAATGGGGGGACAGGGAAAAGTTATTCTTCTACTTATTGCTCTTTGTCTTTTGCCTTATAATTATACAATGTTTTCTTTTTTAAAATATCAAACAGTAAATGGATCAAGTTATTCTGATTTCCAACAAATGGCACTACCAAGATGTTTTCTCTGAATTTTTATACTTTGCTGTTTTTATTCCAAGAACAGTCTAAATAAAACCGCTCCAGTTTAGCTAGATGAAGTAACTTTCTTTCTGATGTTATCTAAATGAATGCTTTCCCTCTCCAATGCTGCCATTCCCTTCCATTTTTTAGGTTTACAAACTGACCAGCATGTGTGAACACCTTCAAGAAGATGCTGAATATCTGCAAAATTGCACAACTGAGACTAAAACTCAGCCTACCTACCTTTCTAAAGTTGTATTTTGGAAACACAAACCAAGAAAGCTGTCACATCATCGCATTACTACAAGCAAAACCACAAGCGCAGCTTTATTTGTAAATAGCAGTCTAATATACAATAAAAGCCGTATCACAGTAATGAAGATAACTATAAACAAATGTCATGGCCTGCCACAATAATAATGATCCAAGTTCTTATTCCCATGTGTGAGTAAATATTATCCACACTTCTTAAAATGAAAAAATGCTTATGGAACACAAAAATTTCCCTTGCCTACATTAAAAAAAATGAGTCAATCTCAGATCAGGGAGATAAAGTCTAACAAAATTTAAAGTCATGGCTTCATGGCTTCACGAATTGTATCTTATCAAATTTTTGTAACTCTGAAAAATCTTTTGGTAATCTGCTTTCCATTCTGAAAATATGTACTTTCTACTTGCTAAGTATATACATATATATATTCATGTGGAAATGCTATATCATAGAAGACTGATAATCAAAACAGATTATCATCTCAATTAATTGTAAAACTCACAGGTATAATAAAGCCAACTTTCAATAACGCCTCTTAAGCCAACAGTAAAAAGTCTATAAGAAAACATAAGAGGAATAGCAGTAGTATTTCCACCTTAAAATCAGGATTCATCAATAAAACTTTTTCAATAAACAAAATTTTCACAAAACTTCACATCAAGATCCCTATCAAAACATATGCAAAATTAACTTTTCCTATTGTGAGTCTATTATACTCATCCACATTTCAGTTCTGCAAAAACATGTAAACTAAATTTTCTGAATTATGGGTGGTTGTGTGTATGTATAATGAAAAGCCATTTATGATAAAATGTATACAATATATTACTGTAAAAAAGCAAGACAGAATAACCATGGAATGGTTGAATGCACTTTCACATAAACCATTAAAGACACTGAGCCAGAATGTATGAACAATTATTTTCACAATCTTGATGACAATTTTACAATTACATTAAGAAGCCACATTTTGTGACTTAAAACAGAGAACTGATATTCTGTGTGCACATGAGTGTTTCCTCATTGCTGACACATTTACTGCTGTCATATGAATTGTAAGCTTTATATCAAGTGTTTTGAAAAAAGGTAATCTCAACATACAGACTGGAGTTACACCTAAACTTCACACCTTAAGGGAGACAGTTGTTATTCTCTGCTATTTCAGCAAAAGGTCTTAATTTTTTTTAAATGTCAACACAGGCCCTTAACACAAAACATAATTCTGTATGAATTTGAATTGACTGTTTACATGAGAATCCATGCCTGCACAAAGAACAGTTGTGCATCTGTAGACCTATTTCAAGTCATTTTGGCAGAGATACTACCTACTTATTTTGATGGATCTATGAATACTGCACTGAAGCAGGAATGATTCTAATAGAACCAAAACAAGACAAGACACACACACACACACACACATCACTTTAAAAACAAAAACAAAAAAACTGAGCAAACCTGAGTGGAGCCATGAACATTTCTGAAGTCTCCGAAGGACTTAGGCATCATGCACGGTTTTTAGACTGCTGGGTTACTTCACCTGAGTGTTCATGGTGCACATGACTTCACTGCCTTGCATTCTAGTTGCATGCTCAGGCCACATTAGATACAATCTCTGTTCTACACACAACACACAGGCATACACACACTCTCTCTCTCTATACCAGCCCGAGCTGTTTCCAATTTCAGAGGCCCGCTCAGCGTGTAGCCTATGCCCATCCCTGCTCTGCTCAGTCCTGACCGCAGGAGTGTAGGGACGCTTACATTAAGTAGGGATACTACTTAAACCTGGTATATCTGCTCTGTTGCTTCATCCTTCCAGAATGTATAGCATGGTTCCTTCCCCACTCCATGAGTACAACGGAGACGACGGATTCCCGGGTGCGAGAGAGAAGACCACTACTTGTCCCCTTCCACACCCGAGGCATCCCTGCTTCTCTCCTCCAAAAACCCCAGAGCCACTGCTGCCCGGAGTCTGTGATCCCAGGGCGGGGGAGAAGAGCCAATGACAGGAATCAAATAGCCCGTTCAGGAGCGGGTGCCAGGGGCACGGAAGGGGCGAGCCGGGTGAAGTTACCAGCACCGGGGAGGTGTGCTTCGGCGGGGCACCGTTCGAGAGCAATGACAGGTCTGCTGGGGAAGGCTGGGGGCGGCGAGGGAGGCTGGGGAACAGCTATTTGATTCCTG
>NW_011494835.1:5579567-5580219 GCF_000754665.1 Bison bison bison | reverse complement strand
GGGCCTCGGACATCTCCAGCCGCCGGGGGACAGCGACGCGCTGCTCGTCCGTCCTACTGCACACCCCGACCGGACCGGCGGGCCAGACACTCAACGCCGCCGCTGCCGCCGCGCTGCAAACCGCTTGGCTGGAGGTTCTGGGCTCTGAGCTGGCTTTAAAGTTACTGCCTTCTCCGCGCGTCCCTCCTCCTCCTCCTCCGCTGCCGCCGCCGCCGCCTTCACTCCTCCTCCGCCGCCGCCAGCCCTGCCGACTCTGCTCCGGGCTGCGCGTGTGTGGTGGTTATTTATTTATTTTCTAAGCACGCCTCTCGGTTCTTCTTTTATTCTTGGGGGAAGGGGGATGGGGTGGGGAAGCGCACACACGAGCACCCACCCTGGCACGGAGATAGGGCACCGCGGAATGGAGCCCCAAGCGCGCACACTGCTGGGATTAAGACCGATCACATGGGGAGGGCCGGGGGCGAGGAAGGAGAGGCAGGGCCGCCGATGTCAGTGCCACTAGCCGCGCCTCGGCGTCCCCGGCGGCGGAGAGGCGGCCGCCGATGCTGCTGCTGCTGCCGCCGCTGCTTCCCCACACCGAGCGCCGCTGCTGATCAGCGGCCGTCGGAGACGTCCCGCCGCCTCGCTCGCCCGTGCCTGCCTCTGCCTCCCC
>NW_011494835.1:5559255-5579315 GCF_000754665.1 Bison bison bison | reverse complement strand
AAGCTATGAGCGGTCATTGGATGGCGTGAGCGTCACTCACTGCCAGCGGCGCCCTCCCCTCTGGCCCCGCCTCCCGCTCCTCCTCGTCGTCCCCGCCCCTCGCTCTGTTTTCTCTGGGCTGCCAGTTCGGCGGGGGGGCTGCCTCCACCGCCCAGTCCCCCGCTCAGGTGTCACTGTTGCTGGCAGCCGGGGATTAGGGAAGGAGAATGGGCAGGGGGTCGCGGCTGGGAGGAAAGAGGCTTTGCCATGCCACCCCACCCCCCCCCAGCCCCATTTGGCCTCTTTCCCTGGACCCCGCACACACACCCCGCGCCGCTTTGGCAACGGTGCCTTGCCGGCTTGGGTTAAGCCGCAGTGTGAGTAGCCAAGTGCGGAGGGTGTCTCCGGGTGTGTGCGTGCGTGGCCCGCGAGAGGGCAAGAAAGGAGGAGGCGAGGAGAGCAGGGAAGGGGGTTGGGGTGAGAGGCGGCCGAGGAAGGGCGGAGGAAGGAAGAGCGCGAGGAGCTCCGGGGCCGCCTCACAGCTGCTGTCGCTGCCGCAGCTGTCCGGAGAGAATCGCCGAAACGGCGACGAATCAACAACTTACCTTGGAGAGACGGGCTCCGCTGTGATGGGTGTACTGCCTGTTTTGCTACTGGGGCTTTGGTGGGGGGCTGGGGAGGGGTGTCGTGAGTATTAATGTTTCCCACCCCTGCATCCACATCTTTGGTGGAGGGGCCGCTTCTAGCGTCTCCGGCCGGGGACGTGGCGGAGCGTGCGGGGCGCGGGAGCGGGCTGCCCACTGAGGATGGGGACGGGAGGACACGCGACCCCGGGCAACTCTTGAGTTACCTAGGTTAGCCCTAGGCGGGGGAAGGGAGGGAAGAGAAACATCGGAGAGGGTCGCCTTTTTTACTGTTGA
This sequence comes from Bison bison bison, assembly GCF_000754665.1. NCBI lineage: Eukaryota > Metazoa > Chordata > Mammalia > Artiodactyla > Bovidae > Bison > Bison bison. The sequence goes on along the minus strand of NW_011494835.1, from coordinate 5,578,416 downwards.
CACTGCACACCTAGTGACTGGTCAGGACTGGTGACAGGACATCCGCCTTCCCAGCTCCAGTCCATCATCCGATACCCACTTGGTGCTCCTAATACCTGCAGGGCACTGCAGCCCAAGGCGGATCCCCATTCTGGTGTCCTCGGGTTGGAAGGAGTGTGAAGGAGACAACGGGAACCTAAAGAGTGACTGTGACCCAAATGTTCCCTTCTGGACTACTAATGAGGAGCAGGTTTCCCTCAGCAAGAAGGTCACCTCGCCACAGCCCATCTCCCCAACCAACCTCACCCCCAAGGACGGCAGAGGTCGGGGACAGGGATTAAAGTTCAAACTCGAAACGAAGTTTTAGAAAATTGGCTGATGACATGAGTGTGGCTTCAGCAGTATGGTCTGCAAGGAATAGAAGCTCACAGTTGGAGGTTAGGTGAGCCTCCTGGAGGCCTTTTTAGCCAAAGGATATGTCCCTGGCTCAGGGAGACTGCCACTAGGTCCAAAATCTTATGCCCAATTCACAACTCTAAGATTGTTATGCGGTAATTAGGCAAACAATACATTTAATCAATATGAATCCTGCTCTTTTTATATGCCAGACACTGTGATAAGTAATTGATGTGGGGTGGGGAAAGATTGAAAAGGGCCCTTGCGGGTAATGAAGCCTAGTCCGGTAGAACTGCCATGAAAAGATGAGTTCTGAGAGAACAGGGTATTGCCTCAAGAAGGAGTTGTTGAAAACAGCCTCTTGAGCACAGGCAGAGCTAGTTGCTAAGGCAGATTTGGGAAGTTGGCCCCTAGCCAGATGGCACAGAGCAAGGCAAGGATGCCAAGACCTCTGGGTGAAGAAGAGGGCCTGCTTGAGGAAAGATCAGGAAACCATGTCCAGGGATGCTCGCTCCTAACTCCGCAATGTTCTTTCCCGCATACTGCAAGCAGAGATACAGTTCCCCCCGATATTTGGACTCACTTTTCAGATACTGAAAAAAAAAAAAAAAACTTAGTACCAAGCTCAGAGGCTTAAACTGTCAGCACCATAGAATAGTTTTATGATGCAGATAGGAAATAAAGGCACACCTTTTAGGCACACCCTTCAGTCCGCTACAAGTCTAGAACACCTCCTAGCTGAAATATGTGTGGGAAAAAATGTTATGAATCATAATCACTTTACAACACGTCTTATTATCATCAGGTGCCTTTAATGCATGTGTCTGGTTCCATACTGTTGCAACACAGACACATCTTCCTAATGAAAATTGGACCCTACACCAAGGAAAACTAGACAGCAGCTTATTAACTAGAGACCAATTATGTCCACATAGCGGGCCTACTGATAGAGCCAAATCAAAGGTATTTTTTTAGATGTCTTACTATCTCCTACTATCATGTATCTTTTTATCCTGTTAGACTGCCCAGTCTGTCTTTGATTATATTACCATTTGCATCAGCTCACCTTAGACATGGAATTTACATTTTCAAGAAGTTACTGCAATGCCTGGATGCTGAATTCAACAATATCCTCTGTGAAGAAAAAGAGAAAAAATTAAAAAAAAAAAAAAACTTGGCAAAAAACCTTCAGATCAGATCAGATCAGTCGCTCAGTCCTGTCCAACTCTTTGCGACCCCATGAATCGCAGCACGCCAGGCCTCCCTGTCCATCACCAACTCCCGGAGTTCACTCAGACTCACGTCCATCAAGTCAGTGATGCCATCCAGCCATCTCATCCTCTGTCGTCCTCTTCTCCTGACCCCAATTCCCTCCAGCATCAGAGTCTTTTCCAACGAGTCAACTCTTCGCATGAGGTGGCCAAAGTACTGGAGTTTCAGCTTTAGTATCATTCCTTCCAAAGAAATCCCAGGGCTGATCTCCTTCAGAATGGACTGGTTGGATCTCCTTGCAGTCCAAAACCTTACTGTCTACCAAAAATTGCATTTCCCCTTCTTTAGTATACTCTCTGCAAAGCGTCTAGCTAGGTAAGGACTCCATTTCCCACCTGCACCCACTTGCATCTGAGTGGGTCCATGTGACTAGTTCTGGTCAATAAGCTGTGGGCTAAAGTGTTTCATCACTTTTTGACTAGGCAGTTAAGCAGAAGATATGCATTCTCCAGCCTCTGGGCTCCCATCTATAGCTAAATTCAGAGACTTCTAGAGTCCTAGAGAGGGTGTACCCTCACATGGAAAGAGCTGAGTGCCTAAACTACCACATAGAACAATGCTGCCCACTTACTAGAAATATCATTTTAGCACACAAAAGTTGCTACGTTAGTTCAAAAGTAAAGCCCAGAATTATTGTGCATCTGTTATATAATAGAATTACCAGGAGACTAAAAATATGTTTACTTTTTAATACATGATTATAAAACTTTGATTTTTATAAATGAATTATTGATTTGCCAGTTGTATTTTGAACACCTGTTCTGTGCTAGGTAGTATATAAATGTATAAGGATTCAATATTAATCTTTTCATTCAAATATCTCTCAAATATAAATCTTGTTATATGTGAGTTGCACATATACTCTATGCAAACATTTAGGTATACGGTGCTACTTCATCAAAAGTAATTATGAATAATATATATGGAAAAAAAGAAAATATTGAGAATTTGGAGTCATCTATGCATTCAAATGCTCCAAGTCACAGTTTACCTCCATTGGTACAAATTATAGTAAATGGATAATGTTAATTTGCTATTAAGTGTTCTACTAAATCTAGAAACTTTTTAAAGGGAAAAAAGTAAAGATATTTCATTTTATATCCTGTTTTGAGAATAACTGTCTTTGAAATTTTTTACTTTCCTTTTGATTCTTGATAAAGTACTATCATTTTGACATTAAGAGTTGAATAGTAGCTTCTGGTTTTGACTCATCTGAGGCACACACTTCATTCTGAGTAGCTGATGGCAGACAGCAGTATGTCTGTCCTATTCCCACCTGAGTTGATGGAGCTAAATGCTGAAGAACCTGCAGAGTATACAGCCAGTCCTGATGGAGCCATGAATCTGTATGAGAATTAGATTTATTATCTTAAAGCTAATTCCTCTGACACTCACTTTTAACATGTCCTACCCTATTCACTATAGAAGCTCTATGAAAAATACATTCAAAATGGATTTTATTTGAGATTTATAGTAAAAGCCTTCTTATTATTTATCTTTTGGATTGCCCTTGAAATTTTATTGAACCATGTTTTTTTCCAGAAGTTAGTTTTACTCATTTGGGAAAGTTGTTATAACTAATATATTCAGGAGTAAATAGGTTTGTTTGTTTTGGTTTTTTTTTCAGTCAGGGACAAAATTATAACTTATGGAATTGTATACTAAGTTCATAAAGAGAGGATATGTTTTATGTAAAATTTGGCAAGACTATGGGCAATCATTAATTTGTATTTAATAAATATTTTTATATTTGTTTTATTTATATTTGTGTCATCATTTCATATCCCAATTCTGGGCACAGAGTAAGTGCTCAACAAATTTTGCTGAATGAACTTAAAAAGAAAATATTGGCATCCAGTATATGACAGGTTAAGTACCATAGTGCATACTCAGGAATATTTCAATATTCCTAATATAAGAAATATATATTAATATATTGTTTATGTACGTGTATATTTAGTTATTTATACACACACACTGGAGAGAAATCTTATAGCCCTTTCTCCTAGATAGTTTTAATTCTAGCTTCATTATTAATTTTAAAATTAAGAATAGATTAAGGGTGTCATATCATACATGTTTACATTTAAAATAGCTATATGCATGCTATTATACTGACCATCCAAGAACTATTCATGCTATAGAACTGTATGTGTTCTGGCTTTTCTAAACTCAGAATTTCAGAATATTTGACCTGAAATGAGCTGGAGTTTACACTTGAAGTGCTTTGAGAACATCTTCAAGAACTACCGCAAACAGCTTAGTAATCAAACTAAAGATAACACGTTGTGGAAGACCTGGTAAATCAATTTAGGATAAACTTTGTCAAGCCCTCTAAAAGTACATTTGCATATACCAAATCAATATAGTAATTAGAAATGGGTTTTACTGTTCAAAGCCAGCAGAAATTTAACCTTACTCAAAGTAAGTTTTGCCCATTATTGATGGAAAATTCATGAATTTGCAAGTAAATATTTTATTTAAAAAGAAGCAGTCAGACTAGCCATCTTTCTATTTACTTCTGATTAGTCGTATTTTATTTTGCTAGTATTCATGGTTATTGGAAAACCTATATATAGTAAGCATTTATTGAACACCTACACATATCAGACACTGGGAATATGACATGAAAATATCAAGTCTCACCGTTCATAAGCTTTAGATTCCAGTGAGGAGAGACACACAACAAAAAGGAACAATTACACATACAGAATATGTTGGATGAGCTAAGTGGTAAAAATCATGTATACTGGTAACAGCACTGAAAGGAGTGGTTGGCAAAGTAGAGTTGCTCACTGTTGTAGACAGATTGTTTAGGGAAGACATCTCTGAGAAGATAATATTTCAACAGAGAGTCAGTGAAGTAAAGACAATATCTATGCAGCTATCTGGAAAAGGAGTGTTCTGTGTTAAAGAAATAGCATGTGCAAAGGCCCTGATGTAAGAGCCTGTTTGACCTTTGCAAAGAACTGTCAAAGGAGGCCAGTGTAGTGGAAGCACAATGAACCAGAGAGAGTGATCCAAGACTAGGTCACAGAGGTGCTATAGAGTCAGATTATACAGGGCCTCATAGACCATAGAAAAGATTCTAAACATTATTCTGGTGAAATAAGCAGTATTTTATTAGCAAAGTGATATGATATGATTCAAGCTTAGAGAAAACCATTGGTCTCTTGTAAGAACTGACTCTGGATGCAATTATTGTCATAATCCAAGCTAGAAATAAGGTAGTTTGGATTACTGAGAAGGAAGAAGTGAAAGGTATCCAATTCCAAATATATTTTAAAGGTAGAGCTGAAAGATGTGTTGATGGATTGGATAGAGTGTGTGGGAAAATCAAAAGGACTCCTTGGAGTCAAGAACACCAAAGTTTGGGGTGGGGTCTCAACAAAGGAAAAATGGAGCTACCATTTACTGAGAAAGGGATCATCGGAAATAGCATATATTATGAAGAAGATCTAAAACTAGTTCTAGACACGTTAATTTTGAGATGAACATTTGACATGGACGTGGAGATGGCATGTTGGTAATTGGATATATGACTCTGGACTTGAGAGGCAAGGGTCAGGCTGTTGATGTATAAAATTGGTAGTCATGACATCTTAGTGGTCCTTTATTTTAGTTGGCAGAAGTGGAGGGACCTGCAAATCTGACAGAAAGGAGTAGCTTCTGGAGGAGAAATGTGGTGCCTCTGAGGTCAAGCAAATGAAGTGAATTGTGTTAACAATGCTGAAAATTTGAGTAAAATGACAACTGAGAATTGACTGTCGGTTTTGACAAAAGGGGAGTTCACTGGTGATCTTCACAATTCAGTCTTTATACCTATCTAAAATAGCATCTCATCAGTCTCTGCCTCTTTATACAGACTTAGGCCTTTTTTCATGTTTATAATTAGCTGACAGTACATGTGTATATCTGTGATGCATATGATGTGTTTGGCTATCTTCCTGCAGCTATATGATATGACCTTTGAGAGGAGGAGGAAATTTGTCTTGTTCCCATTTGAATCTCTGGTGCTTAAAAGCTGTTTGTGGAAAGAATGGCTTACAATGCTAGCCCAGGTTAGTTTTTCTTATTTTTTTAATAGTTGAAATAAGTATTTTAAGGAGGTTGCTGAGGGAGAATTTAGTGGAGGTGGTCAAAAGGTATAGACACTTAATTAAAAAAAAAAAAAAAGCTACAGACGTTTATTTATAAAATAAATAACCCCGAAGAAGTCTCTTACCTTGGCAGGTAGCACTTTTTATGCCTGGTTTTTCCTAAAGCTGAGATGGCATCCCAGGCAAAGGGCCTTAAATTTATTAAAAAAATAATAATAAAATAAAATGAATAACCCCTGGGGATGTAGTGTAAAATATAGTCACTATAGTTAGTAACATAGGATCATAGATTTGAAAGTTGCTTTAAAAAGTTCAGTAGTTCTTGAAAGTTTTAATCACAAAGGAAAAATTTGTATCTGTGTGGGGTATTAGATGTTAACTAATCTTAAGGTGGTAATCATTTTGCCATATATACATGTATCAAATCATGTTGTACACCTTAAACCTATACAATGTTATATGTCAATTATATCTCAATAGAATTAAGAAAGAGAAAGAAGCATTTCAATGCATTTGTAGAAAAAAACAAAAATTCATGTTTAGACTTTTTTTTTAATTACAAAATCAACTTTCATAGGGTAAAAAAAATTGACTCATGCCTCCAGAATGAGAAACGGGATGGAATTCAGAAGATCCTTTTTCATATGAGGTGTGTCTCTCACGTGTCCCCATTGTAAGCATAAATTACGCGTGTAAATCCAGGGGAGGGCTCAGTGTTACTCACAGTTTCTCTTTCTCCAAATACACAAAGAGTTCCATTGTTTGCAACATCTAAATTATTCCCTGGTGATAAGTTAGGCCAGACATTAGCAATTTTCAAAGAGGAAGTGGGCAGAATTTGGGTGGTGGTTGTTTAGAAGCAGTCCCTCAAAAGAGTTTCCTTCTCTCTTTCAGGGTGTCCTTGATGTCCAGACATCCAGTATAGACATTCAGGGAAATTGTTCTAGCTGTGCTTTCAGGTGCCCACCCTGCCCACTCCCATTTTGGATAAAATGCCCCAGCCACAGCACCTGCTGTGGTGATCATCAATTCACAGGTTCAGCTGCTGTCATCGCAGAGGGTTGAACTAGGGTAAGTGAATGTCTAACTAGAGAACATCTAAGGACCAGTGGCCTTAACTTCCCAAACCTAATTTACAAAGTAAGCTAGGCTAAACAGGTACTTTCTTGGTCGTGTCCGACTCTGTGCGACCCCATAGACGGCAGTCCACCAGGCTCCCCCATCCCTGGGATTCTCCAGGCAAGAACACTGGAGTAGGTTGCTATTTCCTTCTTCAATGCATGAAAGTGAAAAGTGAAAGTGACGTCACTCAGTCGTTTCCTACTCTTAGCGACCCCATGGACTGCAGCCCACCAGGCTCCTCCATCCATGGGATTTTCCAGGCAAGGGTACTGGAGTGGGGTGCCATTGCCTTCTCCATCTTGGAAGAATATGACTTAAAAATTCAGAGGTAAGTTGGGTGTGGTTGTTTGAATGAAAGGGCTTGCCGGCCGGAACTGATTTGGCCACTAGCAAATGATTCATGTGTAAGGTAGGTAAACAGATAAAACTGTTCAGGCCAGAGGGACCATAGGTCAGAGTCAACAGGGGTGAACGGAGGAGAGAAAGACAGAGACAGAGAGATTCCTAAATCTGTTTTTCTTTTTGTCCTTTGAAAGGCCTGGTTGTTTACAATTTTTTCTGGATTTATGAGACCCCTCAATATCTTGACCACAAATCCTGTTTTCTAGAGCTAGTTTGAGATTTATATTTTTACAAACTCAGAAACTCCTCACTGAATCATACAGATGACAGAAAGAGCAGCTAAGATTTTTACTTCATGCCCTCTGTGGGTTTTCAAAAGTTAACACCTTCTAATTGTGACCACTCATTTTCTTCATTCAAAAAATGACTATAATACATTCCCTCCTTGCCTGTCCTCGTTGTTTCTATAGCATACTCAGTGCCCAAAATCAAAAGAGCAAAACAGTTTATAAGAGAGGGAGACAGAGACTGACTGCTTGAGAGTCCTGGTAAGTCTGTAACTATTTAATTGAATATGTGCTATGCCTGTTTCCACATCACATTCAGGCGGGTTATAAGCTATGCTGCAGTAAAACGGAACCATCTCAGTAGCTTAACGCAATTTGAAGTCCTCTGCAGGCTTGGGCCACCCTCCAGGGCAGTCATTCCTCGTGTGCTGGCTCAGCATTCCAGCCGGCTTCAATCAGGCAAGCAGAAGCACCCATATCAGCATTTCACAGTCACCCAGCAGGAGAGGAGAGCCCTGGAGAGCTGAGCTCCAGTAAACAAGTGCTTCTGTCCGGAAGTGACACTCACGAATGACTACCCTCATAGTTCATTGACCTGAACTCCTCATGTGACCACACATGATTTCAAGGTGGGCACAGGTATGTGATCCTGCCACACGTGCAAAATTAAAAGGAGACCAAATATTTGTGAAGGACAGTAACACCAATCAGGAGTTCTAAGTAATTCGTCTAACCCGTGTGGGGTTTCCTTGCTACCGTATGAGAGGCAGTAACTAGAACGTGCATCTTCGTTGTGTTTTACATGCCAGGATACTCCTGCATGCCTGTGGCTGCATGCCTGATCTGCTTCTCCTGTGGAACCTTCGCTAGTCTGCCGCATGGCCTCTCCTTGACTGAATCGGTTATACTCCGCTTGGCCTGACTTTGATCTCACTACATCTACTCTAGGGCCTGCATTTCTACTCCAATCCTGCTATCACTACCACTCTTGCAAACTTGTTAGATACCTTAGGCCAAGGCTTGGTTTCTGCCTCACTCTCAACACTGTAGTGCAAACACTATCAACACTCTAGTGTTTTATAGATGGGTGCTGTTGGGCAATTGCTGACAGTTGTTAATATTAAACAGACTGGACTACAAACAAATGTCCTTTGAATGTGTCTTAGCTGCAACAAAAAGCATTAACCTCTTTTCCAATTTTTATTTAGAAATATGAATATATCTATATAGAGATATACAGCATATATAGAGTTTATTTTTGTGAGTCACTGCCTTTTGCATGAAGTGAATATGATCAGTTTAATAATATGTGAACTTATTATTACTGCATAAATGCCAAGCGGTTTCTGGGAATGCCATGTTTGTGTGCTAATTTGACACAACAAAACTATTTTTTTTCTTCCTTACTTTATTAGTCCTGCAGTATGACGAGTAGTCTTTTGTGTCAATCTAACTAGGCCATGGGTTTCCTACACGTCGTGGTAAAGAACCTGCCTGAGAATGCTAGACGATGTAAGAGACCCAGGGCTCAATCCCTGGTCAGAAAGATTCCCTGGAGAAGGGCATGGCAACCCACTCCACTGTCCTTGCCTGGAGAATCCTATGGACTGAGTGGTCCACACAGTCACAAAGAATCTGATAGGACTGAAGCGACTTAGCACCCACACAACTACGCTGCAGTACCCAGTTAACCAAACACTAGGCCAGGTTGTGCTGTGAATGTATTTTATGGATATGGTAACATCTACAACTGACTGACTTTAAGTAAGGGAATTACCATTGATAACATGGATTGGCCTCATCCAATTATTAATAGTTGAAGGCCTTATGAGCAAAAGCTCAGGTTTCCTGGAAAAGAAAGAATTCTACCTCATGACTGCAGTGCTCAGCTTCTGCCTGTTTCAAACCAGCCAGTTTTCCCTACAGATTTCAGAGTTGTCAGCTCACAACTGTGTAAGCCAATCCTTTATAAACAAACCTCTTTATATATACACACATATAAAGATACATATAAACTCCGGGAGTTGGTGATGGACAGGGAGGCCTGGCATGCTGCAGTCCATGGGGTTGAAAAGAGTCAGACACGACTGAGTGACTGAGCTGAACTGATAAAGATACATATATATGTATCTCCTAATGGTTCTCTTCAAATCCTGACTGATACCTACAATATGTACTTTTTTTCATAATTCAAATCCAGAAGTTATTTTAAATAACACAAAAGAATGCCTCTTTATCCATCTGTATCTCTCAGTCTCTGGTGTTGTCTCTTTCTCATATATGTGCATGCACACACATACACACATGTTTTATAGGAACACATTATATACTTATTAAAAGGTAAAAAAGCAAATAGATGGAGAAACAATGGAAACAGTGACAGACTTTATTTTCTTGGGTTCCAAAATCACTGCAGATGGTGATTGCAGCCATGAAATTAAAAGACACTTGCTCCTTGGAAGAAAAGCTATGACCAATCTAGACAGCATCTTAAAAAGCAGAGACATTACTTTGCTGACAAAGGGTCATCTAGTTAAAGCTATGGTCTTTCCAGTAGTCATCTATGGATGTGAGAGTTGGACCATAAAGAAAGCTGAGCGCCAAAGAATTGATGCTTCTGAACTGTGGTGTTGGAGAAGACTCCTGAGAGCCCCTTGGACTGCAAAGGGATCAAACAAGTAAATCCTAAAGGAAATCAGTTCTGAATATTCATTGGAAGGACTGATGCTGAAACTGAAGCTCCAATACTTTGGCCACTGACTCATTTGAAAAGACCCTGATGCTGGGAAAGATTGAAGGCAGGAGGAGAAGGGGTCAATGGAGGATGAGATGGTTGGATGGCGTACTGGCTTGATGGACATGAGTTTGAGCAAGCTCTAGGAGTTGGTGATGGACAGGGAGGCCTGGCATGCTACAGTCCATGGGGTTGCAAAGAGTCAGACACCACTGAGTGACTGAACTGAACTGAACATTTTTTATTTAATTCTCTAGGGTAAAAATTCACTTTGTTTCTCTTACTCATGGCCTGGATGAAGAATTTTATTCTCCCAAATATACCAGCTTCCTAGGTAATTCTAATGGACAGTCAGTATCTAAGATTGGGGTCCCCAGATGTAGACCTGTAGATGAAGATTCAAATAAAAGTGATTTGTTAAGACCACAGAGAAGTATGGCACGTGACAGGAAAGGGAAGGAAGCGAGCCAACAGTCTGATGTTAAGCAAACACCCACATGGTAACTTCGGCTCAATCCTACAGGTGGCTTCTACACTTATAAGTCACACCTCTAAGCTGTCCCCATCAGGGACCAGAGAGCTGAATGTTTTACTTAGTAGTCAGTGGTGGAGATATAAATTCCTAGGCCCTTTCTGCTCTCTCTACACTGAGGCAAAGGTTAAGGAAGTCTGAGGACATCACTCCGACAGAGATGCAGGTGAAAACACACAGACAGCTGTTTTGTATGAAAATGGAAAAGGTTTGGAGAGGATATGAGTGAACAGTGAGAACGTCTGCAACTCAGGATTGAAAACCACTAGGACAGAGGAGTAGAGCAAGGAAAACAACCACATGTCTCATTGAGGATAAGCAGTTTTTAAAAAATACCTCTTTTCTCATATCACTTCAAATTAGTCTTCTCTCCCACCTCCACAACGGACTTACCATCTTAGGAGTAAGTATGATATGATTTCATGGGCAGATGGTCTCATTCCTGTTCCATTTGTAATCCTCAAATAATGTCCCTTCTATTGTATGGCATTCTTAAGTCTCAGAATATAGCATTTAGTCCCTTTATGGGCAGACTAATATGAAAATATTCCTAAGACAGGAATTACATTGGCTCAACTCAGAGCTGAGAATTGTCCTAAACGCTTGTGGCTAGATCTTCTGTCCAACCTTGGAAGGCATTGGGTGTATGCTGAACGTTTTATCTATTCAGAAGCCTTATTTCAAACCTGATTCAACCCTGTGATTTTACATGAATCAAGGGGGCATAGTTCCATCAAGACCGATCAAGACTGAGTATATGATGCCATCTTCCCCTATAAGTTTCCTTTCTTTGGAGAAGCAGATTCAGTCTTTCTCTTGAAGACAGGTCAAAATTATACCAAAGCATTTTCAGTAGCTGTGTTACTCTACCTTATAGATCAGAAAAGCAGAGAGAGGGAGAAATGTGAATCAGACATACAGAGAAGAGCAGAGATGAAAGACAGAAGAAAGAGTGCTAGTGTTCCATTTCCTGATTCCACCGTGTTCTGGAAGTCCTTCACGATGGGTCTTGGGCTCCGTGAGACCCCAGTGCATTCTATAATTCATGCCCATTTGTGTGAAGTTGGGTTGAAGTTCAGTTACATGCAACCAAAGAATAATAAATAACAAAGGGAAACAAAGAGTAACACAATTTTTAGCTATGGACTCCCCTTGAGAGGAATCCAGCAGACGTCCCTTGTCTCTAGCCATCTGGCTAAGTGTGGGGTGACCAAGAGGCAGGGGTGGTGACATGCATAGCCCTGGAGATATAAGGAGGATTTCCAGAGGTTACCCAGGTAGGAATATTTTCAGAGGTCGATTTTCATACTTAAGTCTTTCTTATAACTGACCTGTTAAAGCATTTCCTAGGATGAGCCAGTTCTTTTCCATATCTCTCTTCACAGACCCTCTGTCTTCCCCTCACTGATGTGAAATCAGTACAGTGTGTTATTCCAAGGCACTTCTGGGATACCAAACAAAGAAACAATTTGAGAAGTGACACGGGGAAATCACAAGATGGTAAAGCTAGAAAGGCATCAGGAAAAATATTACAGAGAAAAGTGCTCTTTCTTATCTAGGGGAAAGACTGATGGCTAGGCTCCTGTAACGTACTCTATCTCCCGCAAGCCATGTATTACTTCTGGATCTTAGAATTCAGAAGTTAAATGACAGTGGGAATGGATATTTATATGTTTACTGTGGTTGAAAAAAATCAAGATTTTTTCCCCCAATAGAAAAGTCTAATTTAGATCATTGGTTTCACAATAAAGAACTGGCTTTGCCAATTAATTCTTTGGCAGCTATTTTTCTTCTAAATTAAATACGTTTAATTTGTTGCTCTAATGTTTTGATGAAAAATATTTAAGACACAAATGTAATACAAAATTTGTTGGAACTTATAATTATGTTTAAGTATTAAGCCTTAAATATAAAACTTTAGCTAACAGCTAAAAATACAATTTAAAAAATATATTTTAGGAGGTACTTGAACAAAAGTACTGAACGCCTCCAGATTAGCAAAATATATTCACCTGGACTAAACCAGTATAACCAAGAGGGACTGATCAAATCCATCTTTTCTTTTCATATTCTTGAATGTGTCCTGACCTTAAGATTGCAGCAGTTTGAATAATTATCCAAAAGACTAAAGAATTAAAGCATAAACTAATTATTTGTTTTGATATGTGTGAGAGAAGACAGAATGCAAATATGCTAGGTCTGAAAGGTAATAGTTTTTAATACTCCAGGGAAAGGTATAAAAAGTATTTGACTTGTTTTATAATTCTGCATAATATTCATATCAAACTTTTGTAGTACTCTACAGTTAAAATCGTTCCCATATATTTATTTCACCTTGTTCTTATATTATTTTAGTATATATTTTTGTCTGAGGTCATCCAAAAGTTGAAAAAACTACCCACAGGAGAAAGGGGCATGAAGGAAGCAGGACAGGATGGGAAATAAAAACTAAGCAAAAAGAAGGTTTCAACTGAGCTTCAGGTCATGAGCTTCAGTCTATTCCCACTGAAAAATTGAGCACAATCTGTACCCCACTGTTGCCAGAAGTTGACCTTTTGTATCCATCAGGCATTGGTCAAGATCTCTGGGGACACGTGGAAGTTCCTGTTTGACCAATACTCTGGGGGCAGTTCTCTGGAGAAGGCGGTTATCGTGAATCAATGCTGATAGCAGAAAGGAAATGGGTGCTCTGGATTGGATGATCAAAAGGATCTGGGGGAGCACCAACAAAATCTCCAGTTTTCTATTTTAGAAATAAGGAAACCGAGGCTCAGAATGGTTAAGTATCTTGCTCCAGAGTTCTACAGGTAGCAAGAGATGGAGTTAGGGCATAAGTTTTAGGCTTTTGACAGTACAGCCAGATAGCGAAGTTCAGCTCTTTCCCATGTCACATGGTTTCATGTCCAGGTTATACAATCTATGCAGCTGACCAATCTGATATGAAGTCAGACTCTAACATTTACTAGCTGTGTCTTTGGATATATAGCGTCAGATATATGACCTTAGGAAGGCTACTTAACATTTATGAGTTTCAACTTCTTAATCTGAAAAATGTGAACAGTACTAATTACCATGGTATTCAGATAATGTTTTTGAAATATTTATTAATCGTCTGTCATTGTGCCTTACATAGTGTATATGCTCTAGAATATCCATTTCCTTTCCTTTTCTCTTTTACCTATGAATATACACACTGATATACAAAATGTATTGGATAACACATAAATAGTATATTGAGTAATACACAAATAAATATTAATACACATCACTAAAAGGAAAAATTGACAAATTGATTAGATTTTCTATCAATATAATTCAGTTTAATTAATAACTAAGCTCTTTAAACTTTTGTAATATTCTATAAAGTAGATATTAAAATTCTCCTCTTTATAAAAGAGGGCGACTGAGAAGTAGACTATATAAATAAGAGATATACAACCTGAAAATAAAGTTCCCCATCTTATGATGAGGGCCTCTTTCCTCAACACCGCACCCAGAGGCACGATGATGACTGAGAGAAGGAATAGGTTCACGCTTGAGAAGAATTCACTTCTGCGTCAGTTCCGGCTGCTGCAACAGAAAACTGTAGACTGGGTGGCTTAAACCACAATTTCTTTGTCACAGTTTTGGAGGTTGGAAGTCCAAGTTTAAGGTGCTAGCCGATCCAGTGTCTGGGGAGGGCCTGCTTTCTGGTTTGCAAATGGTTGTCTTATTGTATCCTCACGTGATAGAGAGCAAAGAGAGGGAGAAAGCTCTACTGAATCATCTTGTAAAGGCACTAATCTCATTCATGAGGGCTCCACCATCCTGACCTCATTACCCCCAAAGGCCCCACCTTCTAATGTCATCATGCTGGGGCTTAGAATTTCAATGTTCAGATTTTGGAGAACACAAACATTCCGTTCATAACAGCTCTTTATAAAAATGATACTTGAATTTATTGTTGAGCTTCTGTGGCTCAGCGAATTTGACAGCAAAATCTCTAGCTTTTTGTTTTTCTCTTTAGAGAGTCACTCTTCTCTAAACTTGGACTTCACGTATTCCTGTTTGATACTATTGGCTTATTAAAAAAGAAAGAATCAGTAACTGTTAGAACTGAATTATAATCATAAAAATTTTCTTGTCTAAACTCCCAAATTACAAACAGGGAAATTGAGATGTGTGGAAATCGAATTTACCAAGTCACAAAGTAGCTGGTCAGCAAGCCAGCCTAGGCCTTGTGCCCTGCTGATTCTATTCGTTCAGATTTGCCTCTTTATACAAACAGGGATATATATATATATATGTTTGTGTGTATCTACATATTTACATTCACATATATTTATATTTATACCTTTGTCATCTGTGATGGCCGTTTTTCACCTATATCATCTTAAATGATGCAGAACTAGCAATTATCAAATCTTAGTTTATGTCCAACATTAAGTTGGGAATTCTACACACTTGATCTCATCCAGCCATCCAAACAGACCTATGAGAGACATACAGTTGTATTTTCTTGTTAGAGATGAAGAAATTGAGGCACAAAGCAGTTGAGCAGTTCACCCAAGTGGTATTTTATTGTTTTGTTTTTAAATTTGTGTTGGAGTGTAGTTGATCTACAGTGTTATGTTAGTTTCATGTGTACAGCACAGCGATTCAGTATTTTTGCAGATTATATTTCATTATTGGTTATTAAAAGATAATGGCTATAAGCTCCTGTGCTGTACTGCCTATCCTGGTTGCTTGTCTTTACCCATGTAGTTATTTTGAATCACAATTTTGATTCTAGAGCCTTTCACTCTAATATTAAGGAGATTTGTTCTAACTTTTACCATCCATGAAACTTCTGATAGAAGATAAGCTTTTCTATTTCTTAGCAAAAGAGTCCTTAAAACCAAGAAATATCTGGTTCAGCTTTCTCCTCTCATTGAAAACCATCAAGACATAATATAATTTGAGACAGTTCTCATACCAGCAAGGAATTAAAAGAAACAAATATTATATGTAAAACCAAAAATCACTAAAATTTAGTCACTTAGTAATAAGAAAAGAAAATTTTTAGTATAGTACAGGTCTTACTATTTTTAATCAAAGAAATTTTACTTATTTCTCTAGCATAGTTCTTTTTCTAACATATAAGCACTTTTAAAATTTTAAGTAAAGTAGAATAATTTTACTGATTAAATAGTTCATAAGAAATAGAATAAGAAAAAAGTTTCAATGAAAGTTATTGACATACATGCTTAATATTGTTGAAATATTATAATTGTGATGAGTACAAAATGTTGAATTAAAAAAAATCTTCTCAAGTATTGCATATTTTATTCACAGAGTTTTGCCTTGATTAGGAATTATGCAGTATTAACGTCTACATTTCCTGAAGAGAGAGGCAAAAGCTTATGTCTATTTCCCAAAAAGCAATAAGCCACTCTCATTACATATTTAGATGTAAAAATGAAATTAGCATGTGACTTTGTCTTTAATTCACATTTTTCTCTGGGAAAATATTACAGTTTTTCTTCAGCTAAGGCCTAAACAGAACATATACAATTAAATATATTATTTGAATTTGTTTGCTCTGAAGAAACTCTTCTGAAAACAAGCAGTATATCTCAATTTTATTTACCAGCTGTATTAAGGGGAATGGGAACTGTCCAGTCTGTTTTTTAAATATCTTTTCATGTAATAGGGAGATCAATAGTGGGGCATCTATCCTTTGGAAAACTGAATAAACATGGCCTGCTTTCCACTTGTGTACTTGTTCAAAGCTCTCTTGAAAATTTGTGTTTATTTGCTGTGTTTTCTCTAAAGTTCTCTGTTTCTAAGCTCCTATACAGGCTTCCCTGGTGGCAGATGGTAAAGAATCTGCCTGCAATGTGTGAGACCCAGGTTTGATCCCTGGGTCGGGAAGATCCCTTGGAGAAGGAACTGGCAACCACTCCAGTATTCTTGCCTGGAGAATCCCATGGAGAGGAGCTTGGCAAGCTGCAATCCACGGGGTCGCAAAGGTCAGACATGACTGAGTGCCTAACACACACACACAAGCTGCCATGCGTGTGTGCTGTTCTAGTCCTCTGCTGTGTCAGACCTGGATGCAAACATTCGCTCTTTCATTCTTTCCTCAAAATCTCAGTCTCAGCATTCTGTGATGTCACGAGCATGTTGAATGTTTGATAGGCTGTGATGGAGGACGGTTTCACACAGTCTGTGACATTCTCCTGTCTTGCTGCTTCTTTTAGTTTCTTCCCTTCTGTTCTATCAGCTTCCAAAGCCTGGATGCCCCTGTTGGTTTCTCCTGTGTCATAGACTCCTCTCTCCAATGCAGCAGCCCTGCCAGATTGCTCTTCCTTCCGTGTCACCGCCTAGAAGTCTGGTGAGCAAATATTCTCAATTTTTTGATAGGGAGTTTGGAGTTGACATGTACATCCTGCTATATTCAAAATCAATAACAAGGACCTACTGTAGAGCACATAAGACTCTGTTCAATGTTATCTGGCATGATATGGGGAGTTCGGAAGAGAATGAATACATGTATATGTATGGCTGAGTCCCTATGCTGTCCCCTTGAAACTATCACATCATTGTTAATCAGCTATACTACATTACAAAATAAAAAGTTAAAAGAATTCTCAATTTTTTAACAAAAAGTATAAATTCTTTAAATACTTTTCAGTAAATGCCCCATTCCATTTTAAATCAATTCCAAAAGAAGACACTACCTGTAGAGAGAAAAATATATCAAACATATCCACATTTATTTAATAAAGTAAAAGTCACAGAGATAGTATTATCAAATTGAAAAAAAATCAGAGCTCAGCCTTAACCATGCCTTAAAAATATCTAACCACTACAGTTAATTTTATGTAAAGAGAGAGAAAAAACTTTAAACAAACAGGGAAATTAGGTTTGGAAGATGCTCTGGCTTGTGAAGTGAGTAGGTAAGAATAACTGACAATTTTCAAAGGCAGGTGGGATGAAATATACTTGGCAAGACCAAGTTTCTGTTTTCAATGATTAAGAAATAAATTTGGAGAGAAAATGGGCATTGGGGGAATAAAATAAGCATCCATGCAGCCAGCACCAAGCACAAGAAATAAATCATTACAAATACAATTGAAGTCTCTCATGAACTCTCCTTTATTGCATTCCTCTGAATTCCATCTCAGTCTTTGGAATGTTTTATATTTCTCCTGCATATGTATGAATTCCATAAATATATGTACTAGTATTATTTTGCATATTTAAAAACATATAGAAATTCTATTGCATTCTATATATTCTATATATAAAAAGCAGCTTGCTTTTTCAACACTGTTCTTAAGATTCACTCATGTTCGTATATTTAGTTTTAATTCTTTCAATTTGACTACTCGACAGTCTTTTTGGCATGTGAACAAAGAGATGTTTAGCTATTAGAATCCCACTAAGGGACATTTACTTTTCCTTTTCTTCTGTTAAAACCAGTACTGCTGTGAACATTTTGGTAAGCTTCTGTCTGTGTACCTGTGTGATTAGTATATGTCTAGTGTAAAATTCTCCAAGCCAGGCTTCAGCAATATGTGAACTGTGAACTTCCTGATGTTCAAACTGGTTTTAGAAAAGGCAGAGGAACCAGAGATCAAATTGCCAACATCCACTGGATCATGGAAAAAGCAAGAGAGTTCCAGAAAAACATCTATTTCTGCTTTATTGACTATGCCAAAGCCTTTGACTGTGTGGATCACAATAAACTGTGGAAAATTCTGAAAGAGATGGGAATACCAGACCACCTGACCTGCCTCTTGAGAAACCTATATGCAGGTCAGGAAGCAACAGTTCGAACTGGACATGGAACAACAGACTGGTTCCAAATAGGAAAAGGAGTATGTCAAGGCTGTATATTGTTACCCTGCTAATTTAACTTATATGCAGAGTACATCATGAGAAACGCTGGGCTGGAAGAAGCACAAGCTGAAATCAAGATTGCGGGGAGAAATATCAGTAAACTCAGATATGCAGATGACACCACCCTTATGGCAGAAAGTGAAGAGGAACTAAAAAGCCTCTTGATGAAAGTGAAAGAGGAGAGTGAAAAAGTTGACTTAAAGGTCAGTATTCAGAAAACGAAGATCATGGCATCCGGTCCCATCACTTCATGGGAACTAGATGGGGAAACAGTGGAAACAGTGTTAGACTTTATTTTGGGGGGCTCTAAAATCACTGCAGATGGTGATTGCAGCCATGAAATTAAAAGACTCTTACTCCTTGGAAGGAAAGTTATGACCAACCTAGATAGCATATTGAAAAGCAGAGACATTACTTTGCCAACAAAGGTCCATCTAGTCAAGGCTGTGGTTTTTCCAGTAGTCATGTATGGATGTGAGAGTTGGACTGTGAAGAAAGCTGAGCACCAAAGAATTGATGCTTTTGAACTTG
>NW_011494835.1:5552361-5559155 GCF_000754665.1 Bison bison bison | reverse complement strand
TGCAGATGGTGATTGCAGCCATGAAATTAAAAGACTCTTACTCCTTGGAAGGAAAGTTATGACCAACCTAGATAGCATATTGACAAGCAGAGACATTACTTTGCCAACAAAGGTCCATCTAGTCAAGGCTGTGGTTTTTCCAGTAGTCATGTATGGATGTGAGAGTTGGACTGTGAAGAAAGCTGAGCACCAAAGAATTGATGCTTTTGAACTTGGTGTTGGAGAAGACTCTTGAGAGTCCCTTGGACTGCAAGGAGATCCAACCAGTCCATTCTAAAGGAGGTCAGTCCTGGGTGTTCATTGGAAGGACTGATGCTAAAGCTGAAACTCCAGTACTTTGGGCACCTCATACGAAGGTTTGATTCATTGGAAAAGACTCTGATGCTGAGAGGGATTGGGGGCAGGAGGAGAAGGGGATGACAGAGGATGAGATGGCTGGATGGCATCACTGACTCGATGGACGTGAGTCTGAGTGAACTCTGGGAGTTGATGATGGACAGGGAGGCCTGCCATGCTGCAATTCATGGGGTCGCAAAGAGTCGGACACGACTGAGTGACTGAACTGAACTGAACTGAGTAGTAAAATCACTGGGTTACAATGGATGCAGATCTTTAATTTTATTTCATATTCCAAAAAGCTTCTTAATGCGGTTGAACCAATTTACACTCCGCCAGGATTATATGATCTTCATTAACACTTTTAATTTTGCCCAATGACATGCTTGTGATACTGTATCTCATTGTGTTTTCAAGTGGCATTTTTCTGAATAAATGTGAAGTTTAGTTATTTCAGTATGTATACTGGCTATTTGGTCTCTCTGTGGGTACTTTTTTTTTTTTTTTTTTTCGTGTCTTTGCCAGTTTTGTACCATGTCAACTTGCTTATGTTAGATCTATGTTTCCCAGAATTCCTTTCTCTGGATGGTTCCAGTTTAGAGTTGGCCAAATCAAAATTAGTATGAGATTTGGGAGGTAGAAGTGAAGGATCTGACATCTTTCAGGGCTGTCCATGTTTCCCCCTTGACCTTTCTTTTCTCTGCTACACTTAGATCCTCTTCATGATGACCAGTTGTGATCCTAAGCTCCACACCAGGTCCAGAAGGACTGGCCTTTTCAGAAGCCTCTCCACTAACATCCCTTTCTGTTCTCTCTTCAGCCGGTGGGAGCAGCTGGCTTCAGGGGTGCAAGTTAGTGACTTGTCTCTGATTCTGCAGTTTCTTTCTTTGGAACTTTGTTTCCCAGTTTCTCTTACAGCTGTGTAGGTTCTTATTAATATAATAAGTTTCTCAGGCAAAACAAAACTTTAAAAACTAGGAGCATTCAGAAAGTCATGAAAGCCTAACAAGCTAACAGATCTGAGAGAGAAGATAGAAACTGAAATTAGCCCAACATCTGGCATGACTTGTTTTGCCAAATATTAAACATCTATATAGATTCCAGGAAGATGAATATAACAGAAGCAGGTAAATTGGGTGAAAGGTGACCAAATGGTCGAGAAACTAAGCAGAGCTTTAGGCAGTCTCACAGTGACCAGGTAGAGAGAGAGGAAAAAAAGAAAAAATTAGAGTGTGAAGGTCTCCAAGGAGAAGAATCTTTGGTAGAAACTTTGGCTTTTAACTGGATGACTGAATGGGTACACTTGATGAGTGATAGCTAATAATAGTAGAACAGAATTTACAAAACTAAGGGCCAGCTTCAATTTGAAACCTAGACCATATAAAGGTAACCTGTCCCTCATTTCTTAACCGATAGACACAAATTAAATTCTTTATAAAGATGTTATCATTCTGCTTGTTATTTCTAAAAATTTTCATGCAAAATTTCCTGCATTCAATAAAAGTATGATTATTCAACTAAAATACTGTATAAAAATAAAATTTATACCATGAGCTGAACCAACAGATTAAAAAAAAACAGCAGTAGAAACAAACACGTGGGAAATACAGGTGTTGTAAAATAACTGTGATTGAAATATTTAGGAAAATATAAGACAAGATGAATTTTAATAGAAAGTTAAAATTCATAAAAAGAAACCTGAGAAAAATTTAGAAATAAAGTATACAATAATCAAATTTGAAGACTCAATGCATACTGCATACTCAGTCATGTCTGACTCTTTGTGACCCTATGGGCTGTAGACCACGAGGCTTCTCTGTACATGAGATTTTTCAGGCAAGAATACTGGAGTAGGTTGCCATTTTCTCCTCCAGGGGATCTTCCTGACCCAGGGATGGAACCTGTGTCTCCTGCGGCTCCTGCATTGCAGGCAGATTCTTTACATACTGAGCCATCAGGGAAGCCTCAGTAAATGAGTTTAAAACTCAGATGAAAGGAGGATTAATAAACTGAAGCATGAGGGAAAAGATGGAAAAACACAGAAAAGAGACATATGGAAACATAGTGAAAAGTTGTAACATATATGCAATTGATGTTCCCTATAGTATTCTTGCCTGGAAAATCCCAGGGACCAGGGAGCCTGGTGGGGCTGCCGTCTATGGGGTCACACAGAGTCGGACACGAATGAAGCGACTTAGCAGCAGCAGCAGCAGCAGCAGGAGAAGAGAGAAAATTGAGAAAGAATCAGTATTTAAATAGACAAAGACTAAAATTTTTGCAAAATTGGTGAAACAGCGATAGCCACATATTTAAGAATCACAGCAGACACAGAGCACGATAAATATAAAGAACATCACATGTGGAAACATTATAGTAAAACTTCCTGAAAATTAAAGGGAAGAAAATTCTTAAAATCAGCTAATGCCAAAAGATATTTTAAAATATAATTTAACAAGTTGAGTCTAAAAGTTACACAGAAATGCAAAGGACTAAAAATATCTAAGACATTCTTGAAGGGGAAAAATCTCTTGAGGATTTTGAGTGTGGAAAAACATTTTGAAAACAAGATACAAAAAATGTTGATAAATAGCATTGCATCAAAATGCTGTTCATAAATAGATGCCTTTAAGACAGTGACACAAAGAGTGAAGAAGATATTTGCTAACATATATGACTGGTAAGAAAAATAAATGAACAAATGAAAAATGGATGAAACATTAACTAGCACTTAAAAAATTTAGAATCACTGAGTGGCCATTGCACTTTGAAAATATTCATTGCACTAATTATCAGGGAAATTCAAATTGTAATCATGAGATTTTTCTATCCTCACCAGAATATTCAGATTTATAAAGTATCATAAAACCTTGTAATTGCGAGTTGTGAATTAACTGTATTTATTATACATCGTTGGAAAAGGATTTGTATAAGGAATTCAGAAAATAATTTAGCATTATCTCTTTACTTTGAACATACATATTTCTGAAGACCAGCAGTTTCACATGTAGGTTCTTAGTAGAATGCATTAAAGACTTTTTCAAAGATATTCTTGACTATTTTATTTTGAATTAGTCAATAAAGCAATCCAAATGTCTATTAAACACAAAATGGACAAGAATTTTTTAAAATTTATTTTATTGAAGTAGAATCAAGTTTAATGTTGTTAATTTCTGCTGCACAGCAAAGTGATTCAGTTTTACATAGAAGTATTTTTTATATTCTTTTCCAGTATGCTTTACCATAGGTTATTGAATACAATTGCCCAGTGCTATACAGGAGGAGCTTGTTATTTATCTGTTCTATATATAATAGTTTGCATGTGCTAATCCCAAACTCCCCATCTATTCCTCCCTCATCCCCCTCCCCTTGGCAACTACAAGTCTAGTTTTTGTTTGTCATAAGTTCATTTGTGTCATATTTTAGATTCCACATAAAAATGATATCATACTGTATTTATATTTTGCTGTCTGGCTTACTTTACTAGAAGCGATAATCTCTAGAGCCATCTATATTGCTACAAATGGCATGATGTAATTTTTCTGTATGTGTGCTGTGCTTGGCAGCTCAGGGTGTCCTCTTTGCAACCTCACGGACTGTAGCCCATCAGGCTCCTCTGTTCATGGAATTCTCCAGGCCAGAACACTGGAGTGGGTTGCCATGCCCTCCTCCAGGGGATCTTCCCAACCTAGGAATCCAACCCAGGTCTCCTACACTGTAGGCGGAGCCAAAGCTCAGACTCAGACTATACCGTCTGAGCCAAAGAGTATTGCTCTCTCTCTCACATCTTCTTTATCCAGAATGGGTAAAATTTGATATACAGCAATGAACATGAATGAACCCTGCCTAAATAAGTTAAAAAGAAACTATGGGCTTCTGCTCAGGATGGCTGCACCATGCAGAGCAGGTGGGGGAGGAGAGGAAACAACAAGCCCTCACAGTCCCCCTCGGCTAGGCAACATAATGTGGCAGCACCATTCAAATACACCCTGAAACTAACAGCAGCTAAACAAGGCTCCTCTAACGCGGCTGGGGGCGAGGCTTCTAAGGAGCAGAAGCATGGACCTGCACGCCCCAAGTTCCTAAGGTCTTCTCGCAGTTTCCACGACCCAATGTGGCCAGACACAAGTGCTGCCGCTTCTGCTCCGTGGCTCGGAGGGCAGCGCTGAGGAAGCTTCATTTTGAGGTCGTTACTGAGGACAATGTAAGAAATGGGATATTAAATTTTAAAAGTATAGATTTGTGGCAGTCTGTCTGCCAGCACCTGAAATCTAGCCTTAAGAGGGAGCTGACCCTGCTGGAAGGTGAGCAGGGCTTTGCTAAAGAATGGGGTGGGGGTGGCGAAGTTCTGCTTCTCTCTAAGGGTGTAGACAGTGGGAAAGAATGGTGCTTTTGCCCTAGCAAAATGATAATACCCTAACGGAATCATCCCTAGTGGTTCAGTGGAACCCTGGCACGGCTCAGTCCATAGGATCGAAAAGAGCTGGACACGACTGAAGTGACAGCATGTACAATGAAATCATATCTCACACGCTAGTAAGGTTATACTTAAAATTCTCCAAGCCAGGCTTCAACAATATGTGAACTGTGAACTTCCAAATGTTTAAGCTGGTCTTAGAAAAGGCAGAGGAAACAAAGATCAAATTGCCAATATCCACTGGATCATCGAAAAAGCAAGAGAATTCCAGAAAAATATCTATTTCTGCTTTATTGACTATGCCAAAGCCTTTGACTGTGTGGATCACACTAAACTGTGGAAAATTCTGAAAGAGATGGGAATACCAGATCACCTGACCTGCCTCCTGAGAAATCTGTATGCAGATCAAGAAGCAACAGTTAGAACTGGACATGGAACAACAGACTGGTTCCAAATAAGAAAAGGAGTACATCAAGGCTGTATATTGTCACCCTGCTCATTTAACTTATATGCAGAGTACATCATGAGAAACGCTGAGCTGGATGAAGCACAAGCTGCAATCAAGATTTCCGGGAGAAACATCAATAACCTCAGATATGCAGATGACACCACCCTTATGACAGAAACTGAAGAAGAACTAAAGAGCCTCTCGATGAAAGTGAAAGAGGAGAGTGAAAAAGTTGGCTTAAAACTCAACATTCAGAAAACGAAGATCATGGCATCCGGTCCCATCGCTTCATGGCAAATAGATGGGGAAACAGCAGAAACAGTGGCTGACTTTATTTTCTGAGCTCCAAAATCACTGCAGATGGTGATTGCAGCCATGAAATTAGGAGACGCTTACTCCTTGGAAGGAAAGTTATGACCAACCTAGATAGCATATTGAAAAGCAGAGACATTACTTTGCCAACAAAGGTCCATCTAGTCAAGGTTATGGTTTTTCCAGTGGTCATGTATGGATGTGAGAGTTGGACTGTGAAGAAAGCTGAGTACCGAAGAATTGATGCTTTGACCTGTGGTGTTGGAGAAGACTCTTGAGAGTCCCTTGGACTGCAAGGAGATCCAAGCAGTCCATCCTAAAGCAGATCAGTCTTGGGTGTTATTGGAAGGACTGATGTTGAAGCTGAAACTCCAATACTTTGGCCACCTGATGCATAGAGCTGACTCATTTGAAAAGACCCTGATTCTGGGAAAGATTGAGGCCAGGAGGAGAAGGGGACGACAGAGGATAAGATGGTTGGATGGCATCACCAACTCGATGGACATGGGTTTGGGTGGACTCCAGGAATTGGTGATGGACAGGGAGGCCTAGCCTGCTGCAGTTCATGGGGTTGGAAAGAGTTGGACACGACTGAGCGACTGAACTGAACTGAATGGAACTGATGGTAGAGCTGAGGTTTTAGGACAGCCAAGTAGCCTGAGATCTGAGGAAGAACAGATCCTTCAAGGAGAGACAGTAGATCAATGAGACTGCTGCTTTTCTGATTTAGTTCTAGATGCTCCAGTATTCTTGCCTGGGAAGTCCCACGGACAGAGGAGCCTGGTGGGCAACAGTCCATGCAGTGGCAGAGAGTCTGACAGGACCGGAGCAATTGAACCCAGCATGACAGCAGCTCCATAGCGACCATTAGGAGGTTCCCACAGGCAGAAAGCCATCTAAATGCTAACTTGTCCCAGGCAAGATTCCTTCCTTCAAAATTTTAGATCACTCCAAATTTTTGTTTTTCATCTCTGTTCAAAAGATAGTTTAAATCTTTTCCCCCAGACTTTATAATTGTTTTCAGCAAGAGGGTTAGTCCAATGCAAGCAATTACATCATTATTAGAGCCTTCAGAATGGGAGAAAATAATAGCAAATGAAGCAACTGACAACTAATCTCAAAAATATACAAGCAACTCCTACAGCTCAACTCCAGAAAAATAAATGACCCAATCAAAAAATGGGCCAAAGAACTAAATAGACATTTCTCCAAA
This sequence comes from Bison bison bison, assembly GCF_000754665.1. Lineage (NCBI taxonomy): Eukaryota > Metazoa > Chordata > Mammalia > Artiodactyla > Bovidae > Bison > Bison bison. The sequence goes on along the minus strand of NW_011494835.1, from coordinate 5,552,432 downwards.
GAAGACATACAGATGGCTAACAAACACATGAAAAGATGCTCAACATCACTCATTATCAGAGAAATGCAAAT
>NW_011494835.1:5526099-5551971 GCF_000754665.1 Bison bison bison | reverse complement strand
TATCATGTATGAAACGAGATGCCAGTCCAGGTTCGATGCACGATACTGGATGCTTGGGGCTGGTGCACTGGGACGACCCAGAGGGATGGTATGGGGAGGGAGGAGGGAGGAGGGTTCAGGATGGGGAACACATGTATACCTGTGGTGGATTCATTTTGATATTTGGCAAAACTAATACAATTATGTAAAGTTTAAAAATTAAATAAAATTAAAAAAAAAAAAGAACATGTGATTACACTGGGCCAACCCAGATGATCCAGGATGATAAAAAAAAAAAAAAAGAAACTTGCAATTACATTTTTGTCTTGATTTTTATCAAATAACTTTGCTAAGCTTTCTTGTTATCTTAGTGACTTTTTAATATGCATTTAACATTTAAAATGTCCAAAGCATGATGTCTGAGAAGCAAATATTAGTTTCTCCACTTTAATCTGTCTGTATGCCTTAGTTTTGAGTTTCATTTTTATATTGTATTGACAAGAATCTCTGGAAAAAAATGTAAAAATCATCACTAAAAATGGATGTTCTTGTCTTACTCCTGATCTTGAAAAAAATTCTGTTTTCACCGTTAAATATTATGTATGCTGCAAAATTTGATAGATACTGTTTACTGAGTTATGCAAATTTCCTTCAGTTCCTAGTCTTCTAAGAGTTTATTGTCATATGTAAAATATTTAATTTTATTAAATATGTGATCTTCATCTATTGTGATAATGTAATTTTTCTTCCTGCAATTATTATCACAAAGAGTAAATGAGTAATGTATGAGTAAATGTATAGATTATCTAATCTTACCAGCAACCTTGTATTCTAAGGATAGATCCAGACTTGTCTTATACAAGTGGGTGTGTAGCAGTGTGTGTGTGTGTGGTGGGGGGGGGTAGTAATATGTTATTTCTGGATTCAAGTGGCTATTTTAAAAGAATTTTTATATTTATGTTATAATGAGCTAACATAATTTTATGCTTTATTATCTTTTTTTCTGATCTTGGTATCAAAATTATCATAGTCTCATAAAATTGGGAATTTCCCCCCTTATTTTTATTACATGAAACTGGAGTGCATAGAATAAAGATTTCTTGTTATGTAATTTTTGAAAGAATTCCACTGTAAAATCATGTGACTAGTGTTTAATTTGTAGATTTTTAGCTATTCTTTCAATTACTTTCGTATTAATAGGTCTGTTCTCCTGCTAGTCTATGTTTTCTTGCAACAACTCTAGTGACATACATTTTTTTCTAGCAATTTATCCGTTCTGTGTGAATTTGCAATATACCAGCATAAAAATATATGATTACTAAACCTACTGTATGCATAGTTCTGTCTCTTTTAAACGTTTAGTATTTTTTCACTTGTGCCTTTTCTCTCTCTTTTTTTCTTTATCTTTCTTTGAACAGTGGCTTTCCCCATTCTTTTTTTTTCCTCCTTCTGGAATGCATGTAGATATATGCTGTTCTTATCATTTTATGCTTCGTGGCAACTTTTTCTCTTTCCCATTCTCTGTTTCTTCTTCCCCATGTGTTATATTCTGAATAATTTCTCCAGTATATACTCAACTTCATTAGGTTCTTTCCAATCTGGTTTTTTTTAACCTAATTCTTGACTCTAAGGTTTTTTTCTTTTTTAATCACCCATTACACTTTTTCACTTCTCACATTTCTCTTTGTATATTATTCCAAACTGCTTGGTCTTTCTGGAAATACCTTATTTGTTTCTCATGTATTTAGTTTCCTCTATCTCTTCTCTAATTTTAAACAAGATTATATGACATATCTGATATGTCTTTCACTTGAAGGTTTTAAGACTGTATATCTACCATTTGTTTGGTGTTTTTGACTTTGGCTCCTTATGGATTTTTTTCCTCATATTTTGTAACTTTGAATTGGGAAATCCTGTTCAGCTGACCTTATCTATTGGAATCCTGGGAGGATGGTCTGATATCTTCTCTTTAGAGAGTAGATTTTTTTGTATACATCTTCCAGTCTTAGCCATTACCTCTTTAGGAAATACTTTGAAAAAAATTTTTTTATTGAAGTATAGTTGATTTACAATATTGTGTTAGTTTCTGGTGTCCAGCAAAGTGATTCAGTTATGCATATATTCTTTTCCACTGTGCTTTATTGTAAAATATTGAATATAGTTCCCTGTGATATACAATAGGAGCTTGTTGTTTATCCATTCTATATAGAGTAATTTGCATCTGATAATTGGGGAAATACTTTTGCATTAATTTTCCAGACTATGAAAATTGTGTGACTTTAAATCCTTAAAATTATTAAGGCAAGCCTATGCAAACAATGTTTCGGGGAGCTGTTTTGGTTTGGTGTTTACCCAGAGCCAAGGATGATATAAAATGCCTTTGTCATGTCCATTTTCAAGTGGAGAGATTTTAATGAAGTTCACACTTTCATAGTAGCCGATGTCCTTCAAGGGTCATGGTTGCATGAGTCATCTTCATTCTAACTTATCAACTCACAGGTGCCCAGGGCTTCATGTGGCCTTTAAAGGCCAAGCCTCTTGATTACTCAGCCTAGCAAAAACTCCAGGGCTGCCAAATTGCCAATGCCTGATTATCACACTGGGTTTCAATTTCTCCTACTTTAGAAGACAGTAGGGAGAAGGCAATGGCACCCCACTCCAGTACCCTTGCCTGGAAAATCCTGTGGATGGAGGAGCCTGGTGAGCTGCAGTCCATGAGGTCGCTAAGAGTCGGACACGACTTTGCTTTGACTTTTCACTTTCATGCATTGGAGAAGGAAATGGCAACCCACTCCAGTGTTCTTGCCTGGAGAATCCCAGGGATGGGGGAGCCTGGTGGGCTGCCATCTGTGGGGTCGCACAGAGTCAGACACGACTGAAATGACTTAGCAGCAGCAGCAGCAGCAGCAGAAGAAGAATAGACAATAGAGATTTCCTTTAGTTACTTCTGAACTCAACCATTTATGTTAAAGAAGTTAATCTGGGACTTTAACAGATTTTCCTCAAGTGGGCTTTTATTTTTTATTGCCATCAATTCACAAAATTTTTGAAAAGAAAAGTTAACCTCAAAACTCTTCAGCGCAGAACCTTAGTCTAGGTTTTCACCAGTTGATGATCACACCTGAAAAATATAAAGTACTGCCCAGTTAATAAAATGGCTTACTGTATCAAATTATACTAAACAAACTGTTGCTTTGTTATTTTAAAATAACAAAATACAATTTATGAAGAAATTACACTGTTCAAAACTATTGAGGACCTCAGACATTTAATTTTTCTGGGTAATGGCTATCATTATATGCTATGTTATCAATCAAAATGAAGAACTTAAAATTTTTGCTTATTATTTTAGAATAGTCACAATAAATCCATTATATTTTAACATGAGATATTTTCATGAAAATTATGTTTTCCAGAAAAATAATGAGAACAGAGGCATTGTTTTATATTTTTGCATATCTTCTTAAGGTCTGGCATAATGTGAAAGTGCTGGCTTCTCATATGTTTTTGCATTCAATGTGTTGCAATATTTGGTTGAAATATATGAAGAAAATCCAGTCTCACAGAGACATGGAGTTCGAAAAGGGAGGAGAGTTTTAGTAACTTCTTCAGATCATCGTAGGTATTCTTCTTTGATTCAGTATCTGTCTAGCTTGTTAAATTCAAAAGGGCATGGCAAACCATTGGCTGCATAGTTGAAATAGTGTGGAATGAGGAAAATAGAGATAGAATACATTTTTCGGTGTGTTCCTACAGTCCTTTGGTTATAGACACAACAGGTATCACATATATTTCCAAAGCTCTGCCCTCACCTTAAAACTTCTTCTTGTCTGCTTTCCCCAACTTTTCTCCCCCTGAGAATTTCCAAAACATCAAAGGCGAGAGTTAAAGAAAACTAGAGAAGAGAGTCTAGAACACTGGTAATGGAAGAAACTATGGATAGGAGAAATGATAGAGTGACAGAAAGAAGACCACAATGCAAGACTGCAGAACAGAAAATGAAGCATAGTAGGAAGACAACAGAGAAGGAAGGCGTGGAGCAGGGAGCAGAGAAACAAGATGCGACACAGGCACAAATACCCCAAGGACGGGGAGGACTGAGGCCAGAAACAGAGCTACTTTTACAGAACAATAAGACCAATAAAAAAAAAGAAAATATTTAGCGTGGTACGTCAGTCAATTCAGTCACTCAGTCGTGTCTGACTCTTTGCAAGCCCGTGGACTGCAGCACGTCAGGCTTCCCTGTCCATCCCCAGTTCCTTAAGCTTGATGAAACTCATGTCCTTTGAGTCGGTGATGCTATCGAACCATCTCATCCTCTGTTGTCCCCTTCTCCTCCTGCCTTCAATCTTTCCCAGCACCAGGGTCTTTTCTAATGAATAAGTTATTTGCATCAGTTGGCCAAATATTGGAGTTTCAGCTTCAGCATCAGTCCTTCCAATGAATATTCAGGACTGATTTCCTTTAGGATTGACTAGTTGGATCTCCTTTCCGTCCAAGGGACTTTGAAGAGTCTTTTTCAACACCACAGTTCAGAAGCATCTGTTCTTTGGCACTCAGCTCTCTTTATGGTCCAACTCTCACGTCCATACATGACTACTGGAAAAACCATAGCTTTGACTGCTGCTGCTGCTACTAAGTTGCTTCAGTCGTGTCTGATTCTGTGCGACCCCATAGACGGCAGCCCACTAGGCTCCCCTGTCCCTGGGATTCTCCAGGCAAGAATACTGGAGTGGGTTGACATTTCCTTCTCCAATGCATGAAAGTGAAAAGTGAAAGTGAAGTCGCTCAGTCGTGTCTGACTCCTAGCGACCCCATGGACTGCAGCCCACCAGGCCCTTCCGTCCATGGGATTTTCCAGGCAAGAGTACTGGAGTGGGTTGCCATTGCCTTCTCCGATAGCTTTGACTAAATGAACCTTTGTTGGCAAAGTAATGTCTCTGTTTTTTAATATGTTGTCTAAGTTTGTCATAGCTTTCTTAAAAGAAGCAAGTGTCTTTTAATTTCATGGCTGCAGTCACCATCTTCAGTGATTTTGGAGCCCAAGAAAAGTCTGTCACTGTTTCCAGGGTTTCCCCATCTATTTGCCATGAAGTAATGGGACAGGATGCCATGATCTTAGTTTTTTGAATGTTGGGTTTTAAGCCAGCTTTTTCACTCTCCTCTTTCACTTTCATCAAGAGGCTCTTTAGTTCTTCTTTGCTTTCCCCCATAAGAGTGGTGTCATCTGCATATCTGAGGTTATTGATATTTCTCCTGCAGTCTTGATTCCAGCTTGTGCTTCATCCAATCTGGCATTTTGCATGATGTATTCTGCATATAATTAAATAAGCACAGTGACAGTATATAGCCTTGATGTACTCCTTTCCCAATTTGGATCCAGTCCATTGTTCCATGTCCAGTTCCAACTGTTGCTTCTTGAACTGCATAAGATTTCTCAGGAGGCAGATCAGGTGGTCTGGTATTCCCATCTCTAAAAATTTTGCATAGTTTGTTGTAATCCACACAGTCAAAGGCTTTAGCATAGTCAATAAAGTAAAAGTAGATGTTTTTCTGAAATTCTCTTGCTTTTTCTATGATTCAGCGGATGTTGGCAATTTGATCCCTGGTTCCTCTATCTTTTCTAAATCCAGCTTGAACATCTGGAATTCTCAGTTCATGTACTGTTGAAGCCTAGCTTGGATAATTTTGAGCATCACTTTGCTAGCATGTGAGATGAGTACAATTGTGCAGTAGTTTGAACATTCTTTGGCATTGCCTTTCTTTGGGATTGAAATGAATAATGACCTTTTCCAGTCCTGTGGCCACTACTGAGTTTTCCAAATTTGCTGGCATATTGAGTGCAGCACTTTAACAGCATCATTTTTAGGATCTGGAATAGCTCAATTAGAATTCCATTACTTTCACTAGCTTTGTTTGTAGTGATGATGCTTCCTAAGGCCCACTGACTTTGCACTCGAGAATGTCTGGCTCTAGGTGAGTGATCACACCATCGTAGTTATCCAGGTCATTAAGATCTTTTTTGTGTAGTTTTTCTGTGTATTCTTGCCACCTCTTCTTAATATCTTCTGCTTCAATTAGGTCCATACTGTTTCTGTCCTTTGTTGAGCCCATCTTTGCATGAAATGTTCCCTTGATATCTTTAATTTTCTTGAAGACATCTCTAGTCATTCCCATTCTCTTGTTTTCCTCTATCTCTTTACATTGATCACTGAGGAAGGTTTTCTTATCTCTCTTTGCTTTTCTTTGGAATTCTGCATTCAGATGGATATATCTGCTTTTCTCCTATGCCTCCCCTTCTCTTCTTTTCTCAGCTATTTGTAATGCCTCCTCAGACAACCATTTGGCCTTTTTGCGTTTCTTTCTCTTGGGGATGGTTTTGATCACCGCCTCCTGTACAGTGTTACAAACCTCTGTCCATAGTTCTTCAGATACTCTATCTATCGGTGCTAATCCCTTGAATATATTTGTACTTCCACTGTATAATTGTGAGGGATTTGATTTAGGTCATACCTGAGTGGTCTAGTGCTTTTTCCCTACTTTCTTCAATTTACGTCTGAATTTTGTAATAAGGAGTTCATCACCTGAGCCACAGTGAGCTCCCCATCTTGTTTTCGCTGACTGTATAGAGCTTCTCCACCTTTGGTTGCAAAGAATATAATCAGTCTGATTTCGGTATTGACCATCTGGTGATGTCCATGTGTAGAATCTTCTGTTGTGTTGTTGGAAGAAGGTGTTTGTTATGACTAGTGTGTTCTCTTGGCAAAACTGTTAGCCTTCGCCCTGCTTCATTTTGTACTCCAAGGCCAAACTTGTCTGTTACTCCAGGTATCTCTTGGCTTCCTGCTTTTGCATTCCAGTCCCCTATGATGAAGAGGGCATCTTTTTTTTTTTCAGTTCTAGAAGGTCTTGTAGGTCTTCATAGACTTTTGTTCATATATGAAGCTCCAGAAAACTGTAGTGGTCATCCATGACCATCCTCACTCCAGAGATTAAGGACCTGTAAGTAAAAATCTACCCCTCCCCATTTTTCCTTAGCGAGAACATCATTGTAACCTCTACCCACAGTGTTATCAGAAAGCTTTCAGAATATTTTCACTTTCTCTTAGCTTGTTCTATGTCTCAGGAAACAATAGTAATTTATTTCTCTGTTGTGTAAAATAACTCTTTCTTTCATTTTATATGTTTTCTTTTTTCACATTTCAAAGATTTCCATCTCACACCAAGTATATCATGTTTGCAGGTTAAAAAATTTTATCCTTGCATCCCTATCTTATTAAACCACCCACTTCATGGTCTCAGATTCCGGTTGTTGGGTTTCATTTCTGTTGTGTACTTATGACTTTGTGCAATATCCAGGCAATTATTTTATTATTTTATTTTCTTTTAAGAAACCAGCTTTTGATTTTTTTCCCCCTGAGATGGCACAGTGAACTGAAGTCTCTAGAAAAGGGTATATAATAATTGCCTAGTCCTTTATCTGGATTGTTTCTGGCTTTGAGCTTACCATTTTGCCATTCAATGAGTAAAGTCTGGATTAACCTTCCATAAGCCACTTTCTTTCTGGATTTTCTCACATGGAAACTCATTTGCCATTATTATGCCCTCTCATACCAAAAGAGATTTCCACTGTTTATCTCCTTTAGCTTAGAATTTCACTCCAATAAAGACCTTATGCTTTATATTTATAGACTTGGAGATTTGACCATGGACTGCTTTCTCATAATTATCTATAAGGTATAAAAGGAGACTACAGAGATGAGTTAGTTATTCTTATCCTGTAATTCCTGTCCAAATCCGTTGCAAAATCTGTACTTATTGCTTGGTGACTCAATGCATTTGAAAAGTGTTTGATATAGAAAAATATCTGAAAATCTAAGTAGATTTTAAAGCCACTTTTTTCTCATTATTCCAAATAAGTTCTAATTCTCTTGAAGAAGCCATGTTGGCTTTTGAATATACACATATCAGTATGTTTTCAATGTTCCAATCCTTTATTTTAAATTCTAACAATCTACAAGAAAGAGTAATTGGCCATTCCCATTATTCCCCCTGAAACCATGTTATAAATGATTATCATGTTGGAAAATCGCCAGCTGTCTTGTCTAGTGGTGGTGGTGGTTTAATCGCTAAGTCATGTCTGACTCTTGTGACCCCATAAACTGTAGCCTGTAAGGCTCCTCTATCTATGGGATTCTCCAGGCAGGAATACTGGAGTGGGTTGCCATTTCCTTTTACAGGCTGTCTTGTATAAAGCTTGAACATTCTGGGAAATATTCCATAATTGCACAGCTTAAATTTTTTCTATTTTATATGTCAGTGATAAACTGACACATTTATTTTTATGTTTTCTTAGTGATTTGGTATAGAATAACCATTGGAAGGACTGATGCTAAAGCTGAAACTCCAATACTTTGGCCACGTCATACCATGAGTTGACTCATTGGAAAAGACCCTGATGCTGGGAGGGATTGGGGGCAGGAGGAGAAGGCGACAACAGAGGATGAGATGGCTGGATGGCATCACTGACTCAATGGACATGAGTCTGAGTGAACTCCGAGGGCTGGTGATGGACAGGGAGGCCTGGCATGCTGCCATTCATGGGGTTGCAAAGAGTTGGACATGACTAAGCGACTGAACTGAACTGAACTGAACTGAACCTATAGTTTTACTTTTATACAATGGAGAAAGTCCAAAATACTAATTTCTAAAATAATTTGGGAGTGAGAAGCTCACTAGACATTTGTCCAGTAAAGACCCAAACAGTTTATTATTCTTCACTGTTTTATCTTTTTCAATCCCTAGTTCTGCTTATACACCATGATCCTCCAGCTTTTGGATTTCTTAATGAAATGTCTCTTTATTACATGATTATGAGTTTAGAAACTCCTATAACAGGCTCTTTAACATATATTTTGTCTCATCTTGTTTGTAATTGTGACCATTCAGTTAAATATGGAAGTAAAATTATCCTATGAAATTACTGTGATGGAAGAAACAATGGTTTAGACATTAGGCTCAGGGCCAGGATTGCAGACATCCATCCCCACTTTCCCACCCTATACGTGTTGGCTCTCACTAGTCCACAACTTCTCAGACAATAGCTCTTATGTCTGAATCACCCAGGGGCCATGTTCTTCCTAACACCATGTACGGAGAACTCACAACTTTCTAGAGAAGTTTTAAATACAGAAAAGGACAAAATCCAGAAAGAGTTAAAGCAGTGGTTTTCAAAGTCTGGTCCGCGGGACAGCAGCAGTAGCAGCTGGGAACTAGTTGAAAAATAAATTTTTGATTCCCCTTCCCCAGATCTACTGAATCTGACACTCTACAAGTGGGAATCCAGAAATCTGTGTTTTAATCTTCAAGTGATTCTAATGCTCATTGGGGTTTAAAAACCTCTGCATTAGAGACATGGGTCTATTTATCAAAAGGCAGCTAATTCCCATCCACATGACGTGGATGGGAATTAATCATAGGTCTCTGGTGAGACTAAAGAATCTACATTTCTAAGAAGCTCCAAGGTAATGTTGCTGCTGCTGTTCTGTAGACTACATTTGATTGTAAGACCCACTGATAAAATCTAGGGTGAGATCTTGTTAGGAGATGCCAAGAAAAACAGGCTAAATGGAGTGACCTTGATGAGTTTGGCCCAACACTGAGGGAGACTGACTAGACTTGGCTTTATTAGGGATCTTGATAGCCAACACAAAGGAGGGCCTTATCCTGGTCCAGGATTCTAAGAAAGGTGATCTGGCATGAAAGGTCAATGAATAAGGAGGAAAGAGAAAAGAATATGAAGTTTTAGACTTACGCCAGATTAGGTTGTGTAGTTTGACACTGCATAAAGTGCATGCTTAGATGCTCAGCTGTGTCACTCTTTGCAACCCCATGGACTGCAGCTTGCCAGGATCCTCTGTCCATGGGATTTTCCAGGCAAGAATACTGGAGTGGGTTGCCATTTCCTCGTCCAGGGAATCTTCCACACCCAGGGTTAGAACCCACATCTCCTGCATTGGCAGGTGGATTCTTTACCACTGAGCCAGCTGGAAAGTCCAGTCTCTTCTAGTAAGTTTTGGAAGACAGAGGTATACATTTGAACTTTCCAGAAGCCCTACTAGTGGACAAAGTGGATAAAAGTATACTTATAAAATACAGGAAGCAGGGGCAAGTCATGTTGGTAGAACTGAGCTTAGAAAGCCCACAGTTTGGAACTGCTGTGTGACCTTGGGCAAGTTACTGAATGTCCTCAGTTTTCTTATATCTAAAATGTGATTAAAAATAGAATCTATATTACAAAATTTTTGTAAAGTTTAATGAGTGAAGATGTTCAAGACACTCAAAAGAGTGACTGGCACAAAATAAAACTCAGTAAACTGTTTCTTCTTCATTTTCTGTATCTTTGTCTTCACTTTAAACTTTTCATCATTGTTACTACATCTGCCACATTCAGGATAATAAAGTTAGGTGGTGGAGAAAAAATTATGGTGATTGAGAAAGGGCTCTTTGAGAAAGGGGAACATTAACCAAAATGAGAAATCCTTTTGTCAAATATAAAGAAATGGAAAGTCTCTTTATGACAAGTTCCAAAGGATATATACTGAATGAAAAGTTATCATTATTAGATTTACCTTCAGAAAAATAAAAGTAGTAATTTTTTAATGATATTTGAGAGAAATAGCAAGTTAGCATTAGTTCATTTTCTTTTGGCTTTTCTGAGGTCAGTCAAAGGTCAGAGTTCCTATCCAATTCATCTTTGACATGGTGAGCTACTGCAGAAAATGGAGAGTTCCTTAGGGGAGCATGTTGTTGGATTTTCTTTCTTCTTGGCATTCTTTTGAGGAAAGTCATCATTATATTGGTCTTCTGTAGGAAAGAATTGGTAAAATAATTTCTGCAATAATCACTGAAAATATGAGAATAGTTGCTAAGTTGTGTCTGACTCTTTGCGACCCCATGAACTGCAGCATGCCAGGCTTCCCTGTCCTTAACTATCTCCCTGAGTTTGCCCAAACTCATGTCCATTGAGTCGGGTGATGCTATCTAACCATCTTATCCTCTGTTGCCCGCTTCTCCTCCTGCCTTCAATCTTTCCCAGCATCAGGGTCTTTTCTAGTGAGTCTGTTCTTTGCATCACGTGCCCAAAGTATTGGAGCTTCAGCTTCAGCATCAGTCCTTCCAATGAATATTCAGGGTTGATTTCCTTTAGGATTGACTGGTTTGACCTCCTTGCTGTCTCAAGACTCTTTTCCAACACCACAGTTCAAAAGCATCAATTCTTGGGTGCTCAGCCTTCATTATAGTCCAGCTCTCACATCTGTACATGACTCTGGAAAAACCATAGCTTTGACCAGATGGACCTTTGCTGGCAAAGTGATGTTTCTGCTTTTTAAGATGCTATCTAGATTTGTCATAGCTTTTCTTCCAAAGAGTTCTGAGGTAAGAGGCAGAGAAGGAGAGTTTTACCTGAAATTTTATACTGATCTTTTAACATGCCCTCATGATTATATCAGAGAAGGCAATGGCACCCCACTCCAGTACTCTTGCCTGGAAAATCCCATGGATGGAGGAGCCTGATAGGCTGCAGTCCATGGGGTCGCTAAGAGTCGGACACAACTGAGCAACTTCACTTTCACTTTTCACTTTCATGCATTGAAGAAGGAAATGGCAACCCACTCCAGTGTTCTTGCCTGGAGAATCCCAGGGATGGGGGAGCCTGATGGGCTGCCGTTTACGGGGTCGCACAGAGTCAGACACGACTGACGTAAATTGGCAGCAGCAGCAGCATGATTATATATTTAGTATTAGATTGATTTCATTTCTGAAAACATAGATTTATTACCACAAAATAAAATAGGATTTTTTTGTTTTTTAATTGATCTCAACTTATTTCTTCTGTTCAGAAACACTTATAGTCTAAAAATGACAAGCTAATTTAAAATACCTCAATGCACATACACATGGCTCGAGTGTCTCTGTCTTGCTCTCTGTGTCACACACACAAACATGCACACATATACAATATATTACTGATGATTCTTAGCATTAATTTTTATTTGCATAAAATTTTGTGTCTTCAACATGCTACACATTCAAAGCCTCAATAAAAAAAATTTTAAAATCCTTGAAAAAAATGAATTAGTTGGAATTTTTAAGGCTTTACTAAGTTTTCCCCAAAATAGGTTTATTGATATTCTTATGTTTTTAAGAAAAGTACTTGTTTGATGCATTAATAGGCAGAATTTCCTCACAGCCCTCAATGAAAGCAGTGTGAGAGAACAATATACATAAATCTCTTACCCAAGCAGAACTTTTGTCTTACCCAGTGGTTCAAACAGCCAGCTATATTTAACTTGTATGGTCCATGTAGCAATAAAACAAACAGATGGCCCTCTCAACAGTTACGTCCTGCATTATATAAATATTCCTCTTTAGTAGATTGTAGACCCCATAGACATCTGGCAGCTCACTAGGCTCCCGAATCCCTGGGATTCTCCAGGCAAGAACACTGGAGTGGGTTGCCATTTCCTTCTCCAGTGCATGAAAGTGAAAAGTGAAAGTGAAGTCGATCAGTCGTGTCCGACTCTCAGCGACCCCATGGACTGCAGCCTACCAAGCTCCTCCATCCATGGGATTTTCCAGGCAAGAGTACTGGGGTGGGGTGCCATTGCCTTCTCTATGGGGTCGCACAGAGTCGGACACGACTGAAGTGACGCAGCAGCAGCAGCAGCCTGCCTGACTACAACGTATTATATCCTTTTAGCCACAAAGTTAAGTACTCTCTTTACTGAGTCCTAGACATTGTCATTCAGTTCAGTTCAGTTCAGTCACTCAGTCATGTCCGACTCTTTGCGACCCCACGAATCACAGCACGCCAGGCCTCCCTGTCCATCACCAACTCCCGGAGTTCACTCAAACTCATGTCCATTAAGTCGGTGATGCCATCCAGCCATCTCATCCTCTGTCGTCCCCTTCTCCTCCTGCCCCCAATCCCTCCTAGCATCAGTCTTTTCCAATGAGTCAGCTCTTCGCATGAGGTGGCCAAAGTATTAGAGTTTCAGCTTTAGCATCAGTCCTTCCAATGAACACCCAGACTCTCCTCAAATCCCAGTAATATAGTCTGTGCCAATAAATTAACAGTATTTAGTTAATATCCTGAAAGCATTTTATGATTAACTAATGTCTAACATAGCCAACAACAGCAAATGCAGTGGATCATCCTAAATGAATTAATTATTTTGTATTTCAGAAGTTATATGAAGGCAGTGATGAAAGACTGCTCTGTTAGATCCACATTTATCCAGCTGATGTGCAAAGTTCCCACGAATTTGGCAGAGAATTTTTGTGACACTCTTGGCAACCTGGCTATGTGAAGCAGGCTGGATTCTACCTTGTCAGTCATGTTGCAGTGTAAACAGAAGAGCTCTCACAAAGCTCAAAACCAAAAAACTGTTGTTGTGTTAGTTGCTCAATCGTGTCTGACTCCTTGTGACCCCCTGGACTGTAGCCCACCAGGCTCCTCTGTCCATGGGACTCTCCAGGCAAGAATACTGGAGTGGGTTGCCATTTCCCTCTCCATTTAATAATGGTAATAATTTAATAATAATAAAAATAATAATGGTGATAATAAAAATAAATATCCCAAGAATGAAACCCTTCAATACTATTAACCTCAGTTTACAGGATCAGTTATCATTAGTTTCTCTACCAATTTACAACCTCAATTCTGCCCATTATCAATTATCCAAAATAATCATTCTTGATGAGAGTAAAAGTATTCAGGAGATTCTCCAAGTACACAATGACAGTGTAACCCAATGACAACAAAACAAAACAGAGAAAAACCAAAGACACACACACACACACATACAAAAACTATTCCTATACTGTTGACCTTTATGCAAATCACTTAAAAAAATTTTTTTTTCAGTTTACTCATGGAGATAAATAGACAAACTTTCTCCCTTTCTGAGAGAAGGTATCAAGTAAACCTTCTCGTTTCCTTTGGTAATTAAAAAATAAGGTTTGAACTTCTCAGTATATAGGGAAAAAAACAAATATGCCTTATTCCTAGAACCGATGTTTGAGTTATATATTGTTTTGTTCAGATATGATATAGATGACTTTCAATTTACAAATAAATAAGGTGCTAATTAGAGTAATAACAACATTCTAGAATATCAAGAACTCAACCAATTTTATACACTTAAGGTGGGGTCAAAAGACCCATGTTGATAGGAATTCACTGAAAATAGAATTAAAGTATATGGTTATTAAATCCCCAGATTCAGATTGGTTCCAAGTCTTCAACCCTAATACCTACCCATAGGCTGAGACTCAGCTTCAGTTCCCCAGGCTCGACTCAATGGTGATGACTACTACTCCTCCCCATGATAACCTACTTATGTCCCACTCTAGTTCAGAAAATGGGGATTTTGATTGGTTCCTGAGTCTCATAATTGCATGACACCTCACCTACCAGCTGCACAGGACAGATGCCATCAGGGGTTGTAAAATGTCTTTAGACTGTCACTGGCCTCAATGACGGATTCATATTTTTCATTTCCATCAGCCTCAGAAATGCACTAAAATTTTTTTCAGTATGTTTTGCCCATAATTTTGGGGTGTTTTGTGGATAGATAAAGCTGTGGCAGGCAAACGTATTAGCTTGTAAGGAGACTGGAAGATCTGAGAGCCTTCAGTTCTCAAAAGTACTTAAATACACTTTATATGATTATTTGTTTTAACCTTCTTCTTCTTTTTTTTTTGATTACCTGACCAGCTACTACTGCTCCTACTCTTATCAAATAAGAGTACATTCACTGTACTCACTATGGTAGTTTGAGGCCTTTCCCCCCTCCCCCGCCCCCGCCCTTTCTTTTGCTTTTTTTTAAAAAAAATCCTTTCTCTAGTTGGATTGAGAAGGCATTCAGAGTACTTTAAGTGTTTCAATAAAATTCCTCTCTGCTGCTGCTGCTGCTGCTAAGTTGCTTCAGTCGTGTCCAACCCTGTGTGGCCCCATAGACGGCAGCCCACCAGGCTCCCCCGTCCCTGGGACTCTCCAGGCAAGAACACTGGAGTGGATTGCCATTTCCTTCTCCAATGCATGAAAGTGAAAAGTGAAAGTGAAGTCGCTCAGTTGTGTCCGACTCTTAGTGACCCCATGGACTGCAGCCTACCAGGTTCCTCCATTCATGGGATTTCCTAGGCAAGAGTACTGGAGTGGGGTGCCATTGCCTTCTCCAAGTTCCTCTCTACTGATGCCCAGTTGATGATCTACCTTTAGGCTAGAAGATAGCTCATTTAGTTGTTTACTAGTTCCTATGTGACAGTTTCTACTCAGTTTTCCATTCTAAACCCCCAACATCAAATATTTCTCCAAATTAATTATAAAAGCAAACACTGTTGAGTGCCCACAACTGATAGTAATATATCTTCTTTGGTATTAACTGTGGGTTTTTGTAGATGCTATCGATGAAGTTCCCCTCTATGTGTGGTTTGCTGAGAATTTTGATCTTGAAGAGACATTCAGTTCAGTCACTCAGTTGTGTCTGACTCTTTGCGACCCCATGGATGGCAGTACACTAGGCTTCCCTGTCCATCACCAGCTCCCAAAGCTTGCTCAGACTTAAGTCTGTTGAGTCAGTGATGCCATCTAACCATCTCAACCTCTGTCATCCCCTCCTCTGGCCCTAAATCTTTCCCAGCATCAGGGTCTTTTCCCGTGAGTCAGTTCTTCGAATCAGGTGGCCAAAGTATTAGAACTTCAGCTTCAGCATCAGTCCTTCCAATGAATATGCAGGGTTGATTTCCTTTAGGATTGACTGGTTTGGTCTCCTTGCTGTCTAAGGGACTCTCAAGAGTCTTCTCCAACACCACAGTTAAAAAGCATCAATTCTTCGGCACTCAGCTTTCTTTATGGTTTCATCTCTCACATCCATATATGACTACTGGAAAAACCATAACTTTGACTTTATGGACCTTTGTTGGCAAAGTAATGTCTCTGCTTTTTAATATGTTGTCTAGGTTTGTCATAGCTTTTCTTCCAAGGAGCAAGTGTCTTTTAATTTCATGGCTGCAGTCACCCTCTGCAGTGATTTTGGAGCCCAAGAAAATAAAATCTGTCACTGTTGCCATTCTTTCTGCATCTATTTGCCATGAAGTGGTGGGACTGGATGCCATGATCTTAGTTTTTTGAATGTTGAGATGAATAGATGTTAGATTTTGCCAAATGCTTTTCTTCATCTGTTGGTATGATTGTGTTTTTTTTTTCCCTCATTAGCCTATAGATGGGAGAAGGCAACGGCACCCCACTCCAGTACTCTTGCCTGGAAAATCCCATGGACGGAGGAGCTTGGTAGGCTGCAGTCCCTGGGATCGCTGAGTCGGACACAACTGAGTGACTTCACTTTCACTTTTCACTTTCATGCATTGGAGAAGGAAATGGCAACCCACTCCAGTGTTCTTGCCTGGAGAATCCCAGGGATGGGGGAGCCTGGTGGGCTGCTGTCTATGGGGTTGCACAGAATCGGACACGAATGAAGTGACTTAGCAGCAGCAGCAGCCTATAGATGGATTACATTAACTGAATGGTGAACCAGCTTTGCTTATTTGGAATAAATCCCATTTGGTTGTGGTGTATAGTTTTTATATAAGTTTCAAGTTACTGATGTTTTGATGAGAATTTTTGCATCTGTGTTCATGAAAGATATTGTACTGGTTGTATTCTTTTTCTTGTTATTAAGGAACTAAGGCAATCCTGGCCTCATGGCACAAGTTAGGAAATATTTTCTCTGCTTCTATCCTCTGAAAGAGGTTGTAGAAAGTTGGCATAATTTCATCCTTAAATGTTTGGATAATTCACACATGAAACCATCTATGCCTGGTGCTCTTTGTTTTGGAAAGTTATTAATTGTTGATGACATTTCTATAATAGACATAGGACATTCACATTGTATATTTTTTCTTTGAGCTTTTTCTCATATGAAAGATTTAACCTGTATCTTTCAAGGATTGGTTTATTTCCTCTAGGTTATCAAATTTGAGAGCATACAGTGGTTCATAATAACCTTCTATTATCCCTTTCTGTCTACTAAGCTTGTAGTGATTTCCCTACTTTTATATCTGATACTAAAGATGCAGAAGTTTCCTCAGCTTAAGATCTAAGTTGCCCAGCTACATTTCTGACACTAGTAATTTGTGTCTTCCTTATCTTTTTCTTAATTAACTTGGCTAAAGTTTTATCAATTTTATTGATATTTTTAAAAATTAGTTTTTGGTTCTGTTGGTTATATATATTGATTTCCTTTCTTAAATTTGATTGATTTCTGCTCTGTTTTTATTATATCTTTACTTCTGCTTACTTTGGATTTAATTTGTTCATTTTCTAGCATCCTAACGTAAAAGTTTAGGTTATCAGTTTTTTATTCCTGCTTTTTTCCTGACATTCAATGCTCTAAAATTTCCTGTAGGCACTGCTTTCACTGTATACCACAAATTTTAAGTTTTATTCTCATTTTCATTTAGTGCAAAATATTATAAAATCTTTTGAAATGTATTCTTTAACTCATGTGTTATTTAGACATGTGTTCCTTAATCTCTATGTATTTTGAGATTTTGAATTTTTCAAGCTATCTTAATGTTTTGAGATTTTCAAGCTATCTTAATGTTACTGAGTTCTGGCTTAATTCCCTGGGGTCTGAGAGCAGACATTTTATGATTTCTATTTATTTAAATATGTTAAGGTGTGTTTTATGACCTAGAATGTATTCTGTCTTGGTGAATGCTCCATGTGAGCTTGAGACGAATGTATATTTTGCTGTTGTTGGGTGAAGTAGTCTATAGATGTAAATTATATCTAGTTAATTGGTAGTGCTATAGAGTTTAACCGTGTACTTAGTGATTTTCTGCCTACTGGATCCATCCATTTCTAATAGAGTTGACATCTCCAACTATAGTAATGGCTCCTTGCAGTTCTATTAGTTTTTGCTTCAAGTATCTTGACATTCTGTTTTAAGGTCTATACACACTGATTATTATTGTCTTCTTGGAGTATTGGCCCCTTTATAATTATGTAACACCCTCTCTGAATGTTGAGCTTTAAGCCAACTTTTTCACTCTCCTCTTTCACTTTCATCAAGAGGCTTTTTAGTTCCTCTTCACTTTCTGCCATAAGGGTGGTGTCTTCTGCATATCTGAGGTTATTGATATTTCTTCCAGCAATCTTGATTCCAGCTTGTGCTTCTTCCAATACTTTGGCCACCTCATACGAAGAGTTGACTCATTAGAAAAGACTCTGATGCTGGGAGGGATTGAGGGCAGGAGGAGAAGGGGACAACAGAGGATGAAATGGCTGGATGGAATCACCGACTTGATGCACATGAGTTTGGGTGAACTCCAGAAGTTGGTGATGGACAGGAAGGCTTGGCGTGCTGAGATTCATGGATTCGCAAAGAGTTGGACACGACTGAGTGACTGAACTGAACTGAACACACTCTCTGTTCTTGAACATTTTCCTTGCTCTGAAGTCTGCTTTGCCTGAAATTAATACAGCTATTTTAGTTTCTTTTGTCTAGCAATAGCGGGGCATATCTTTATTCTTCTCTTTCTTTTAATCTATATGTATCTTTAATTTAAAGTTGACTTCTTGTTGGGAGAATGAGTTAGGAAGTATTTTCTAATACTTCTAATACTGGAAAAAGTATTGATATAAAATTGGAATGATTTCTTCCTTTTAATGTTCGTAGAACTCACCAGAGAATCTATCTGGACCTGATGCTTTATATTTTAGAAGGTAACTGATTATTGATTTAATTTCTTTAATTGACATAGGTTAGTTCGAATTGTTTATTTCCTATTGTATGAGTTTTGGCAGATTGTATCTTTCAAGGATTGGTCCATTTCTTCTAGTATATGAAATTTGTGGGTATAAATACCTTTATTTTAAAGTGGATTCTGTAGACAACCTATATTTAGGTCTTGTTTTTTGATCCATACTGGGATCTCTGTCTTTTATTTGGTTTATTTGACTATTTACCTTTAAAGTGATTATTGATATATTCGAATTAGTGTCTATTAATACTTTGTTACAGTTTTCTATTTGTAGCCCTTGTTCTTTTGTTCCTACTTTCGTCTTCCATTGCCGTCTTTATAATTCCAGTTTCTGTCCTTTTCTAGTGTATCAGTTATGCTTTTTTCCCCCATTTTATTGCTCTAGAGTTTGCAGCAAACATTTACAACTAATCCAAGTCTACTTTCAAATAACACTGTACCTCTTCATAGCTAGTGCAAATACCCTATAATAACAACATATTCCTAAATCCTTCCTTACATTCCTTGTATCACTGTTGTCATTCATTTCACTTATATATAATTACACACACACACACATATACATTCACACACAAGGATCTTTGCATAATCAGATACAGTTGCAATTATTTTGTGCAAACTTGTTTGTGATTAAGAATAAGAAAATTAAAGTTTTTATTTTACCTTCACTTATCCTCTGATGAATGCAGATATATGATTCTTTATAGAGATCTGAGTTTCTTGCTCATATTATTGTCTTTCTCTCTGAAAAAACTCTTTTTAAAATTTTTTAAAGGGCAGGCATACTGGCATCAAATTCTCACCTTTTGTTTGTGGGAGAAAGTCAGTCTTCATTTCTCCTTCACATCTGTTCACAAGGTATATAGAATTCTAGGTTAGTGGGTTTTTTTCCTCTCATTACTTTAAATATTTAATACATTTTTTTTCACATGCACGATTTCTGAGAAGTCAAGCTATAACCGTTAACTTTGCTCTTCTATAAATAAGATTTTTTCCCCCTCTAGTTCTTTCAAAATTATTTTATCTTTGATTTTCCAAATTTGACTAAGATGTAGTTTTATTTTGTGTTTTTGGCAATTGTCCTGTTTGGTGTTTTTTGAGATTCCTGAATCTGTAGTTTGATGTTTGAGTTAATTTGGAGGAAATTTTTCATCTTGTTGCTTCAAATATTGCTTTCCTTCCTTGCTTCCTCTCTCTCTTCCCTCCCTCCCTTTCTGGTCTTCCCGTTGCACATATTTTACATTTTTTGTAGTTGTTTCTCAGTCATTGAATATTCTGTTCCATTTTTAAAGTCGTTTTTTCTCTTTGCTTTTCAGTCTTGGGAGTTTCTATTGACATATTCTCAAGCTTAGAGATTCTTTCCTCAGCTGTGTCAGATCTACCAATGAGCTCTTCAAAGGCACTCTTCATTCCTTCTATGGTGTTTTTCTAGAATTTTTTTTCTAGAATTTCTTTTTGATTCTTAGAATTTCTCTCTTGGTTACAGTATTCCTTTGTTCTTGCTTATTATCTACTTTTTGTGTTAGAGTTGTTAGCATGCTAATCAGTTATTTTAAATTCCTAGTTTGATAATTCCAACATTCTTGCCATATATGACTCCCTTGGTTTTGTCTTTTCAAATTATATTTTTTGACATTTTGTTATGCCGTGTAGAGATTTACTGATAGCTATGGATCTAGCTATCAGTAGCTAGGCAATGGCACTCCACTCTAGTACTCTTGCCTGGAAAATCCCATGGACGGAGGAACCTGGTAGGCTGCAGTCCATGGGTCTCGAAGAGTCAGACACGACTGAGCAACTTCACTTTCACTTTTCACTTTCATGCATTGGAGAAGGAAATGGCAACCCACTCCAGTGTTCTTGCCTGGAGAATCCCAGGGATGGGGGAGCCTGGTGGGCTGCCGTCTGTGGGGTCGCACAGAGTCGGACACAACTGAAGCGACTTGCAGCAGCAGCAGCAGGGATCTTCCCAAGTGGCTCAGTGGTAAAGAATCCGAATGCAGGAGATTCAAGAGATGCGGATTTGATTCCTGGGTGGGGAAGGTTCCCTGAAGGAGGAAATGGCAACCCACTGCAGTGTTCTTGCCTGGGAAACCCCATGGACAGAGGAACCTGGTGGGTGCAATCCATGGGGTCACAAAGAGTCAGACACAACTGAGCAACTGAGGATGGCTCATCATGGACGTGACATACTGGGTAAAAGGAGCTGTGATAAGTAAACCTTTAGTAATGTGATAGTAAGGTGTTAGAGGGGGGGAATTTCTGTAGTCCTATAATTATATCTCAGTCCCTGGACTGTGAACTTCACAATTACTTCTCAGTTTTGCCCCAGCCTACCCATATATGGTGGGACAGAGGCCTAGAGTTGAGTACTCAGTTCCCTTATGAAAGGACAAAGGGAACTGTAGTTGAGGTTTCTTTCCCCTCACATAGATCCAGCGAGATTTGGCTATCCCTTCCCCAGGTAGGTTAGGATCTAACATAACCCAGCAGATTAGACTGTGGCAGGATAATTGTCTCTGAGGGCAGACCTTGTTAGGAAGAACAGAGTACTCTGGCGTGTGTCAAAATGGTACTTTCCCTTTCCCGCTAGAAGAATCAGCAGGGAATTTTCACAGTGAGGACCTGGTAAGGTTTGTGGAGATAAAATGCACAATAGTGGGGTGGGGGCGGCTACTATGATGGGGTTCTTCCAGAGATGAAAGCAATTTTGGGGGAAAGATTTTTTAGAGCACTTTTAGATTTGTAGCCAAATGGAGAGGAAGTTGTATGTTGCCTGTCCCCACACATGCTTGGCTTCCCTTATTAGCAATATTACCCACTGGCATGATGCATTTGTTACAACTAATGCATCTACACTGACCTATCATTCTCACCCAAAGTCTGTAGTTTACACTAGTGTTCACTCTTGGTTCACTATGGGTCCCTTGCATTTTTTCACCCTTAGACTTGTCTAGTGAGCCTCCAGCAGTTCATCAACTACAGTTCAGGTTTTCCCACCTGCCATAGGTTCCCCTCGGAGGGTTCCACTGACGAGTTTCCAAACTATTGTGATTCTTGTACCTACCTGTCTGTCTCTTCAATTTGGGCTTTGCCCTGTGTCCTCACTTCTCTGATGAGTGTAAGAAGAGCTTCTGATTTTCCCATTTGATCATTGTTTTTAACTTGTTGTCACCTCATGCGAAGAGTTGACTCATTGGAAAAGACTGATGCTGGGAGGGATTGGGGGCAAGAGGAGAAGGGGACGACAGAGGATGAGATGGCTGGATGGCATCACTGATTTGATGGACGTGAGTCTGAGTGAACTCTGGGAGTTGGTGATGGACAGGGAGGCCTGGCGTGCTGCGATTCGTGGGGTCGCAAAGAGTCGGACACAACTGAGCAACTGAACTGAACTGAACTGAGGGCAAAGAGGTGACTTCTAATCTCCTAAACTGCTGGATTGGAAATCAGAAGTCACCAAAACGTTTTATTGTTTGCCTTTTAACATTTTAGCCATCCTGGTAGGTGTGGCGTGTGTGGCTGTAGTTTTGATTTACATTCTCTTAGTCACTAATGATATTCAGCATGGTACATATAATTTTAAGGAGCACTTACAAGACTTTTTATTGAGCTGAATTTCATTGTTTTATGATAAGCAGATAGAGTCTTTCAGTGATTGGATTATCTCCCGTTTAATTTTGCCAGCCAGCTTCCATTTAGATACTTTTGAGAGATCCTTTTCTTACTGGTTTTGATTAGACTTCTAGATTGAGCTCTTCTTCACAAAACATGTGGCGTGAGGAATGAACAATAGATGCTTAAGCTTGTATCTCATTGTCACTAATGTTCATTTTAGCCAGGAAATGTTGATAACAATTGATCAGAAAAAAATCTGGATCTAATAGGGAAGGTTGAGATTTTGAGAGTATCTATTGTTTTCTGTTTGGGGCTGCTGTTTCTTGGGGAAACTACCCCTCCATCAGTTCATGTCATCTTGATGATGCTTATAATCATGCCTGCTCCTCATCCACCTACAGCCTCCATTCCCCAGATTACAGGGATGAACACAGAGCACATAACTCTGACATGGCCAATTGTACTGTATAATGCACATCTTTTTAAAAATCATATTGTCCTGACACCCTCTCTCCTTCATTTTAGTGTATACAGTTCCTTCAAAGTCTTCAAGATCTTTGAGGGAAAAAGTTGGCTCTGTAAGCAAGCGATAAATGCAAAATATTAAATTTGGCATGATTTTAGGAATATCATAAACATATCTCAGTGAATATACATGTGCATCTCCCATTCAGTCATGCCTTTGTTTCTTTCCAGGTGAGTTGTGCCTTTTGGTGAAGATGTTGGCTGGAAGAAAACTGCTAAAATATTATTTCAGAGGTGTGGTTAATTTGTACTCATCCACTTGTCTTAGAGGCAATTCAGATTTCATGGCCTTGTTCAGCCAGTATTGGACATATGTGTCACTTCTTCATTTCTGTGTCAAGGTGACAAAAGGTAATAAGACTTTAAGACTTACTTTAATATGTATATGTGTAAACTATTGGAAACAAAACATACGGGTGTCAAATACCTACAAAGTATGTTAGCTGCTCAGTCATGTCTGACTGTTTGCGGCCCCATGGACGGTAGCCCACTAGGCTCCTCTGTCCATGGAATTTTCCAGGCAAGGATACTGGAGTAGGTTTCCATTTTCTCCTCCAGGTGATCTTCCCACCCCAGGGATGGAACCCTGGTTTCCCGCCTGTAAGAAAAGTGGTAATTTCAGAAGTATCAGGAGCTACTCAGATAAGAGGGCTTTGAGAGAAGGGGATATGTGGTTTTTTTGTTTCCTTGACAGCAGATTAAGGAGTTAATCACACCAGGACGATCTCCCTTGAAGTCAGATTGCTAGTGAGTCGGCTAAGAGAGGGAACGATGGGTGTGGAGCACCAATCCCATGTTGAGTACTGAGTGCATCCAAGCACATGATTTCATTTTGTCTTACAAAGAGCCCACTGAAGAAAGTATGGCGATACCGTTCTTGTAGATTAGCAAACTGAGGTTCAGCAATCTTAAATATATTCATTTTTTCCCTCTCTTCCCGTCTTACCCAGATGCTAATCTGTGAACAGGTACAGCGCTGGCTGTACAATAATCATCCTGGTGAATTGTTTAAAATGTAAATTCTGGAACTCTCACTCCTGAAGATCCTAACTTGATAGGTTTAGCTTAGATTCAGGTATTCTTTTATGCCAAATTGATTGCATTTACATTGCCAAGTTCAGAACATCTCTATACCCCATGACTTCAAATTGGTTCAGGGAGTTCATTTGGTTTCGTCTCTTACTGGGGATTATTTGAAAAGGCTGTTCAGAGAGTCCTGTGTTGAAAGGGCTCTGAGGCTGATGGGAAAGTATTCCGTGATCCATTAGTGATGGCTGAGATGAGGCCATATGGAAGGAGTAGAATCCTCCTGCCAAATATCAGCCAACTGTGATCTAGATGGTGACAGTTGGTAGGTGGGTGAGGAGGGGGAAAAAAGGGAATGTAGAGAATATCAGTTACATTTTGATTAACAAGTGTCTGAGAACATACTAAATATTTTATCCAGCTCTATGGAACCCTCTCAGCTATATCAGAAACCTGAAAGTAGCTCTGGGAAAAATACTAGTGATGACCAAAATACAGACAGCCGAATAAAGGAGGTGAGACGAAACACTTTGAAATCTCCAAGATCCTGAGTTCCTGCACTGTCCCAGTTCCATTTGGAATGCCTGTGCCAGGAGTACTGGGAACTCTGTGTGAGATAAGCGGCCATGTACTCATGTTCTTTCTGTTGCAATCTTATGTTTGTGGCAGGAGAATATGTGGCCCTATGCATTTCAGCAATGGAGCAAATGTTTCTTATTATTTCAAATGTTTCAGGAGAAAATATTTTATAGTTTCAAATGTATTTGATAGTTTTGAATTGTGTGTGCTTATTTTTCATATTTTATTATTCAGTTTTGATGATCAGATATATTGCATTGTTTTTGGAGAAATCAGTTTGGAAGTTGGGTCTGATAAATACATACCTAAGTGGATACGACGCAGTCCTTTCTTAGATATATTCATAGAAAGATATGGATAAAGCTGTGCCTGTAAATAGAGAAAGGCTTCCTTTAGGGTTTAATTATCTGTGGCAGTATAGTCTTTCTTAAGGGAGAACTCTGTTCTTGGGAGTCACTTAGTCCAGGAGAACTGTGCACACAGCTTCTTCCTGTAACACTAGAAACCAGGGGTCCTGTAGATCAGTATGATCAGTCGCTCAGTCGTGTCCAACTCTTTGCGACCCCATGAATCGCAGCACGCCAGGCCTCCCTGTCCATCACCAACTCCAGGAGTTCACTCAGACTCACGTCCATCGAGTCAGTGATGCCATCCAGCCATCTCATCCTCTGTTCTCCACATCTCCTCTTGCCCCCAATCCCTCCCAGCATCAGAGTCTTTTCCAATGAGTCAACTCTTCGCATGAGGTGGCCAAAGTATTGGAGTTTCAGCTTTAGCATCATTCCTTCCAAAGAAATCCCAGGGCTGATCTCCTTCAGAATGGACTGGTTGGATCTCCTTGCAGTACAAGGGACTATCAAGAGCCTTCTCTAACACCACAGTTCAAAAGCATCAATTCTTCGGCACTCAGCCTTCTTCACAGTCCAACTCTCACATCCATACATGACCACAGGAAAAAGCATAGCCTTAACTAGACGAGCCTTT
The DNA here is from genome assembly GCF_000754665.1 of Bison bison bison. NCBI lineage: Eukaryota > Metazoa > Chordata > Mammalia > Artiodactyla > Bovidae > Bison > Bison bison. Next base: position 5,526,429 of record NW_011494835.1, on the reverse strand, counting down.
GTGGGCAAAGTAATGTCTCTGCTTTTGAATATGCTATCTAGGTTGGTCATAACTTTTCTTCCAAGGAGTAAGCGTCTTTTAATTTCATGGCTGCAGTCACCATCTGCAGTGATTTTGGAGTCCCCCAAAATAAAGTCTGACACTGTTTCCACTGTTTCCCCATCTATTCCCCATGAAGTGATGGGACCGGATGCCATGATCTTTGTTTTCTGAATGTTGAGCTTTAAGCCAACCTTTTCACTCTCCACCTTCACTTTCATCAAGAGGCTTTTTAGTTCCTCTTCACTCTCTGCCATAAGGGTGGTATCATCTGCATATCTGAGGTGATTG
>NW_011494835.1:5522365-5525364 GCF_000754665.1 Bison bison bison | reverse complement strand
GTTTATATCTTTCCTTTTTTCCTTTGCTTTTTGCTTCTCTTCTTTTCACAGCTATTTGTAAGGCCTCCCCAGACAGCCATTTTGCTTTTTTGCATTTCTTTTCCATGGCGATGGTCTTGATCCCTGTCTCCTGTACAATATCATGAACCTCATTCCATAGTTCATCAGGCACTCTATCTATCAGATCTAGGCCCTTAAATCTATTTCTCACTTCCACTGTATAATCATAAGGGATTTGACTTAGGTCATACCTGACTGGTCTAGTGGTTTTCCCTACTTTCTTCAATTTCAGTCTGAATTTGGCAATAAGGAGTTCTTGGTCTGAGCCACAGTCAGCTCCTGGTCTTGTTTTTGCTGACTGTATAGAGCTTCTCCATCTTTGGCTGCAAAGAATATAATCAACCTGATTTCGGTGTCCATGTGTAGAGTCTTCTCTTGTGTTGTTGGAAGAGGGTGTTTGTTATGACCAGTGCATTTTCTTGGCAAAACTCTATTAGTCTTTGCCCTGCTTCATTCCGTATTCCAAGGCCAAATTTTCCTGTTACTCCAGGTGTTTCTTGACTTTCTACTTTTGCATTCCAGTCCCCTAGAATGGGGTCCTACGGTCCTTATTATTTCAGTGACCACCAGCAGGTAAGCTACAGCAGAAAGGTCTGTTTCTATTCTCATCAGCTAATTCTTGATTTTGCTTTCCTTGTTGACTTTGTTACTTCCTTGTGGACATTGTTACTTCCTTCTGTCCACTTGGAGTCGGTCATAAGTTCACATTCCACAGCCAGTGTCAGGGACGACCTTTGAACTGCTTAGTTATCTCACTGCTTTTAGGAAAGTTGTGAAAGACTTTATATAGCAAATATAAAGAGAAAGATGTTGCAGTTGACTAGTGATATCTATCATCAGATCAGAATTGGGAAGTTGCAGCACATGATTAGTATATTTACCACCTTTGATTCATATCAGTAACAGCGGCTAGGTGAATGAAAAATAAAATATATCAGTCATGGTGTTGTTAGTATCAGTGTGAAGGTGGGAAAAAGAAAAAAAACTGAACAAGAGGAATGGCATTTTCTGGATGTAATTTCCACAAAACCCAAACTAAGCCTTCACAAATCTTTACAGTGCCAGAATTATTAAAAATTTAAAAATAAAATTAATAAATACTTATAACTGCTAAATGAATGTTTAAAGTATATTTGACTTTGATTTAGACACGCATTTTTTTTGTCTTTGTTAATAGCAATGTTCCCCATTTCAAAATTCGTAAGATGTGAGTTCCTAGAAAAATCAAGTTGGAAAAATAATATATTACCTTGTCATCCATTCATCAGGATCTGGAAGTCGGTCATTACTTTGGTAAACGGTTTGAAGTTCCGACAGAACCCTCAGTTTTATCCTTGTAGTAACTGAGACTCAGTGGTTCTAAAGATAATTACTTTTATTGTACAAGTTAACTGGAAAAGTGATTAATAATTGTCACTGCTTCAGATTGGATTTTGTAGCAACTTTTTTTTTTTTTTTTTGCTATCACTACATTCAGATACTTTTGATAGAGAGAGCTATAGTAAGTAATATTGAAGAATTGTTCACAGCTACTCACACGAGGGACTTTTACATTTGTAAACAAAAATTACCTTTATCAAAGCCAATACTAAGACAGTATTTTAACCTGTGTTACACAATATAATGCATTTCTGATATATTGTGGGTGAATGGGAAAAGTAATAGACTGAGAGAAAACTTAGTGTTTGGCAGACTAAATGATAAGGAAAGAAAAAGTAAGGCCAGACAATAAAAATGTTTTGTGCAATGATGCAATGGGATTTTTAAATAAAAGCTCCCATTTGCCTCAAACTGGAAAACACACTGAACTCTCAGTATTTCCTGAAGGCATTGGAATGTTTTTTTGTCCCTTTGAAAGCATCACATTTAAGGCAATGAGCAAAACAAGGAAACCCTCTAAATGCCTGATTGGGAATCTAAGCTGAAGCCAAGACACATATTGAAATTAGAACTACCATTGCCTTACCATGGCTTGATTTCTGGTTTTCTCATTAGATGTCATACATGTGTTTCCTGTTGTGCTTACCAAAAAGAATATCTTATATCAGATCACATTTCCTACAAATACCAACTGAGAACTAATCTCCCAGCTTGCAAATTAACTTTTAAATGTGATTGTGCATCACAGTGTAATAGGAGAAGGAGTGGTTATTTAATAATGGTGCTGGGTAATTAATTAACTACTTCGGCTATACTTCATGTTGTGGGGAAGAGAAAAAAAAGGGAAGGGGGGAAGAGAAGGAAAAGAGATAGAGAAAGAAAGAAGGGAAGGAAGGAAGGAAGGAAGGAAAAAAGAAAGGAGGAATGAGAAAAGGAAGAAAGGAGAGAGGGAGAGATAGGGAAGAAGGAAGGAAGGAAGGAGAGAAGAAAGGAAAGGAAGAGAAAGGTAAGAAATTCCAGAATGGTTAGGGAAGCAAATGTTAAGCATGAAACCACAAGAAAGAGGGGAAAGTGTTTACTTTAGGAATCCTGTTTTCTAAGTAACAAACTAAATCACAAAAAATGACTTCACTACAGAAAAACTGAAAAAATAAATCACTGTCAGAAACTGTTAGTCAAGAAAGAAGCAAATAACAAAGTGAGAAAATACCTATGTCAAGCTAGGGATTCACAGCCTAAACATATAAAGGATTACTAGAATACGTAAGAAAAAAGATCCCCAAAACTTGAAGAAAATAGCCATAGAGTTTTGTTCATAGTTCTTTCAAATAAATATTGCAAATAGGATGAAATATTTCACTTCACTGGTAAGCAAAGAAATGTAAACTGAAATAAGATGTTCAGTTCAGTTCAGTCACTCAGTCGTGTCCAACTCTTTTCGACCCCATGACTTGCAGCACGCCAGGCCTCCCTGTCCATCACCAACTCCAGGAGTTCACTCAGACTCCTGTCCATCGAGTCAGTGATGCCATCCAGCCATCTCATCCTCTGTCGTCCCC
>NW_011494835.1:5499331-5521700 GCF_000754665.1 Bison bison bison | reverse complement strand
CGGCAATCTTGATTCCAGCTTGGTTTCTTCCAGTCCAGCATTTCTCATAATGTACTCTGCATATAAGTTAAATAAACAGGGTGACAATATACAGCCTTGACATACTCCTTTTCCTATTTGGAACCATTCTGTTGTGAATAAGATATTATTTTGACTAAATACTTGGGAAACATAGATATACTAAGTAACTAGGATTTGTAGAATAAGAACATTCACATACAGTGAATTGCCATACATATTGAAGATATCCAAATGCCATACATATTGAAGATATCCAAAAAGTTCATAAGTCTTCCAGTTATTCCCATTATAGGAACCTTTCCAGTGAAATTGTTGTGTAAGCATATTGTTATTCTAATATTATTTGTGGTAAACAATCCAAATATCCAATTATAAGAAATGTTCACATAATCTAATCAATCACTATGTAACCCCCAAACCAGCACTACCAGCATCACCAGGCAAATTGTTCGAAATGTACATTCTTGGCTCTATTTGACACCTATTGACTTGGAAACTCAGAGAACGCAATGGCATCCCACTCCAGTACTCTTGCCTGGAAAATCCCATGGATGGAGGAGCCTGGTGGGCTGCCATCTATGGGGTCAGACAGAATCGAACACAACTGAGAGACTTCACTTTCACTTTTCAGTTTCATGCATTGGAGAAGGAAATGGCAACCCACTCCAATGTTCTTGCCTGGAGAATCCCAGGGATGGGGGAACCTGCTAGGCTGCCGTCTATGGGGTCGCACAGAGTCGGGCACGACTGAAGCGACTTAGCAGCAGCAGCAGCAGACTTGGAAACTAGGGTAGACCAAGCATTCACAAAGCCTTCAGAATAATTCTGATGCATACAAAGGCTTGAGAATCACCAATGTACTGGAGTCCTAACAGACACTCAAAATGTTTTCAAAGAACATTTAGCATGGAAAAATTTGTAAAACCTAATATTAAATGACCAAAAGGAGAATAAAATTTGTTCACATTTAGTATGATCATAGGAGTTATGTATAACATGATTTCTATTTTGTAAATAATATATATATATATCATATACTTAAAAGTAAAATCATTCACATATGTGTATATTCACATAAACATGCATACTGGCAGATCAAAATGCTATTCTCAGTATATCAGAGGAGGTGACTTTGAATTACTTCTTCTTTGCATCTTTATGTACTTTTCCAAATTCTCTTCTATGATGAAATTTTTTTTTTTTTTTTTTACTATCAATAAAAGATCTTGGCCACAAATATTTTCACATGTGTATGTAAATACTCAAGACTCCAAGTTTCCCGTAATCCTAAATGTTTACTCATCTTTCGTAAGGGCACTGGTTTATTGCAAAGAGAGACCCCTTCTTCAGTAGCAGGTGCTGTTTTATCAGTCAGGAAAGCAGTAAGATGTGGTACTTGGGTTGACCTAGCCACAGGCAGGATGTGGCTGCAAGAGCAGAACTATAGGTCTTTGAGCAACAGCCACATCCTCCTCCCACTCGTTCTTTTTTTAGCTATGGCAACTCCCAGGATTCTGACGTTTACCAAAAGCTCATGTTGTCTTTGTATCACTGTCATACTCTCTTCTTTCACTAGCAGTTCTTACGATAATCTTAGTACGGAGCACAGGGCATAGAAATTATGGAAATATTAGGCATGGGAAATCTCAAATAACTAAGCGCATTTAGCCAGAATGTTCTAGCAGGGTGATACCAAGCAGAAGTGATAATCAAGATATTCCTATGTTAAAAGTTATCTGTCCTTTGTTATCTCAAAATACCATTGGAATTTCTTCTCTAGTTCACTTCAATTTACAGCTCTTTGAGCACACAGAAGGTTCAACCTATTCTGCTAGTACTTGGACAATGTAGTGGATCTAACACTGTTTACAATGGTCTTAAAAGTTCTTAAGTGTTGGAAACATTTTAACTGTCATAGAAAATAAATATTGTAGCAAGTATCTCCTTACTTGTCCTAATCACTGGAACAAGATAACTTTTTTTTGGCTTCCTGCTCATGTTAACAGTTAACAAAAAGATTAGGGGACAGCCCCAACTGCTCCAGATTAACAGCTGCCCGAAAGTAGGGTATGTAGGGACTAAGAAGAAGTATCATTCAGCTTTTATGTGACGATCTGCCTCAGCCTCCATAGTTTTATGTTGGAGGAATTCCGTGGATAGAAATATAGTTCGAATCCTTAGCTAGGTGCAGGATCTGTTATGATTTGAATGAACAGTAGTGTTAAACAACAGTGAAATTCTAAAAGAAATATCCCAAAGTCTCATAGAAAATCGGAAAGAAAGAGTATACTTTTATATAGTGAACTTGAGTGTTAAATACCCTTATTAAGCCTGCTTAATGGCAATGGTCTTAGATTTCCTGTTATACAAAATGCATAAATTTATGAGTAGGATCAGAGACTGATTTTGAAAACCTAAAATTCCTCAGATGATGGTTCATGTTTTGTGCATGTAGACATTGCCATCTGAATGTTATGTCTCTGCCCTCATGTTTGATTTCCAAGGTCATTTTCGTAACTTCCTACAAATGTGCTTTGTGTCTCTGAGATAAAAATGTTTGACTAAGTTTGGAAATACTCAGAAGGTTTTCAAAAGAAACTTCTGTGATGTGTGGAAACTGACGCGACGTGTAAATGCTGAAGATAAGGTGCGTGTACAGAAAATAGAACAAAGGTAAATACAGCAAGGATAAGGATGGGAGGCGCAGTCAAAAATGAGAAACTCCAAACACCTGTGTTTTGTCAACAGTGGCTTGGCAGCTAGAATAGGAAGAACAGAGGAAGTTAAACCCATACTGGTTTCCAGAAGTCAGCCACAAAAAATGAACCCCTGGGACCAGATGGTTTTATGGCTTTGGTAAACAATAGATTTGCATAATGCTTCCTCAATAATTCTGTCAGAAGGAGTGTTGAGCTAGAAAACAATGTACAGTTTTGTCGTTTTTGAAAACCAGCTCTCCAAAAGGCCAACTGGTAATTAGGGAGAAACTGAAATGTTCCGAAGGACAGAGTATGTAATGAACTATTATCAGACCATCTTGACTACAAGGTAATTGTAAATACCAATATGTTTGGAAGTCTTAGGTCTCCCCTGGTGGCCATATTGTAAACTGATTATCTTACAGGAACAAGGGCTTCTCTCAGTTCAGGCTCTACCTCCCTAGGGTTTCCTTGTTTGTTCTGATTGTGTAGCTTCCTTTGAGTTTTGTTTCTAAGGCTTGGGTGACTGCCATTTGGTTTCTCTTCAAGAAGAATCAACAAACCACTTAACACTGAGTTCTTTTCTAGCTTACGCATGCATCACTGCTCCCTATTGATCTCAGGATGTGGGATTCCCCATACACCTTTTGAACAAGATCCTCCATTTCAACGAGTGGATGAGAACCCTCATCTACTTCATTCATTCCACTGATTTCATTGCAACAGTTATTCCCACAGGTGATTTCAACACACGCAAATACAGATTTCTAGTTTTCAACGCTCAATTCAAAAACTGGGCCAGTAGAATAATGCACCAGTGAAAGCCACTTCTTCCATCCTCCAAACGTGGCAACAATCCCATCCCCACTTTTAGGTTGAATACTAGGATATTGATGTTAAAAGGGCTTGCAAACTCAAAAGCATCTAGTGCTCAGGTGGATAATATGACTTAAACACTGGAGTTGAAAGGAATGAAGTGAATGTGGACGACTATGGTGAAGCGGCAAGTCTGGCCAAAGAGGGGTCAGCAGCTCTCCAACTCCTAAAAATTGTTGCCGTGTAATAAACTAGCCTCCAAAATGTCGGATCGCCTAGATTTTCAAGAAAAGTAAAATAAATTAAAAAAAAAATTCTCAGTTTTCTGAGCATGGAGATGACTTTTCAAAGGTAGCAATGAAGTGTAAATTTTAATACTATCATAAGGGACAAACAAAACACTTCTGTGAATAGAATTTATCTTATGAAGGATCAGGTTTGAGCCCTACCTTAGTCTCTAAGGCTGTGCTGTCCAATAGAAATATGAGTTTATATGTTTGATTGAAAATTTTCCACTGGCTCTATTAAAAAATAAAAAGAAACATACAATTAGTTTTTATATTTTATTTAACCTAGTTATCCACACTATTGTCATTTTTCATGTGTAATCATTATAAAAATTATTAATGAGCTATTTTGCACTCTTTTTGTGTGTTTAGTCTGAGGTTTAGTATGTATTTTATGCATACAGCATATTTCACTTTTTCCTGGCCACAATTCAATTGCTTAATAGCCGTATGTGGCTAGTGGCTCCATATTGGACAGCACAGCTCTAAGGCTTAGAATAACTGCTCTTTCATACGTATAAAGATTGGGCAAGTCCTTGATTAGAAAGAGTATCATGGTCTTTGGGCATCAGAGCTCCCCTTGTTCCTGCCCAACAAGCTACTGCTGCCATTTTGGAAACATCCCATTGTAGCTGCCAGCGTAGTTACAGGAGGCAAACAGAAGGAAGGATATGTTCAAGGGATATGTTTTCCCAAGGAAATGGTAAGGAACTTTGGCTGTTGCTTGACTTATGTGAAACAAAATCACTGGAGTGTCTTGGGAAGTCACTTAACACATATGACTTAACCATACCATAAAAAATGATAATCCATCCTCTGTTTGTGACATCCAGTAGGAGCCGACTACCTAAGTTAACCTTTGTTATTACTGGATTCTTTTAGTTTATAGTCTTTTGTGTCAGGTAAAAATGATTTGACTAAGTCTAGAACAAAATATAAGTGAGGAAAACAATGGGGAGATAAATATTAATTCAAAGTGAAGCAAATAAATCACAACAAAACAAGGAAAAGAAACGTCTTTCTAAGTTATTCAAAGATTGAGTGGATTTCCTTGAGTTCCTTATATCTAAAGGGGTCCAAGCAACAATTGTACAAATAATTGGTGAGTTTCTTGTAGCACATATATTGCATGATTGGATAATTTTTGCTGCTCTCAGATCTGTAATAGTATAATAATAATAATAAAGTGTGTAATATGTACACACATAATCTGATAATTCAGATAAATATTATATATTTGTGTGTGTTATTTTGAAATTTGAAATGTTACTAGGTTGTTTTAATTTGCATTTTTCTATTGCCAATGAAATTGAGCATATTTGCATTTTTTAGCAATTTAGAATTTCTTTTTTGTGAGTTCTGGTTCATATTCTTTTCTTCTTTTCCTGTTAGATGCTTGTCTTTCCTTATTGAGTTTTCAGATACAAATAATTGTAGGTTGTATGTGTTGTACATATTTTCTCCCTACTTCTGTCTGATAGAGTTTTATCTTTTTAGGTCTCTTTGAAGAACAAAGTTCTTTAATTTTAATTTAATTTAAATTATAAATCTTTCTCTTTTATGATTATTTCCTTTATGCTTGTTTAAGAAATCCTTCTCAACTCTGAAGTCATGAAGCTAGATTTTAGTATTAACTTTTTTTTCATTTGTTCTTTTATATTTGTCTTTCATCCTCTTAGGATGGATAGTTGTATTAGTGAAGGTAGAACTCCAATTGTACTTTCAGGCACCCAACTGTCACAATTCTGTTTATCATTCTTCCCTGCTGAACTGTCTAGTTACGTGTTCACTTGTGTCCTTATCCTTGGCTCTCTTTAATGGTCTTTCAGTCAATTCAATGGCCCTTGTTCCAATCTGAAACTGTCTTCACGTCTATGAATTTATGTCTAGTAAAGCAACTTCTCCCAGATGTTTCTTCTTCATGGATGCCTTAGTTATGCTTGTCCTTTATATCACTTCATGTAAATTCTAGAATTTGCTCATTAAATTCTAGCATGGGAATGAAGGGTGGGGTTTGGGGCTTAGGGTTTAGATTTGGGTTGCACTGAATCTATAGACCAATTTGAATGGATTTAACAACTTTATATTAAGTCTGCCAACCTATGTTTATGGTATATCTCCACTTATTTGGGCTCTTCTAATATTCCTCAATAAACTTTCTCTGTAGAGGTTTTGTATTTGTCTTACTAGATTTATTTTTAAATACTGCCCTTAAAAATTAATAGACTTTAATTTTTAGAGCAGTTTTAGGTTCACAGCAAAACTGAGCAAAAGGTAGAGATTTTTTTCCCACATAGCCCTGCCCCCACATATGCAGTATTCCCCATTATCAACATCCCCCAACAGAGTGAGATTTATAATTGATGAACCTACATTGACAGATCATTATTACCAGAAGTCCATAGTTTACAGTTGGATTCATTCTCTATATTATACTTTCTGTATACTGCATATGTTTTAATGTAGTGGAAAATGTTATATTTTAACCTTATTTTCTAATTGCTTGTTGCTGGTATAGAAATGCAAATTGATATATATTAATTTTTTATCTTACGACTTGGTAAACTGTTAGTAATCCTAATAATAATAACAATACAGATTATTCTGAAGATTTAAAAATACGTAGTCATATTATTTGCAAATGACAGTGTTGTCTTTCTTACAAATTCTTAAACCTGTATTTCTCTCATTATGTGGTGGTCTGTTGGTAGTCATATGTAGGCCAACATTACTTGCCTATTATACAGAAGTGGTGATAGAGGCATCCAGATTTTGTTCCTAATCTCAAAAGAAAGCTTCTAATGCTTTATTATTTATATTGATTGTTGTAGATTTAAGAAAATTGTACTTTATTCTTAGCTAGCTAGAATTTATTTCATAAAACAATATTTAACCTTATCTCTTTTGTCATTTAATGATATCATCATTTGATTTTTTTCTATCTCTGTGTTTGTATGGTGGATTACATTAATTGATTTTCAAATATTAACCCCTGATTCATGGGATATATGAAATTTATTCATGATGCACTATCTGTTTCTATGTTTCTGCATTCAATTTGTTATATATTTTGATTAGAAATTTGTCCATTCACATTCATACATTGGCCTTTCATTTTCCTTTTTGTTCCTGCTGTTTTGCGACTACAAGCTTCCCAGGTGGCTCAATGGGTAAAGAACCTGCCTGCAATGCAGGAAACACAACAGACAGAGGTTCAGTCCCTGGGTTGGGAAGATCCCCTGGAGAAGCGCATGGCAACCCACTCCCGTATTCTTGCCTGGAGAATCCATGGACAGAGGAGACTGGTGGGCTGTGGGTCACAGATCCCCAGGGCTTAGGGTCACAAAGAGTTGGACACGACTGAAACAATGGAGCACACTGACCACACATTTTGAGACTGAAGTTATGCACATTAAGATATGGATTGATGCTAACTAACACTGGGAGAGCATTAACTCTTGTTTGTCGTTCAGATGACAAAATTGGAATTCTTTTTTACAAGCATTTTATTTTGAAATAAATCTAGGCTTCCATAAAAATTACAATGATAGTACAAAAAAAAATCTTGTATACGCTTCACCTAGGTTTACTTTCACTCATTGTTAAAATATTGCCACAGTAGCATAAGCATTCTCTATTTTTTTCTAAAATACTTGAGAATAGGTTGCATATATCATGAACTTTCATTCCTAAAAATTGCACCGCATGTTACATAAGAAGATCATTTTGTTATATCATGCCTGTGTACTTAGTCATTCAGTTGTGTCCAACTCTTTGTGATCCCCCTGGACTGTAACCCACCAGGCTCCTCTGTCCATGGAATTTTCCAGGCAAGAATACTGGAACAGGTTTCCATTTCCTCCTCCAGGGGATCATTCCAACTCAGGGATTGAACTCATGTCTCCTGCATTGGCAGTCAGATTTTTAACCACTCTTAACCACTGAGCTAACTGAGAAGACTGCTTTGTTATATCACTTGAGTATAGTCAGAAAAATTAGGAAAATTAACATATTTAAAATATTGTCTGATTGGTTCATAATAAAATTTAGCCACCTACCCCAATATTGTCCTTTATAATATATATATATATATATATTTTTCTCTCTTGTTAAGGATTTACGCCAGTGTCACAAATTGCATTTAGTTGTTCTTTCCCTTTTGTATTGTTACTCTAGAAGAGTTTCTCAAGATTTTCTTTGCATTTGTGACATTAATAATTTTGTAGGGTATTCACCAACTATTTCATAGAATCCCCTATAATTAAAGCAAGAGTTAGTTTTCCCTTGAATGTCTGTAGAATTAATTGATTCTAGAGTTCATCTAAGGTTTGGAGATGTCTTTGGGGGAAGATTTTCAATGATTGACTCAATTTCTTTAATCAATATCAATATTATAAGGCAATGAAAGAATTTCTCTGATGTTTACTTAGTTTATTTAAATTGTCTAGGAATTTATCTATTTAAATTGTACCTGTTACTATAAAGGTGCTCATAATATTCTTTTATTATCTTTAATAAAGATAATATATTTCTTTATTTATACTTATTTATAAAAATAATATTTTAATGTCTGTAAAGTATGTAGTTATTATCTTCCTCTGAATATCCAATAATATTTGTGCTTCTCTCCTCTTTTTCTTTTTGAATTCCAAACTTTCTTTTCAGGCATACTTTCCTTTTGTTTGAAGTATATCTTTAAGAATTTCCTTTCAAAAGAGTTTTCATGTCATCATCATCATCATCATGAACAACCTTTAGTTCAGTACAGTTCAGTTCAGTCGCTCAGTCATATTTGACTCTTTGCAACCCCATGAACCGCAGTACACCAGGCCTCCCTGTCCATTACCAACTCCCAGAGTCCACCCAAACCCATGTCCATTGAGTTGGTGATGCCATCCAACCATCTCATCCTCTGTCGTCCCCTTCTCCTCTTGCCCTCAATCTTTCCTGGCATCAGGGTCTTTTCAAATGAGTCAACTCTCCACATCAGTTGGCCAAAGTATTGGAGTTTCAGCTTCAACATCAGTCCCTCCAATGAACACCCAGGACTGACTCTCAAGAGTCTTCTCCAACACCACAGTTCAAAAGCATCAATTCTTTAGTGCTCAGCTTTCTTTATAGTCCAACTCTCACATCCATACATGACTACTGGAAAAACCATAGCCTTGACTAGATGGACCTTTGTTGGCAAAGTAATGTCTCTGCTTTTTAATATGCTATCTAGGTTGGTCATAACTTTCCTTCCAAGGAGCAAGCATCTTTTAATTTCATGGCTGCAATCACCATCCACAGTGATTTTGGAGCCCAGAAAAATACAGTCAGCCACTGTTCCACTGTTTCCCCATCTATTTGCCATGAAGTGATGGGACTGGATGCCATGATCTTAGTTTTCTGAATGTTGAGCTTTAGGCCAACTTTTTCACTCTCCTCTTTCACTTTCATCTAGAGGCTCTTTAGTTCTTCTTCACTTTCTGCCATAAGGGTGGTGACATCTGCATGTCTGAGGTGATTGATATTTCTCCCGGCAATCTTGATTCCAGCTTGTGCTTCATCCAGCCCAGCGTTTCTCATGATGTACTCTGCATATAAGTTAAATAAGCAGGGTGACAATATACAGCCTTGACATACTCCTTTTTCTATTTGGAACCAGTCTGTTGTTCCATGTCCAGTCTTAACTGTTGCTTCTGAACTTGTATACAGGTTTCTCAAGAGGCAAGTCAGGTGGTCTGGTATTCCTATCTCTTTCAGAGTTTTCCACTGTTTATTGTGATCCACACAGTCAAAGGCTTTGGCATAGTCAATAAAGCAGGAATACATGTTTTTCTGGAACTCTCTTGCTTTTTCGATGATCCAACGGATCATCAGAATTGATCTCTGGTTCAATTTGATCTCTGGTTCCTCTGCCTTTTCTAAAACCAACTTGAACATCTGGAAGTTTATGGTTCACACATTGCTGAAGCCTGGCTTGGAGAATTTTGAGCATTTCTTTACTATCGTGTGAGATGAGTGCAATTGTGTGGTAGTTTGAGCATTCTTTGGCATTACCTTTCTTTGGGATTGGAATGAAAACTGACCTTTTCCAGTTCTGTGGCCACTGCTGGATTTTCCAAACTTGCTGACATATTGAGTGCAGCACTTTCACAGCATCATCTTTTAGAATTTGAAATAGCTCAACTGGAATTCCATCACCTCCATTAGCTTTGTTCATAGTGATGCTTCCTAAGGCCCACCTGACTTCACATTCCAGGATGTCTGGCTCTAGGTAAGTGGGAATGATCACACCATTGTGATTATCTGGGTCATGAATATCTTTTTTGTACAGTTCTTCTGTGTATTTTTGCCACCTCTTCTTAATATCTTCTGCTTCTGTCAACAAGCTTAAAAGGTATCTTTGCTGGTTATAGAATTCTAGGTTGACATTTATTTTATTTCCTTTAAAGAATCTGCTCAAAGTTGACTCACTTGTTTTTTAGGGAAGAAGGTTAATGGGATCTTGAACATGAGCATTACTAACAGACTGGCTATATCACACCTTTGACCACTCTTGGACTATTGTTCATTTTTCACTACTATTGACAGTTTTTCAGATTGCCATTCAAGCCATTGTGGCCTATGAAACAAATCTATACCATTTACATCTTGACAGTGATATGCTTTTATTGCAGAAGCCACTCAACACTGGGCCAATAGTCAAAATATCTGATAGGTCTTCCATACTCCCTACCATACACAAACATCTTGTTTTATTGTCTTGGAAAGACCTTTCAAAATTTGTTTCAAAAGGTTTTCTAACTATTCTCACCTCCTCTTGGTCTACATCCCTTAGTAAAAGAGTTTGGCCACGGAGTGAGCTATTCCCAGGAAGGGATCATTTTTCTCTTATTTGCTCCCTGTTGGACAGTAGGGATAAATATTTGGACTTCTGCCTTGACCATTCCTGGGACTGATACTTCTTTTCTTCTCCAAATGGTAGCCCTAAAGTCATGGTATGCTTGTGTATATAACAATTCAAAAATAATACAGGTAAATTACTAGAATTAATAAGTGAATTTTGCAAAGTTTCTTGATATAAGGTGTTACAGACAATATATTCCACTTCTATGGATTTTCTTAAGTGTTAAAATTTAAAAGGCAAATAATACTCTGTATTGGCAATGTTACTGGTCTATGCATAAATTGGATTTTCCTCTTTGGAAAACAACTTGATGTTATATACCAAATGTGCATACCATACAATTGACAATTGAACTCTCGGGTATATATACCGAAGGGAAATGAATACACATGTATATAAAAGGAGATGTATGCATAATATTCATAGTAGCATTGTAATAGTCTCAAACTGATAACATACCTAGTATACATCAATAGTAAAACAAAGAGTGAAATAATAATAAAAATGATAAAACTAAAGCTGAAGCTGCAATACTTTGGCCACCTGATGTGAAGAACTGACTCATTGGAAAAGACCCTGATGTTGGGAAAGACTGAAGACAGGAGAAGGGGGAACTGAGGATGAGATGGTTGGATGGTATGACTGACTCGATGGACATGAGTTTGAGCAAGCTCCAGGAGTTGGTAAGTACGGGGAAGGCAGACATGACTGAGCAACTGAACTAAACTGATGGATAATAGTCAGCAATTAAAGTGAATGAAACTGAAGATATACATTACATTGATAAATTTCTCAAAAGTAACCACTCACATAATAATGTATATTCCATGATTCCATTTATACTTAGTTCAAAAAATAAGAAAAACAATAATGTCAGATGTCAAGTGATATATGCCTAGCATCTTTGTTTTGTTTCTGTACTTAGAGGAACCACAACGAGATGGCAGAGTAGATGGACTTCTCCAAATTTACAGCTTGCTGCTGAACAACCATCAACAGGAGAATGTTGGCTCTGACCAAAAGAAGATACCCCACATCCAAGGGCAAAGTAGAAGCCCCAGCAAGATGGTAGGAGGGGCAAAATCATGTTTAGAATCAAACTGCCTACCTGCCAGAGACACTCAGCTCAAACAAAACCTTGTGTGCAACAGGAGAACCCACAGAGACTGAGCCAGACCTGCCGTTGAGTGTTTGAGTGTCTCCTGTGGAGGTATGGGTCAGCAGTGGCCTTCCACAGGGGGAGAGGCTCTGGGTGCAGCAGACCTGAGTACGGTGTAAGCCCTCTTGGAGGAAGTCACAATTAACCCTACCACAGAGCCACCAGAACTTACACAAAACTGGGGAAACAGACTCTTGGAGGGCACAAAGAAAACCTTGTGCATACCAGGACCCAGGAGAAAGATCAGTGACCCCACAGGAGACTAAACCAGGCTTGCCTGTGAGTATCAGGAGTCTCAGGTGGAGGTGTGGGTTGGCAGTGGCTTGCTGCAGGGTTGGGGGCACTGAGTGCGGCAGTGGGAGCAAGGGACCTTTTGAAGAGGTTACCATTATCTTCATTACCTCCACCAGAGGTTGGCCTCAGGTCAAACAACAGGGAAAGAACACAGCCCCGTCAACAGAAAATTGGATTAAAGATTTACTGAGCATAGCCCCACCATCAGAATAACACCCAGTTTCCCCCTCAGTCAGTCTCTCCCATCATGAAGCTTCCACAAGCCTCCTATCCTTCTCCAGAAGAAGGCAGGGAGAATGAAAGCCACAATCACAGAAGAAAACTAAAAAATCTGATCACATGGATCACAGCCTTATCTAACTCAATGAAACTATGAGCCATGCTGTGTAGGGCCACCCAAGATGGACTGGTCATGGTGGAGAGTTCTGACAAAACCTGGTCCACTGGAGAAGGGAATGGCAAACCACTTCAGTATTCTTGCCTTGAGAATCCCATGAACAGTATGAAAAGGCAAAAAGATAGGACACTGAAAGATGAACTCCCCAGGTAAGTAGGTGCCCAATATGCTCCTGGACATCAGTGAAGAACTAACTCAGGAAAGAATGAAGAGAGAGCCAAAGCAAAAATAGCACCCACTTGTAGATGTGACTGGTGATGGAAGTAAAGTCCAATGTGTAAAGAACAATATTGCATAGGAACGTGGAATGTTAGGTCCACGAATAAATGTAAATTGGAAGTTGTCAAACAGGAGATGGCAAGGGTGATCATTGACATTTTAGGAATCAGTGAACTAAAATGGACTGGAATGGGTGAATTTAACTCAGATGACCATTATATCTACTACTGTGGGCAAGAATCCCTTAGAAGAAATGGAGTAACCCTCATAGTCGATAAAAGAGTCTGAAATGCAATACCTGGATGCAATCTCAAAAACGACAGAATGATCTCTGTTCATTTCCAAGGTAAACCATTCAATATTACAGTAATCCAAGTCTATGCCCCAACCAGGAATGCTGAAGAAGCTGAAGTTGAATGGTTCTATGAAGACCTACAAGACCTTCTAGAACTAACACTCAAGAAAGTTGTCCTTTTCATTATACGGAACTGGAATGCAAAAGTAGAAAGTCAGGAGATACCAGGAGTAACAGGCAAATTTGGCGTTGGAGTACAAAATGAAGCAGGTCAAAGGCTAACAGGGTTTTGCCAGAAGGGCACACTGGTCATAGCAAATACCCTCTTCCAACCACACAAGAGAAGACTACACATGGACATCACCAGATAGTCAACACCAGAATCAGATTGAGTATATACTATGCAGCCGTATATGGAGAAGCTCTATATAGTCAGCAAAAACAAGACTGAGAGCTGACTGTGGGTCAGAACATGAACTCCTTATTGCCAAATTAGACTTGATTTGAAGAAAGTAGGGAAAACGACTAGACCATTCAGGTATGACCTAAATCAAATCCCTTGAGACTATACAGTGGAAGTGACAAACAGATTCAAGGTATTAGATCTGATAGAGTGTCTGAAGAACTATGGGCACAGATTTGTGATATTGTACAAGAGGCTGTGATCAAGACCATCCCCAAGAAAAAGAAATGCAAAAAGGCAAAACGGTTGTCTGAGGAGGCCTTCCAAATAGCTGAGAAAAGAAGAGAAGCTAAAGATAGGAGACAAGGCAAGATATACCCATTTGAATGCAGAGTTCCAAAGAATAGCAAGGAGATATAAGAAAGGCTTCCTCGGTGATCATTGTGAAGAAATAGAGGAAAAGAGTAAAATGTGAAAGACTAGAGATCTCTTCAAGAAAATTAGAGATACCAAGGGAACATTTCATGCAATCATGGGCATAATAAAGAACAGAAATGGTATGGACCTAACTGAAGCAGAAGATATTAAAAAGATGTGGCAACAATACACAGAACTATACAAAAAAGGTCTTCATGACCCAGATAATCACAATGGTGTGATCACTCACCTAGAGCCAGACATCCTGGAATGGAAAGTCAACTGGGCCTTAGGAAGCATCACTACAAACAAAACTAGTGGAGGTGATGGATTTCTAGTTGAGCTATTTCAAACCCTAAAAAATAATGCTCTTAAAGTGCTGCATTCAATATGCCAGCAAATCTGGAAAACTCAGCAGTGGCCACAGGACTGGAAAAGGTCAGTTTTCATTCCAATCCCAAAGAAAGGCAATGCCAAAGAATGTTCAGACTACCACACAATTACACTCATCTCACACACTAGCAAAGTAATGCTCAAAATTCTCCAAGCCAGGCTTCAACAGTACATGAACCTGAAAGTCCAGATGTTCAAGCTGGTTTTAGAAAAGGCAGAAGAACCAGAGATCAAGTTGCCAACATCTGTTGGCTCATTGTAAAAGCAAGAGAGTTCCAGAAAAACATCTACTTCTGTGCTATTGACTACGCTAAAGCCCTTGACTGTGTGGATCACAACAAACTCTGGAAAATTCGTCCAGAGATCAGACCACCTGACCTGTCTCCTAAGAAATTTTTATGCATGTCAAGAAGCAACAGTTAGAAATGGACATGGAACAATAGACTGGTTCCAAATCAGGAAAGGAGTACATCAAGGCTGTATATTGTCACCCTGCTTATTTAACTTATATACAGAGTACATCATATGAAAAGCTGGACTGGATGAAGCACAAGCTGGAATCAAGATTGCCAGGAGAAATATCAGTAACAGATATGCAGATAACACCAGTCTTATGGCAGAAAGTGAAGAAGAACTAAAGAGCCTCTTGATGGAAGTGAAAGAGGAGAATGAAGAAGTTGGCTTCAAACTCAACGTTCAGAATACTAAGATCATGGCATCCAGTTCCATCACTTCATGGCAAATAGATGGGGAAACAACGGAAACAGTGACATGTTTTTTTTTGGGGGGGGGAGGGCTCCAAAATCACCGCAGATGGTGATTTTATCCATAAAATTAAAAGACGCTTGCTCCTTGGAAGAAAAGTTATTATCAACCTAAACAGCATATTAAAAAGCAGAGACATTACTCTGCTGACAAAGGTCTATCTAATCAAAGCTATGTTTTTTTCCTGTAGCCATGGGTGGATGTGAGTTTGACCATACAGAAAGCTGAATGCCAAAAAATTTATGCTTTTGAAGTGTGGTGTTGTAGAAGACTCTTGAGAGTCGCTTGGACAGCAAGGAGATCCACCCAGTCCATCCTATAGGAAATCAGTCCTGCATATTCACTGGAAGAACTGATGCTGAAGCTGAAACTCCAATACTTTGGCCACCTGATGTGAAGAGGTGACTTATTTGAAAAGACCCTGATGCTGGGAAAGATTGAGGGTGGGAGGAGAAGGTGATGACAGAGGATGAGATGGTTGGATGGCATCACTGACTCAATCGACATGAATTTGTATAAGCTCTGGGTGTTGATGATAGACAGGGAGGCTTGGCGTGCTGCAGTCCATGGGGTTGCAAAGAGTCGGACACGACTGAGTAATTGAACTAACTTAGAAGAAAAGCTTTCAAGTTTTTACCATTGAATATGATGTTAGTTTTGGGCTTTTCATTTATGGCCTTTGTTATGTTGAGGTATGTTCCCTCTATGCCCACTTTGTTGAGAATTTTTGTCATAAATGGACGTTGAATTTTGTCAAAGTCTTTTTCTACATCTAAGGAGATGATCATATGATTTTTATCCTCCAGTGTTTTTTTTAATGTGGTGTATCACATTGATTGAATCATGTATTATCCTTGCATCCATGAGATAAATACCACTTAATCATAGTGTATGATCCTATTAATTCATTGTTGAATTTGGTTTGCTAATATTCTGTTGAGAATTTTTGCATGTTAGTATAATTGATCCTTTGTGTTTGTTTTTAGTCTCTATTTCATTTATTTCTTCTCTGATATTTATGATTTTTTTTTCCTTCTATTGACTTTGGGTTTTATTTGTTTTTCTTTTGCTAATTCTTTTAGATGTAAGATTAGGTTGTTTATTTGTGATTTTTCTTGTCTCCTGATGTAGGCTTGTATAGCTTTAAACCTCCCACTTAGAATTGCTTTTGTTGTGCCCCATATATTTTGGATCATTGTGTTTCCACTTTTGTTCATCTCCAGGTATTTTTAAAATTTTTCCCTTTGATTTCTTCAGTGATCCATTGACTATTTAGTAGTGCTTTTTTTTTTTTTTTTTTAAAGCCTTGATGTGTTTGTAGCTTTTCCTTTTTTCCCCTTGTAGTTGATTTCTAGTCTCATCCTGTTTTTGGTTGGCTAGAGATGCTGTTATGATTTTAATTCACTTTAAATTTATTGGGCTTGTTTTGTGACCAGCATTTGATCTATGCTAGAGAATGTTCCATGGGCACTTGAAAAGACTGTGTATTCTTCTGCTGTTAGATGAATGTTCTACTTAATCTGGTAAGTCCTTTTGATCTAATATGTTGTTTAAAGCCCTTGGTTCCTTATTGGTTTTCTATCTGGATGATCTGTCTATTGATGTAAATGGGATACAAATATCCCTTACTATTATATTACTGTCTTCCTAAAGGAAATACTTAGCAGCTCAGATTTTTCCTTATTTCCTTATCTTGCTTGTATAATAATTAACACAAATAGATTGACCTAAAATCTCAGTGGCTTAACCACCTTGAAGTAGTCATTTGGATATAAAGAGAATAATATATATATAGCAGTCACTTGTCCATAGCAACTCTCAAATCCTACCAGACATATATGGTAATATGTTATTTTTCTCTTATTAAAAGTTCATTGTGAAATGAAATGGCCTTCCTTCATATAAGGGACAGCATTTTGGTACTTGGGTTTCCTAACACTGGTGCAACAGAAGAAGAGAGAAATGAAGGAGGCACTCACTCCAGTAATGATTTGGGAGGCATTTGCTTTTCTCATCTGATACAAAACAAAATGGTTTTTTGTTATTCCATCTGCATATAGAAATACTCAATCCTTCTCTATGGATTTCTGTTCAGATACTTCATCTTGTCAATGCTTGTAGCTCAGAGTACAAGGTTGTTAGATGATATATAGTAGTCACTGCATCAGGTTCAGATTATCTCCTCTGTGTTTGGAGATCCAAAAATAGAAAAGAGAATTAATCCCCTTCCACACCTTCACACAATCCACAGGGACAGGATATTGTCAATAAACATTTCCTGTAGTTAACTCTGGGGAGGCTTTCTCTGTTGGTTACTGTATTGATGACTGACTTATTTCCACAATGTGGGGATATTATTTCTTGGAAACATTCTAAACACTTGGAATATTTTGTGCATATTGCTGTCCTCAAATAATATATTAGTAAGTATAATATGGGGCTTCTCAAGTGGTTCAGTGGTAAAAAATATACTTGCCAATTGCAGGAGATGTGGGTTTGATTCCTGGGTGGGGAAGACCCCTTGGAGAAGGAAATGGCAACCGACTCCAGTATTCTTGCCTGGGAAATCCCAGAGACAGAGGAACCTGGCTGGCTACAGTCCCTGGGGTCACAAAAGAATTGGACATGACTTAGTGACTGAACAACAACTATAATCTATTTTTGGTTAATAAAGATATTGATGTAGAGCCATAACCTCTTAACTACAAATCTAAAATCCAAAATTTCAAAAACAAAAACCTAAGTTCTATGAAGTTTAGTGGTAAAAGTTACCTCGGACTGAAATGAGGATATTTATAGGCCTACATTTATCTCATTTCATTTGAATATTCATGTATTTCACTGATGTATTGATGTGTTAGATTATGGGCTGTTGCTTTGAATGCCTACTGGGAATGTCTTCTCATATATTCTTTGTCCCCTGTACTGGACTTCTAAAATTGGGAAACATTTAAATTATATGCAAAACACATATTCTTCTAAAAATTTAAGGCAAGGGATTATGGATCTGTAGATACCTTTTTTGTTGTTTGTTTTTTGACTTGCTAAGTATTTGACACTGGGAAAAAGGATTTACATGCTAGACAGTGCCTTTAAAGTTTCAATATTGATTTAACCTTTCAATCTACAAATTTGAGATACTTGCAATTTTTATAAAGTCATTAGTAAGAGCCATGACTATTAAGTTACGTACTGTTCTCTCTTTGAATAAAAGATATTTATTTCTGGTGTTCAAGTAGGAGAAGCTGTTACTCCTGAATATTTAGCTTTGTGCACATTTCTTTGTTCATTGCTAGAAGTTTATAGCCGTTATTGGTTCTAAGTATATGGGATACAGGTTTTTCCTACTGGTCTCGTTTTTCTCATTTTTGACTTTGTGTTATGTCTTTGTTTTTCCAGTCTGTTTTCTCCTGTGAATTTACTTTGTCTTCATTTTGTGCATTGTCCTTACTTCAATTTCAGAAACAAAGCAGGAACATAGATAAATGAAATAAACAGATATATAAAAATTACATGACATTTAAAGAGTAATGTTATTTAAACAGGGCTAAATTCATACAGAAAGAAACTCTCTGGTATGTGCATGTGTGTGTGCTTTGATGACTTCATAATATATTGTTCAGTTATTATCCATATTTTGTGATTAGTCCTTTTATAACAATTCTTAACTTATAATTTTTGTGTTAACTGTTTTCTGAAGGAGCCTGATTAATAAAGTAGTTGGTACCAGAAGTGGTCCCAGAAAATAAACTGTCAAAATGGTATCTGAGATTGGGTTGCCCATAAAATTGAAAAATGCAGAGAGAACTTTCTGGTGAGGGAAACGTGCCACAAATAAATCTACGACATGCAGTGGAGTCAGACTTACTCAAACGGCCATCGGCAGTAGTGCCCGAGGAAGGCATGAAATTAGGACAGTAATTCTGAAACTTTAATATACATACAAACCACTGCAATTTCCTGTTAAAATCTGTTGCTGATACAATAGATCTGTGATGATGTCTAAGAGGCTGCATTTGTAACAAGCTCCAGGTGATGCTGATGCAACAGAATAATATCACATATTAAGTAGCAGGAATTAGGAGATCAAGTGGCTGTAGCACTCAGCTTCTATGGCAACAGTAGTAATGGTAAAGATTGAGGAGTCAACTGGATCCTTTTTAGGTCTCTAGAGATGTAAGTAGGGTAAATAGAGATATTGAAAGTTATGGATACACATTTGAGAAGAAATGTGGAGATTATCAGGTCTCCTTGCAGTTCTGAAGTTATTTGGCATTTGCTGAAGGTGCAGGGAAGATATGGCTCAGGATCACACTTAGGGTCTATCTGACAATCAGGATGACAAAATGGTAGTGACCATTGAATGCTATGTTTTAAAAGGTGAAGCAAAGGCATGAGTGGGGAAGGAACAGAACCCAGATATGGGAACTTTTTAGCAGACATGGGTAAGCCTGAGAACTTGGAACCTTTGTATTCTCCCAGAACCTTCAAATTCATTTTTGGCAGAGATGGGGCATCTCTGCCACCTAAGGGAACCAGACTTCCTCAACATAAAAAGTTCCCAACCACTCTCTCTGGCACAGTTTTCTCTCAAGGTGATGGCTGCTCTCTCCCTGGCCCACCTTCATCTGCTCATTGCCTCCAGGACGAGAGAGTCTAAGAGTTGGATTCCAAGATAGCCTAGACTGGAATTGAGGGTATAGGATCTTTTTTAGGAGAAAACAAAATTAGGAGGGAAAAAATTTAAAGACATCATTGATTTTATTAGAAAAAGCCTGGGCAATGTGTGTGGAAGTGTTATATCAAGGAGGTAGAAATATGAGGCTTGATCAGGCCAAATTAATTGCCAAAAGTGTACTCACACTGGATTTGGCCTCTGTTGCACTTTTGAATAGTCTGCAAATGGTAATCAGGTTCAGTTCAGTTCAGTCACTCAGTCGTGTCCGACTCTTCATGACCCCATGAATCGCAGCACGCCAGGCCTCCCTGTCCATCACCAACTCCCAGAGTTCACCCAGACCCACGTCCATCGAGTCAGTGATGCCATCCAGCCATCTCATCCTCTGTCGTCCCCTTCTCCTCCTGCCCCCAATCCCTCCCAGCATCAGAGTCTTTTCCAATGAGTCAACTCTTCGCATGAGGTGTCCAAAGTACTGGAGTTTCAGCTTCAGCATCATTCCCTCCAAAGAAATCCCAGGGCTGATCTCCTTCAGAATGGACTGGTTGGATCTCCTTGCAGTCCAAGGGACTCTCAAGAGTCTTCTCCAACACCATAGTTCAAAAGCATCAATTCTTCGGTGCTCAGCCTTCTTCACAGTCCAACTCTCACATCCATACATGACCACAGGAAAAACCATAGCCTTGACTAGACAGACCTTTGTTGGCAAAGTAATGTCTCTGCTTTTCAATATGCTATCTAGGTTGGTCATAACTTTCCTTCTAAGGAGTAAGCGTCTTTTAATTTCATGGCTGCAGTCACCATCTGCAGTGATTTTGGAGCCCAAAAAAATAAAGTCTGACACTGTTTCCACTGTTTCCCCATCTATTTCCCATGAACTGATGGGACCGAACATTATCCAAAACTAAGTTTCTTTCTTATGCTAAAATCACATAAGCTTTACCATTGTGACCATTCTTAGTTGTCACAGTTCAGTACTGTTAAGTATATTCATATCATTGTAACACAGATTTCCAGAACTTTTTCATCTTGCAAAACTGAAACTCTCTACCCGTTAAATGATTCCTCTTTTCTCCCTCTGCCTTGCCACAGAAGTGGAAGCACAATGGTTCAACAACATTCTTGGCATAGCTTCTGTAGAAGAAACAGTACAGCCCCCAGAAAACGTACATGCTGTGTTGGATATAGATGTGCAGTTTGTTCAGCATCCATACCTCCCTCAGCTGAGCCTTTGCCTCTGGACTGTGACCTTCATGAGTCCTTCTTTTTTTTTCTTCTCCCCTCAGGTGGGACAGATTGGCCGGATACACTCCAGTTGTGTATTTTCCTGGATCATTTAGGCTCTGATAATGCTCCAGCAGGCTAGGCTCTTGTTAATTAGTTCCCCCTAAAGATAGGCCTTGTTAAAAAAAAAAAAAAAAAGTGCTCTGGAGTATTTCAAAATAGCTCCTTTCCTCCTCCCTCTCATGGAAGCCCAAAGGAATTTTTTCCTCTGATTTTACTAAGAGAGGTAAATCCTGCTATACTTTGCAGGCCCCGTTATGACTCCGTTCCTCTGAGTTCTTAACTCTGAGAGTTGTCTCCTCCGAGTCTCCAGCAGCTCACCAGTCACAGCTCAGGTTTCCTGCTACAGGTTCCCGAGGGGTTTTCCCTCGCGAGTCTGCTCTCTGGTAAGCCCTGACTGCCTCTCTCTGGCGCTCTGTCTCTCCAGGATTGGGGCAGCAGTTCAATCTGTTCAGCTTTTCATTTGTCATTAGGATGGAGCTGCTTTGTTACAAGGAGCTGGAAACCTTAAGTTTCTCTCTGATCCTTTTAAGCTTCAAAAATTACTTCGTTTTTCTTCATTTTATTGATATGCATGTCCCTCATCGCATATTATGGAGTATTGGCTCCTATATTAGTTCCAGTTGTGTCTTTCTGTCTTTTGGTTTTCTCATCTATGCTTTTCCTGAATTTATCAGCTCATGTTCTGGGGATATATATGTATTCTGTGTTTTAGTTGTAACATTTATTATATCTATTAATTTAAGCTCTGTTATGGTGTATTTGGATTTTGTATGTTGTAGCTTATTTTTTGTTATTGATATTTCTTAAATTCTGAAGGAGTTGTTGAAGTATACTCAGTAATCATTTTCTCAGTTTCTCTTTGTAATTCTAGAAGCATTCCTTTTCTCGGGGTGCAAAGGCTTATGATTGTTTTGCCTTATTGGATATATCATTTATCATTAAAATATTATTTCCAATTAAATACTTTTTTGATTTAACTTCACTTACCCTTTTTTGACACTTCACTTTAGGAATGCTTCTTATCAGGGGTAAATAGCTGAATTTTCTTCATTTGAAGCAAATTGAAAGTCTCTATATTTTGAAAGGAAAAGTCAAACTATTCAGTTATGTTAACTGATCCAAATGGTTTCTTTTTCCATATTTTCTGTATACAATTATGCACTTTTATTGTTTGCATCTCTCCTGGTTTCCTTATTCTTTGTTTTTCATTTTGTATTAAATTTCACTTTTTAGGAAGAGGTCAGAATGCTAAGAGTCGGACACGACTGAGTGACTTCACTTTCACTTTCATGCATTGGAGAAGGAAATGGCAACCCACCCCAGTGTTCTTGCCTGGAGAATCCC
>NW_011494835.1:5468120-5499231 GCF_000754665.1 Bison bison bison | reverse complement strand
AGACCCAGGAAGGAAATGGCAACCCACCCCAGTGTTCTTGCCTGGAGAATCCCAGGGACGGGGGAGCCTGGTGGGCTGCCGTCTGTGGGGTCACACAGAGTCGGACACGACTGAAGCGACTTAGCAGCGGCAGCAGAACGCACATGTCTTTGTTCACCATCAATAGTTGGAAGAGTTTAGTAACAATTAAATGTGGCATGAATGCTATGATCTAGTTCTTTAATGTATATCTTTATGTATACATAGAAAAATTATTGGCATTTATAAATCAGAAGCTATTTCTGTTTTATAGGAGTTATTTCCGTGAATTGGAATTTTACTTTAAAAAATATACTTTTAGTCAACTATTTCAGATTTACAGTGATGTTTTATAATTATCAGAAAAGATAAAGCTACATTTTTCTCTCTTCTAAAGGTTTAAGTATTCTTATTTAAGAGATATATTTTGCTTTGGCCTAATGATTCAGACGATTTTCTCAATATATTTCTTGATCATGTACCACATATCCTGAGTTTTTTCTCAGCTAGTTTTTTTCTACTCTTGGTAATATTATTCTTCATATGTACTATATTAGACATCTGTGTGTTAAACATAGGAAACTAACTGCTCTCCTAAAATGGTTTTTAGCATATATATATATATATCCTACATAGGACTTCCCAGGTGGTACTAGTGGTATAGAACCTGCCTGCCAATGTAGGAAACTTAGGAAATATGTATTTGATCCCTGGGTAGGGAAGATCCCCTGGAGGAGGGCATGGCAACCCATTCCAGTCTTCTTACCTGGAGAATCCTATGGACAGAGGACAATGGTGGGCTACAGTAGATAGGGCCACAAAGAGTTGGACACGTCCAAAGCAAATTAGCATACATGCATGCATGTCCTATATATTATATATATTCTGTACATCTGATCTAAAATGCTTTTTAGGATCTAGTTTGTCCCTAAGTGAGGAACTTCCTGCAGAATAAATTCATTCAAAAGTCTTTGAGGGCCTTTGTTCCAGGTTAAATATTGTTGGCTTGACCTTGAGACTCAACAACTTGGTGGTATTCTGCTAAGCTAATTAGATGCGTAGATTTTTAGGATATTTAATTTGATTCTGTTTTAAACATAAAACTATTATTATTATGATTTGCTGACAACATTTATTAATATTTAGATATGAATGAAGTTTTCCAGTATTTTGGCTAACCATTTGTAATCATGGTTCTCAGTCTTAAGCAGAAAAAGAAGTTTCCAAAACTACATCAGAGAGTTTGCCTAATGAACAAAGTGCCGTTTCTCTGCTTCCCAGTGTACATGGAGGTAAAAGCAGCCCTTGGTGGCCTGCCAGGGACCCTCTGCACCACGATGACCAACTTGCAACTGCTTGAAAACCACTCTTGTTTTGACTCTCACCACTCAAATACCAGTTGTCCTCTACTACTCATTCCAGAAAAAGTGGAAGATGCATAAACAGACTATTCCCTTTCTTGGCTTGCATGCATGTATGTGTGCTCAGTCATGTCTGATGCTTTGTTTTCCCATGGACTATAACCCGCCAGGCTCCTCTGTCTATGAGATTCTCCAGGCAAGAATTCTGGATTGGGTTGCCATTTCCTTCTCCAGGGGATCTTCCCTACTTAGATATTGAACCCACATCTCCTGCGGCTCCTGCATTGGTAGGTGGATTCTTTACCACTGAGCCACCTGGCAAAGTATATACATACATACATACATATATATATATATATATAAAAAACTGAGTCCAAACTTTAAGAGAGGCTAGGAATTTGAGTTCTGAAACCAGTTGGAGGCATTCCTACTCTTATATATTCTGCTGTGTTCTAGGTAATTTCTTAAATTCTAGTTTAAATATGCTAACTCTTCATTTAATTTTTGTGAATGTAAATTTTTACTTTGCAAGATTTCCAAAGGCTAGTTTTCAGCAATTCTATGTCATCATCTTCATAGTTCAATTCAGTTGCTCAGTCGTGTCCAACTCTTTGTGACCCCATGGACTGCAGCATGCCAGGCTTCCCTGTCCACCACCAACTCTTGGAGCTTGCTCAAACTCATGTCCATTGAATCAGTGATGCCATCCAACCATTTCAATCCTCTATTGTCCCCTTCTCCTCCTGCCTTCAATCTTTCCAGCATCAGGGTCTTTTCCAAGGAGTCACTTCTTTGCATCAGGTGGCTAAAGTATTAGAGTTTCAGCTTCAGCATCAGTCCTTCCAATGAATATTCAGGAATGATTTACATTAGTATGGACTGGTTGGATCTCCTTGCAGTCCAAGGGACTCTCAAGAGTCTTCTCCAACACCACAGTTCAAAAGCATCAATTCTTCAGCACTCAGCTTTCTTTCTTTCACATCCATATATGACTACTGGAAAAACCATAGCTTTGCCTAGGCAGATCTTTGTCAGCAAAGTAATGTCTCTGCTTTTTAATATGCTGTCTAGGTTGGTCATAGCTTTTCTTGCAAGGAGTAAGCATCTTTTAATTTTATGGCTGCAGACACCATGTGCAGTGATTTTGGAGCACAAGTCTCTCACTGTTTCCATTGTTTCCCCATTATTTGCCATGAAGTGATGGAACCTGATGCCATGATCTTAGTTTTTTGAATGCTGAGTTTTAAGCCAACTTTTTTCACTCTCCTTTTTTGCTTTCATCAAGAGGCTCTTTAGTTCTTCTTTGCTTTCTGCCATAAGGGTGGTGTCATCTGTGTATCTGAGGTTATTAATTTTTCTCCCAGCAATCTTGGTTCCAGTTTGTACTTCATCCAGCCTGGCATTTCTCATGATATACTCTGCATATAAATTAAATAAGCAGGGTGACAATATACAGCCTTCATGTACTCCTTTCCCAATTTGGAACCAGTCTGTTGTTTCATGTCTGCTTCTAACTGTTGCTTCTTGACCTGCATACAGATTTCTCAGGAGGCAGGTCAGGTGATTTGGTATTCCCATCTCTTGAAGGATTTCCCACAGTTTGTTGTGATCTACACAGTCAAAGGCTTTGGAATAATCAATAAAGCATATGTTTTTCTGGAATTCTCTTGCTTTTTTGATGATCCAATGGATGTTGGCAATTTAATCTCTGGTTCCTCTGCCTTTTCTAAATCCAGCTTGAACTCTCTTCACAACTATCTTCATAACAAGAAAATAATTTCCTATTTATTTCAAAGATACTGCTTCCTTATTATCTCTGAGTATTCTATATCTATTTATAGTTGGCCCTTGAACAATTATGGGGATTAATCCACATATAACCTGTGAATTCAACCAACCATGGATTATGTAGTACTGTAGTATGTACATTTGAAAAAGGTTTCAATATAAATGGACCCACACAGTTCAAAACCATGTTTTGCATGGGTCAATTATATTTTAAAAATGCCTTTCAGATTATTTCATAATTTTCTGTTGGTTTAAATTCTTTTGTTTGCAGGATCTTCTGAGAACTTCTCAAGGTGTTGGGTTTTCTTGTGTATACTGTACTTTGTCCTTTTTTGACCTGAGTTGTAGACTTGCTGCTAGGAATTACTGAGCTTCTTGGTCACTGGAGTAATAAGGTGCTTTGGTTATGTGTAGGGTTTCCCTGATAGCTTGGTTGGTAAAGAATCCACCTGCCATGCAGGAGACCCCAGTTTGATTCTTGGGTCTGGAAGATCTGCTGGAGAAGGGATAGGCTACCCACTGCAGTATGCTTGGGCTTCCCTTGTGGCTCAGCTGGTTAAGAATCCACCTGCAACGTGGGAGACCTGGGTTCAGTCCCTGGGTTAGGAAGATTCCATGGACTTTGTATCCATGGGTTGCAGAGTCAGACATGACTGAATGACTTTCACTTCACTTGATTATCTGTGATCCTGAGGGTCTTTCAGAGACTCAAAGAGGTACCATAACCCTCATTTCTTATTTAAAATGATTTCATGGGTAAGGTTATTTATTTCCTAAAGGTACAACTTTTGTGGTTCCTATCATTACTGACTGACTTCCCACACTCAGACTCTCCTTGCAATGACTAGCTTTGTTTATCATTTCAGTTTATCATTTGGTTATTGTTAAATGATTGTCATGTGGTTACATGCATGATGCCCACTTATTATACAGTAATTGGCAAGAATCATCAGTTTATCTGAAATCTGCATGGTAAAGCTTAGTATTGCACCTTGTTGAAGGCAGTTTTTGTAACATCTCAGATAATTATGCTGAAGATTTAAGCTGATATAGTTAAGAGTGTACAGACTGTTTATTCCCTCTTCTCAGCTTTCTGCAGCCTGACGAGGATCTCTCACTGAACTCGTAGAACCCTAAACCACTCACTCAACATCACCTAACATCAGGTAACCTGACACTGTTATCTTTTACTTGAGAAGGATATCCTTTCCTTTGTCTTACTGTAGGAAATCTTTAACTTATGAGCTAGAGAAGACTTATGAGCCTGCTCATAGTAAATGACTAATATTTGTGTATAAAATTTGTGTATGAAATTTCCACTTAACACAAAGTCTAGGAAGTGAGAATGCAAGAATGAATAAATTCTCCATGAATTTTGGCTGAGCTGGAATGTTTAAAATTTTTTCAGTGGCAAGTAGATGAGCATAATTATTGTACCATTATAAGAACAGAATATCCAAAGGAGAACAAGATGTTGGAGGAGTAGGTAGACATGGAATACATCTCTCTCCACGGATACATCAGGAATACACCTTCAGACACAGTAGTGCATGCAGAACACCAGCTGAGAGTGGACAGGAGTACCTGACCAGTGGAAAAGAATATATAGAACCACACAAAACTCAGTAGGACCAAGGAACTAGGGGGAAAAACAGGAGTGTTAGTAGGACTGGATCTGCCCTCAGCAGGTGGGGGAACTGAAGCAGGGATCTGATCTCCACAAAAGGGCAATTGTCTGAGTCAGAGGAGAAACATTTAAGGCTGAGAGTGAAACAGCTGATCTGTGGCAGCCTAAATGGAATGAGAATCAGACAGTCCTTGCCACGACCATACATATCACGGACAGGGACGCAGGTCCCCTGGAAGGCGTAAGTGGCTGGGATATGGAGTTTAGGGATTGTGAAGCAATCCCAGAGTGAGGGCTGCTGTTGACTGTGGAGAGATGGATCGAGGAGATGTGGAGAAGAGATTGTGGTGGGAAATGCCTGTCGAGGAAAGTTGAATAGCCATGGAAGCAAGGCGATACTGCTGAGTCATGCATAGGGGTGGACCCATTACTATAGCCTCTCTCTTTCCATGCCAGAGATGGGCAGCTGAACAATAGAGAGGCTGGCCCATCAAATGCACCTGACGCACTGAACTACAGAGTAGGACCCCAGCCAGAGGGTGCCCTCTATGTGCCTCATGCACTGAACAATAAAGAAGGACCCCAGGCAAGGGAGCCCTTTAAGTGCCCAAACGGGTGGAGCTATGGAGAAAGACTGGCCAAAGAGGCCTTCTAATCACAGCTACAAAAGGCTGGAAAAAGGACCCTGCTAGGTTCAAAACTCCTGTGGTGGAGGCAGTTCATTTCCCTGCACACTTGGCACCACCAGGGTCCCCACAAGCCAAGCAGCTGCACCACCTTCACACTCAACTCTCACTGGGGCAGAGCTGTCACAGGCAAAAAATTTTTGCGTATACGCGTGCAGGGTCACTTCGGTCGTGTCCAACACTTTGTGATCCTGTAGACTGTGGCCTGCCAGGCTTCTCTGTCAGGAGGGGGTCTCCAGGCAAGAATACTGAAGCGTATTGGCCAATACTGGTTGCCATATCCTTCTAGAGCACCATATTTCTTGCTGCCCTAGCTGCCAACACCCTGAGTACTTGGTGCTGTCAGAACCCCTGCGACCCAAGCAGCTGCACCACCTCCACACCTGGCCCTCACAGGGGCAAACCCAAGTCCTCCAGGGCAGCCTCGGGAGCAAACCCCAGTGGATGACCCACATACAGAGGTGGAAATAAAACCACAATTTAAACCCAAGGGCAGTGTGGCTAAGGAAGAAGACCCCAAACCTTCCCACCAGCTCTACAAGCTGCAGATTAAATCCACATGATCAACTAGGCAGACTCTGTGTCTGTGGAATATACATGAGGGCATTGAGAGATCCCACAAAAGAAAACACACCAGTTCTGATAGCTGTGGACATTGGAAGTAAGAACACACAGGAGTAGGACCAGATTAAAATCTGAGCTGCCTCCACAGCAGGTCCAGGAATCCACACAGTGTTGGAGGGGATCCTAGGGAGGTGAGCTGGACTGTGACTCCCAGCGAGGGAAAGGACTCTGACAGCAGTGACGCAAGAAAAACATTTATTATTCTTATGTTTTGACTTGTTCTGTAGATTCTTTTGGATTTTTTCCTCCCTCCACCCTTGTTGTAGTTATTGATATAATTGGCACTATGAAATCTAACTAAGCTTTTGAGCTTTTTTTTTTTTCCTCAGTCACATTTTTTATTCCTGTTATAAACCTCTGCCTCTACATTGGGTTTTTACAGTTCTATGGACTTTTCCTGTCGTTTTTTTCTTTTCTCTTTTTTTAATTTTGATTTTTAATTTTTTAAACCTATTATTAGTTTTTCTACATTTATTCCTTTGTTTGCGTTTTCATTGCTTTATTCCTCACTTGGCACCTTGCTTTAGTTTTGTTTTTCAGTTTGTGCTTTAGTTAGTTTTGTTCTTAACTGGTAAGTATAATTTTTTATTTCCTTTGTTCACTAGGCCAGTCTACTGTACTTTATTTTTGTTGGACTGTTTAGACTTTGCTCTTGGGTATATATGTGTGTATATATATATATATGTGTGTGTGTGTGTGTGTGTATTCCATGATTTTAATTATTATTTGCCTGATTTTGTCACTGCCATTTCTATAGGGTTCATCCTTGGTTCCTCATTTTTGGGTATTTGTTTTAATCTCACTAATGCCATAACAAACCACTTGTGAAATCTTCATTCTTGACCAGAGATCAAGTCCTGAGCCTTTGGAGTGGGAGCACTGACTCCAAGACCATAGACTACCAGAGAATTAGCCCTAGGGAGTATCAAAGAGTGAGAACTCACACAAAGGAAAAGACTTGAATACAAGACCTGACATCACCCAAACACTAGTAGCACCCTGTGCAGGATGCCTCATCTAAACAACAAACAAAACAAAAATATGAACCCGATCATCAGCAGACAGGATTATCACTTCACTTAGCCTTGCCCATCAGAGGAAACACAGACAGACAAAAAGACTCAGCACAAATCTCACCCTATATGAAGCTTACACAAACCACTGGACCAACCTTAGGAGGGCAGAAAACAAAAAGAAGAAAGAATTCAACCTTAAAGCCTGGGTAAAGAAGACCTCAAACACAATAAGTTAAAAAAAGTACTAACGAAAAGGCAGAGAAATACTACACAAGTGGAGGAACAAACTAGAAACACCGAAGTTCGAATAAATGAAGAGGAAATAGGCAAACTACCTGAAAAAGAATTCAGAATAATGATAGGAAAGATGATCAAAAACCTTGAAAACAAAATGGAGAAAATGCAAGAATCAATTAAGAAAGATACAGAAGAATTAAAGAATAAACATACAGAAACAACACAATTACTAAAATTAAAAATACTCTAGAAGGAATCAATAGCAGAATATCTGAAGCAGAAGGACGAATCAGTGAGCTGAAGGATAAATTGGTGGAACTAATTTCTGAAGAGCAGAATAAAGTAAAAAGAAAGAAAAGAACTGAGGATAGTCTCAGAAACCTCTGAGACAATATCAAATGCAACAACATTCAAATTATAGGGGTCCCAGAAGAAGACGAGAAAAGGAAAGGGTAGGGAAATTTTTTGAAGAGATTATAGTTGAAAATTTCTCCAACATGGAAAAGGAAATAGTCAATCAAGTCCAAGAGGCACAAAGAATCCCATACAGGATAAACCTAAGGAGAAACCCACCAAGACACATACTAATCAAACAAAGACTAAACACAAAGGAAGAATATTAAAAGCAGCAAGAGAAAAGCAACAAGCAACATACAAGGGAAACCTCATATGCTTAACAGCTGACCTTTCAGCAAAAACTCTGCAGGCCAGAAGGGAATGAAGGATATATTTAAAGTACTGAAAGGGAAAAATCTGCAACCATGATTACTGTACCCAGCAAGGATCTCATTCAATATTGATGGAGAAATAAAAATATTTTTAATCAAGAAAAAAGTTAAGAGAATTCAGTACCACCAAACCAGCTTTACAACAAATGTTAAAGGAACTTACATAGTCAAGAAATACAAGAGAAGAAAAAAGATCTATGAAATCAACCCCAAACAGGTAAGAAAATGGCAATACAGACATACATATCAATAATTACTTTAAATGTAAATGGATTAAATGCTCCAACCAAAATACACAGACTAGCTGAATGGATACCAAAACAAGACCTATATATATGCTGTCTAGAAGAAATCTACTTCAGACCTAAAAACGCATATGGACTGAAAGTGAGAGGATGGAAAAATATATTCCATGCAAATAGGAAGCAAAAGAATGCTGGAGTGACAATCCTTGTATCAGACAAATAAGACTTTAAAATAAAGAATATTACAAGAGATAAAGAAGGACACTACACAATGATAAAGGGATCAATCCAAGAGGAAGACATAACAACTGTAAATATCTCTGCACCCAATAGAGGAGCTTCTCAATATATAAGACAAACACTAACAGACATAAAAGGAGAAACTGACAGTAACACAGTAATTGTAGGAGACTTCAACACCCCACTCACACCAATGGACACATCATAAAAACAGAAAATTAATAAGGAAGCACAAGTCTTAAATGATATATTAGATGAGTTGGATCTCATTGATATCTTCAGGACATTCCATCCAAATGCAGAAGAATACACCTTCTTCTCCAGTGCACCTGGAATATTCTCCAGGATAGACCACATCTTGAATCACAAATCAAACCTCAGTAAATTTAAGAAAATTGAAATTGTATCAAGCATCTTCTCCCACCACAATGCTATGAGACGAGATATCAATTACAGGAAAGAATGTGTAAGAAACACAAACACATGGAGATTAAACAACATGTTTCTAAATAAACAACAGATTAGTGAAGAAATCACAAGGGAAATAAAAAATTTTCTAGAAACAAATGACAAAATATGACAACTCAAAACCTGTGGGATGCAGCAAAAGCAATTCTAAGAGGGAAGTTTATAGCAATACAATCCTACCTCAAGAAACAAGAAAAACTTTGAATAGAGAACCTAACTTTACAACTAAACAACCGGCAAAAGAAGAAGAAGAGCAACAAAAAACTCAAAATTAGTAGAAGAAAAGAAATCATAAAGATTAGAGCAGGACAATTGAAAGTGAAATTAAAGATACAATAGTAAAGGTTAATAAAACTAAAAGCTGGTTCTTTGAGAAGATATAAAAAATTGACAAACCTTTAACCAGACTCATCAAGAAAAAAAAAGAGGCAAGAATCAAATCAACAAAATTAGAATTGAAAAAGGAGAGGTTACAACAGACAATGCAGAAATACAAAGGATTATGAGACTATTATGAGCAACTATATGGTAATAAAATGGATAACCTGGAAGAAATAGACACGTTCTTAGAAAAGTTCAATCTTCCAAGACTGAACCAGGAAGAAATAGAAATTATGAACAATCCAATTACAAGCACTGAAATTGAAGATGTGATTAAAAAAAAAAAGCTGTGATTAAAAAAAAACAAACTCCCAAAAAACAAAAGCCCAGGACCAGATGGCTTCACAGGAGAATTCTATCAAACATATAAAGAAGAGCTAATGCCTATCCTTCTAAAACTCTTTCAAAAAATTGCAGAGGAAGAAACATTTCCAAACTTATTCTACGAGGCCACCATCACCCTGATACCGAAACCAGACAAAGACAACACAAAAAAATAAACCTACAGGGCAATATCACTGATGAACATAGATGCAAAAGTCCTCAACAAAACTTTAGCAAACAAAATTCAGCAACATATCAAAAAGCTCATACACCATGATCAAGTTAGGTTTATTTCAGGAATTCAAGGATTCTTCAATATATGTGAATCAATCAATGTGATGCACCATATTAACAAATTGAAAGATGAAAACCATATAATAATCTCAATAGATGCAGAAAACACCTTTGACAAAATTCAGCACCCATTTATGATTAAAACTCTTCACTAAATGGGCATAGAAGAAACCTACCTCAACATAGTAAAGGCCATATATGATAAGCTTACAGCAAACATTATTCTCAGTGGTGAAAAACTGAAAGCATTCCCCCTAAGATCAGGAACAAGACAAGTGTGGCCACTTTTGCCACAATTATTCAATATAGTTCTGAAAGTCCTAGCTATAGCAATCAGAGAAGAAAAAGAAATAAAAGGAATCCATATTGGAAAAGAAGAAGTAAAGCTCTCACTATTTGCAGATGACACGATACTGTACATTGAAAACCCTAAAGATAGTATCAGAAAATTACTAGAGCTAATCAGTGAATTTAGCAAAGTTGCAGGATACAAAATAAATACACAGAAATCACTTGCATTTCTATATACTAACAATGAAAAATGAGAACGAGAAATTGAGGAATCAATCCCATTCACTATTGCAACAAAAATAATTAAATATCTAGGAATAAACTTACCTAAGGAGACAAAAGAACTGTACAGAGAAAATTATAAGACACTAATGAAAGGAATCAAAGACAACATAAACAGATGGAGAGATATTCCATGTTCCTGGGTAGGAAGAATCAATATTTTGAAAATAACTATACTATGAAACACAATGTACAGATTCAATGCAATCCCTATAAAATCACTGAAGGCTTTTTTCACAGAACTAGAACAAAAAATTTCACAGCTCATATGGAAACACAGAAGACCCTGAATAGCCAAAGCAGTCTTGAGAAAGAAGAATGGAGCTGGAGGAATTAAACTTCCTGACTTCAGATTATATTGCAAAGCTACAGTCATCAAGACAGTATGGTACTGGCACAAAAACAGAAATATAGACCAATGGAACAAGATAGAAAGCCCAGAAATAAACCCATGCACCTATGGGTACCTTATCTTTGACAAAGGAGGCAAGAATATACAATGGGGCAAAGACAGCCTCTTCAATAAATGGTGCTGGGAAAACTGGACAGCTACTTGTAAAAAAAATGAAATTAGAACACTTCCTAACACCATACGCAGAGATAAACTCAAATGGATTAAAGACCTAAATGTAAACCAGAAACGATAAAACTCTTAGAGTAAAACATAGGCAGAACTCTCGATAACATAAATCAGAGCAAGATCCTCTATGACCCACCTCCTAGAGTAACCAAAATAAAAACAAAAGTAAACAAGTGGGACCTGATTAAATTTAAAGGCTATCGTGCAGCAAAGGAAACTAAAAACAAGGTGTAAAGACAACCCTCAGAATGGGAGAAAATAATGGCAAATGAAACAGCTGGCAAAGGATTAATTTCCAAAATATACAAGCAGTTCATAAAACTCAATACCAGAAAAACAAAAAAACCCAGTCAAAAAGTGGGAAAAAGACCTAAATAGACATTTCTCCAAAGAAGGCATACAGATGGCTAACAAACACATGAAAAGACACTCAACATCGCTCATTATTAGAGAAATGCAAATCAAAACTACAATGAGATTTCATCTCACACCTGTCAGAATGGCCATCATCAAAAAGTCTACAAACAATAAATGCTGGAGAGGGTGTGGAGAAAAGGGAATGCTCTTGCATTGTTGGTGGGAAGGTAAATTGATACAGCCACTATGGAAGACAATATGGAGATTCCTTAAAAAACTAGGAATAAAACCATCGTATGATCCAGCAATCTCACTCCTAGGCATATACCCTGAGGAAACCAAAATTGAGAGACACATATATTCCATTGTTCATTGCAGCACTATTTACATTAGCTAGAACATGGAAGCAATGTAGGTGTCCATTGACAGATGAATGGATAGAGAAATGTAGTAATATACATGATGGAATATTACTCAGCCATAAAAAAGAACACATTTGAGTCAGGTCTAATGAGGTGGATTAACCTAGAACCTATCATACAGAGTGAAGTAAGTCAGAAAGAGAAAGGTAAATACCATATTCTAACGCATATATACGGACTCTGGAAAAATGGTACTGAAGCATTTATTTACAAGGAAGCAATGGAGAAACAGACATAGAGAATAGACTTCTGGACATGGGGAGAAGGGAGGAGAGGGTGAGATGTATGGAAAGAGTAACATGGAAACTTATACTTTCATATGTAAAATAGATATCCAACAGGAATTTTCAGTATGGCTCAGGAAACTCCAACAGGGGCTGTGTATCAACCTAGAGGGGTGGGATGGGGAGGGAGATGGGAGGCAGGCTCAAAAGGGAGGGGATATATGTATGCCTATGGCTGATTCATGCTGAGGTGTGACAGAAAACAACAACATTCTGTAAAGCAATTATACATCAATTAAAAAAAAAAAGAACAAAATATCCTTTTAGAGACTACCTAGATTTTGGTAATTGAATCTAGGGACATTTGCAGGATAATACCATTTTCTTATAAAGATGGAATGATTCTGCAAGTGTTGCATGTTGTATTTAGAAATAATAATAATGTAAATTGAAATGGAAAGTAAATTGAATCAGATCAAAGTAAAATTAATTCAATAAATAAATTTTTTCTTAAATTAACACCCTAAAAGTTAAGTGCCAAATAATTTATACTCAGCTGAAGTTCTCTACAAAGTGAACATGGCCAACACTGTTTTACTATTAGGTATTTAGTGTTAGTGACAGTTGACAAGTTTTACTTCTTGATTGCTCTTTTGTACAGATTCTTCGTTCGAGTTGTCAGTGTCACATGTACAATTGGGTCTTTGACCCCTTTGCTTTTTCCATGTAGTGAATAATGAAGAAATCGAATTTTTTAGCTCACATTTACTCCCAACTACAAGTGTGTGATCAATAGGAATGAAAAGATGGGACTGTGTAAAAGAATGTGGCAATGTTTAGATTCTTCAGATTTCTATTCTTGCATCTTTAGCTCTTGTTCACAGGCAAAAAATAAAAACAAAAAACCTTCTGACTCCTACTGTAAGCATGTTACTATTCACACACAGAGTAATACAAGAGTCGATTTCCTAATAGAGTCAGTAACTGATAGGTAGGGATTTGGTAAAGACGAAATAAAATAGCTTTGTATTTGATAACTTGAAAAAAAATGAAAAACTCATTTGTATAAATGCATGAAGGTAGCTAAAATATATCTACTTATTTGGAGATCTGTAAAGAGGTCTCATTATTTTTGAGGGGAGGGGACAGAAAGCAGAAGATATTTGACTTTGCTTGCTTATTGTTGCTTGATGATCCTTCTTTATTCTTATTCTGTGCCTGCTGGGAAGGGAGAAATTTCAGTTACTTCTCTTTTTTTCTTATTTCCATCCCAATTACTGGCTACTCATTCCGTCCCAGTGGGGTTTAAGGGCAGGGTAGGCATAAAGGAGGTGGAATAGGTAGTTCAGAGCTTCCCTGGCGGCTCATGAAGTAAAGCGTCTGCCTGCAATGTGGGAGACCCAGGTTCAATCCCTGGGCCGGGAAGATCCCCTGGAGAAGGAAATGGCAATCCACTCCAGTACTCTTGCCTGGAAAGTTCCACGGACAGAGGAGCCTTGTAGGCCACAGTGCATGGGGTTGCAAAGAGTTGGACACGACTGAGCCACTTCACTTCACTTCACTTCAGTGGTAAAGAATCAGCCTGGCAAGCAGGAGACGCAGGTTCAATCCCTGGGTCGGGAAGATCCCCTGGAGAAGGAAATGGCAACCTGCTCCAGTGTTCTTGCCTGGGACATTCTTGCCATGGACAGAGGAGCCTCACAGGCTGCAGTCCATAGGATCACAAAGAGTAAGAGATGACTGAACTACTGAACACACACAGAGGTAGTTAAAGGGGAGCAGAAAATTTCTTATTTTGATTGTGTTCACACAACATGGCTCTGTGCGATCTATTCCCGGCAAATGTTTGAAGATGATTCTTTTTTTTTTGTGGAGCATTTTATAGGTTATTTGGAAGTCCTCCTCCATTTCTGGATGTCTCTTACTTGAAATATCCTCAAACTTTGCTTTTTTATTTAGTTGCTTATTCCCTTTTTAGCATCAAAGTATTTTATCCAAAAAATTTTCTCACAAATACCTCATGTAACCTGCCTCTTTGATTACATCATTGTGGTTGATGAGTCCAAGAATCGTGTAACTTTTTTTTTTTTTAAGTTTAACTGCTTTATAAATATGACATTTTGTCTAACACTTCCTTTGGAAAACAACATTTATCCTCCTTTGGTGCCCCAGCTTAATAATATGCTCCCCCTCATAAAAGTATACTTGAAACCTAAATTGAGAAAAGGCTCACTTTACAATTAGCACAGCTTTGAGCCAAGGGGGCCCCATAATTTCACCGAAGATTATAAGGTTTCTTTTCTATTCTATCTTGGGGCCTGCCAGAATCATAAAAAAGATCCACTTCCTGTTACCAAGAGAGTGATTTAGGTCTCAATTGTGTTTGCTTAATTCATTGGTTTTCCTTTGAGCTGGGGGTGGAGGTTGCACAGTGAAAAGGGGTTTAGGAGTTGCCCTTTATTTATATCCCACAAAGATACTTTATTTTCACCTATTGAGAACAAAAACATGCTCACTTCTCCAATACAATGATAGCCAAAGTTTCCCCGTAATTAAAATAAAGTCACCAATTAAGAAAATATTTCCTTTAGAGTTAAATATAATTCACGTACAATTTGGCTATTTTTCTTAGAACCTATTCCCTAGATTGTTTCCCTAGATTGTTTCTAATTTTTTTTTTCAAGTTGTCTGAATAATTGTATTCCCAAAGGATCTTTGGTCATTCAGACTCTAAGTCAATATTGCTTTTCGTTTCATGAGAATATCAGACAATGAGAAAAACACAAGCCGACTATAGCTTTTAAAACTTTTGTTTTTAAAAATGTCAAAATGACTTCACTTTCAGACAATGTTGAACATAAAATATAAAAGTAATATTCTCACTGGTGTATATTCAGTTTTCTCCTGCTTCCTCAACTGAATGTTGATTTAAATTTGTATGGAATCACTTATCCTTTTCTTTTTGGTTCAG
This sequence comes from Bison bison bison, assembly GCF_000754665.1. Classification (NCBI taxonomy): domain Eukaryota; kingdom Metazoa; phylum Chordata; class Mammalia; order Artiodactyla; family Bovidae; genus Bison; species Bison bison. The sequence continues at coordinate 5,484,067 of NW_011494835.1, read as the reverse complement.
GGTTATTTTATTTATTCACCTGCTATTTTCAGTTTAAGGCACGAAAAAGACTATATAATAATCTCTGAAATAGAATTAAGAGTGTGGTTTGCACAGGATAGTTTCTACCAATACTTTAGGCAGAAACACTGTTGGTCACCTTTTCCATTTGTAGGAACAATGAATTTAGCTATGGGGGGAAAAAAAGGCATTTATTGGCCTTATACTGCTTGAAGGTTTTTTTTCTCCCTGAATGTTTTAAATGTTTCTTTTACTGAAATATATTGTAGGGAATTTCTTATTCCTCCCTTCTTTTCCTCTTTCCTTCTTTCCTTTTTATTCTTTATATATTTAAGTTTAAACTTTGGTTTCAACACTTGGTAACATTGCCTCAGTTCCCTTACAAATAAAATTAGATAATGTCAAACCTAAGCACAAGTACAGAATGAAGTAACACATGGGAAGGGGTTATGTGGTACAATACTTCACTTTACGTAGTTTGACAAAGTTATGTAAAAAATGAGGAATGCAGTCAAAAACACTGGATAGGATCAGTCTACCCAATTTAGTTTTTTGTAAGCCTATCTATCGCCTTTTGTTCTTTGACTATCAGGAAAGCCCAGGCAGTGCCCTAACTTTCAACTGGGTTCCTCTTTAGTCTTTCTTTTTCATCGTAGGTGAAGTCTAGCATTCTTGACAAGGGACCCTCATCTATCTACCCAGCCCCTGTGATTAAATACCCTCATCCAGGGTCTACTTCAAATTGGACAAACCTCCTAGAATCATTGTACTATCAACTTGATATGGATAAAGACTACCTGACTGCGACCACAGTTTTCTTACACAAGATACTGACTTAGGTTCAGATCTAATCCACGTTTGCATGTTGCTTTTATATTTCTTTTAAAAAATGGCTTAAAATCAGTAGTGCTTGAATTATAAAGATGTTCAAAAGAGAATGAACTAAAAAATACAAATTATCTACAACTTACATTAAATGAATGTCAAGATTTGGCTACATGTACTTAAAATTCTTAAAAAGATTGTTAAAAGTACAAATGAAATTTCTCCTTTTCCACCCTTTCCTCTCCTTCCTTACCTAGAAGAAACTTCGCTTCTAAAGTTAGTATGTATCTTATTTTTAAATTTTTTGGCTGTGTTGTGTGACATGTAGGAACTTAGCTCCCCAACCAAGGAACCTCTGCCCTCTACTATGGAAGCATAGAGTCTTAACCACCAGACCACCAGGAACTCTTAAATTTTATCTATGTTTTATAATTTACCGCACAGTTATACTATCTGGTGCTTTTAAAATTTGCATATGTGATATATGTGTCTCTCTGAATCAAACTTTTGTCTTTCAATAGTGAGATTAATACTTAAGGATATATTGAGGTCTAGGATATATATTTTATAGTATTCATACAATAGAAGCTTCTTATCCTGTTTGTGTGTGTGTGTGTGTGTTTGTGTTGGACATTTGACTTCTTTCTAGCTTTTCTTTATTACAAATAATGCTGGGAGGAACATCTTCACACATATATGTTGGTATATATGCAAGAATGTATATTCTGAAGTAGAATTGCTATGTTGTATGGTATTGAAACTTAAGATTTCTTTCTGCCAATCTAGACTGCCACGCTTGGTACCATTCCAAACAAAGAGAAATCATTTGGGGTAAGGTGTACCTGGTATGATTTACTGGGCCAACAGCATAGCATGAACCCTGCCCTGGGTCATCATTTCCACAGCAGAGTCATTCTAAAGTGCCCTGACATTATTAACATCCTGCATGATTAATTTGCCTTGTAAAGGTTTATATATCTTGGCTGGAAAATAATTTTACTAGATTAAGAATACTGTTACCTAGCAGGCTTTGAGAAGATAAAACATGATCGGTCATTTTCTTTGAGATTAGAGACCAATGAGTAGCAGGTTGTTATCTAAATAATGAGTTTTGCTAAAGTCATGAAAGTGCATCCTAAAAATAAACAAAATCCATTTTATTGGAATTTTTAAATCTAGTTTTGAAATCTAGTTGGTGGTTAATGTTTACTGCATGTAGCACAAGTGAATCAGCGAATCTCACCATTGGCATCTAAATGTTGTTTATTAGTAAATGAAGCTTTCTCAAAATGAAAGAAGTACTTGAAAAAAGCACAGAAAAAACCAAAACAAAGAAAAAGCCTCACATAAAAGACTTGCATTTGATTTTACAGTAACAGTTGAACTGAACACGAAAACATGATTGATCTTGAATTAAGAGATGAATGAGTCATATACTCATGAATGTTTAGTTGTTGTTGTTCAGTTGCCAAGTTGTGTCTGACTCTGTGACCCCAGGGACTGCAGCACACCAGGCTTCCCTGTCCTTCACTATCTCCTGGAGTTTGTTCAAACTCATGTCCATGGAGTTGGTAATGCTATCCAAGTGTCTCATTCTCTGTTATCGCCTTCTCTTCCTGCCCTCAATCTTTCCCAGAATCAAGTAGTCAAAAACAATATACGTTTAAATATTAAATGAATGAATGAATGAATAACATCTTTGAGAGACAAATCCATGTGTGATTTTTCTTTGTATCCTGTGGTCTCAAGCACAATACCGTGTGCATGGAAAACACTAAAGAGCTATTGCTGAGTGAATGAATTAATAATGGACAAGTGATGTTTGAAGTGATGACAGGGGATGCACAGATTTGTTTGCTTTCTCATTAGGATTAAAATTGGGCAATAGAATATAAAATTAAAATTAATTAACCCTAGTGCCCTATTTTGGAGAAAGAAATGGCAAACCACTCCAGTGTTCTTGCCTGGAGAATCCCATGGATGGAGAAGCCTGGTAGGCTGCAGTCCATGGGGTTGCACAGAGTCGGACATGACTGAAGCAACTTAGCAGCAGCAGCAGCAACAGCAGTGCCCTATTTTAGTCTAATATTAAGAAGTCTTTTTTTTTTTTTTTTGGTAATTCAAAATTAGAGGGGATGTCTATCCTATAATATTTAAAACCCATTCTGCATAGTAGTATTCATTCATTCAATTGAAAACGTTTAGCAAAATGCCTCTGACATTTATAGAATCATTTAAAAAAATATTCTGAGGACTTAATTATAATTCCTTTTTAAGCTTTTAAGACAATTACTCAGTCTCTTGGGTTTTCCTACACCATGTGCTAGTATGTGACAGATGTTTGGATAGCTGTGACCAAGCAGACTGGTCATTTCAGGATTTGTTTGAATCACATGCAAGAAAAAACATAATGTTGAGACAGAATGCTGAAAACTGTGTAAACCAGGCAATTAATATGATGAATTATGACCAACATTATTTTTAATGATATAAAAATTATCAGAATATGTTTGCACATAGGAAGTATTATTTCAACAAATTATATAAATATGTTTTAAAATACAGATTTGTGATTCAAAAAATATATTTCCTCCCATGGTTACAATAAAAATATTTGGAAACCAATTTCTTAATGGGTCCAAAAGGATAGGTCTCTTAAATAGTGACTATAATAAGTAGAGAGAAGCAAAGACCAGGAGAATGTTACAAAAACTGAGGACAGAGGGCATTTTTAAAAAGAAGGAAATGGTTAACATATCACTTGCCATAGTGAGATCAATAAGATAAGACAAAAAAGGGCTAATTTGATTTAGCAATAAGGAGGCCATAGGTGATTGTTTCATTTTGATGATGAAGTGGGGCTTGATTAGTTTCATGAGTCAATGGTATTAAGAAAGTAGAGTCAAGTTAAGAGAGATCACTTTAAAAACTGGACTGAAGGCCCCAGAAAGAGGAAGTAGAAAAATTTGTAAAACCTAAGTTGTATTTTTCTTATCTATGAAATAGATACTAGAATACTTACACAAAAGGCTGGTGTGTAGCTTGGGCACCATGCATGGGCAACCTGTAGAGCTCATTAAATGTGAGCCACTATCACTGCCACCACCACCACCATTATCATCATTTCTGGGGGTAGTTAATTTCCAAAGGTTCTTATACCACCCTGACTCCATTATTCTTACCTACTACTTTAGAATTCTGGTTATAAGACTTAATGATTTTTTGTGTATAGATAAACAGTAGAGGGGAGGGTGTGGTATAAATTACCAACTCATAAGAGGGCCAAGGCTGGACTATGCAGCCTATTAAGCCAAATTCTGTGGAGAGATTTGTAAGCACTTATAACATGTGCTGAATATTTACTGTGTGCCTGACACTTTTAAAAGCATTTCACACTCATTAATCCTTGCAGTCACCCTATAGGGTATGTTCTGAATACATCCTCCTGAAATGAGACACAGGGAGGTACTAAGAGTTAAATAAGCATGTTGCACATGTTGTTTTATTGTAGCTGTGGTTTGGGTCCTTTCGGGGAAGAAGAAGATTTAAATAACTTAAAACCAAAGAGAGAGGGAATGGAGAGAGAAAGACCACATGTATGTTCTTTCCTGTTTCTTTTTCTTTTGTCCATGAAAAAAGAGTGAGGTTCATAAGCTAAGTCTTAAGAGTAAATCCACTCCTGCAGGGTTTATCAATCATCCTTTCTGAACATTCTTTGGTTAGGGTTTAGAACACTGGGAGAAGACTTTGCACAGTTCCCTCTGGAAGGGAAAGAGCTTTTGCCGCACTGTTTTTAAATGAATAAATCAGAAGTGGCTGCCGGACGCACCCTTCACCGTCCACTGTTGATATAAATTGAAGCGACCACTGTAGATGAATAGAGGTAGAAGCTATTGCATGTTTGGGAGAATGGGAAGGAGGTGGTTGGGACAACTATTGGCTGTGGAATTGGAAATACAATTTGACTGTGAAGCATTTCCAAAGATACTGCAGGCTAAAATTTCAAAGTATCTCCAGAGGATTTAGTTTTATTACTCACACTGATGTCAGTGGGAACGGGGCAGTTATAGACTTGGCTGCTCTATGGAACTTTGCCTGACTACTCCTGTTTCAGCCATTAGAAATTATTTGTTTCACAGTCTCTTTCTGCCTCCTCACCCCCCATCCAAATAAACTAGTCTCAAGTAATTGATGTTAAGGTAATACCAGAAAAGTAGTCCCGAAGAACAGCTACCAGCTCTGAACTGTCAGCCAGAGAATACAGATGGCCCTCTCTTTGGGAAACAAAGATTGCCTATGAAAGCAGTTCTCTCCACATGAAAGCTGATCTTGTTGACTTCCGTTATAAAATTGGAGGCTTGCTCCCCCAGAAAATCTCTGACAAAGAAAACAGAAACACATTTAAAGGTAGCAATTAAAAAAAAAATCTTAAAATGATTAATGCAGTATAGATGAACATTTAAATGAGTTTGAAACAGTGAAAGCTATTCTTGTGTTTTTTAAGTTGGCTTTCATTTGAAAAGTAAATCAATCAGTTCAGATAGAAAAAAAAATTAACAATTGGCTCAAAGATTTTTTCAGCTTCTTTCCATCTCCACTCCTTCACATTCTGTAACAGAATGTTGTTTATAGTTCCCTTTGGTTGGACAGACTATACTTCTTGGTAGTTTAAGAAAACTCCTAGTTTATCATTATTGCTTTTAAAAATAATGAACATGCTTATCTGGTTGAAAGGGGTTGAAAGGGGGCTTCTGGAGGCTATCCAGAAGTACAACAGGAATAACAGTTTAAATGATAAGAAACTGAATTAGCCATAGTTCAATATCATATTCTCTAAAAAGGCATGTTGCTCTAAAAATGCATGTTGCTCAACCCTATTCTATAGGGTTTTAATTTACTCTCAACCGATTCCCACTTTCTGGATGAAGTGTTACCTTCCAGTGTCAGGTCAGGCCTAACACCAGGTTCCCATGACCTCCTTCTCTAAACTCACTTCATTTTTGAGCACCCATTTCCCTTGACTCCTCTCTACACTGCCAGTTGCAAATTCTGATTTATATTTAATCAGTCAGCAGCTGAGCAACTGTCTTCAGTACTTAACTAGTTGACAGTATGGACCAATTAACATTATGTATTGCCACTCAAAATCACTAAAGATGCTGGCCTCTGGGGAGACTAATGGCTGCTCTCTGTACCACCACCTCATCACTGCCTCTGACTTCATTCTTGGGTGTGCTGAGAGGGATATTTTACGTTAGAGCATTGTAGAGAACTACACTTTGGTTTCTTTTCCTTTCTCCTGAATTTGGGCCAGCCCTCTAACTGCTTAACCAATAGAATGACATAGAAGTGACCTGATGTCTGTTCTTGACCTAGCCTTCAAATCCTGGCAGCTTCAAATGCATTCTCTAAATGAATCCTGTTGGGATCCAATCTCCTGGGCACCAGCTGATCTGCTGGGAGAAGCCCCTAGCCTCCTAGAAAGGATGCATTCAGGTGTTCAAGAGTGCCAGCTCTGCTCCCAGCCCACAGCTGGCATCCACTGCCAGCCATTTGAGAGAGCCAGCTTGGAGGCTCCAGCTGAGCCCTCCAGCGCCTGCAGCCCCAGCTAACATCAGGTGAAGGGAACAACTACCTAGCTGAGCCTCGTCAGCTTGAAGAATTTGGAGAGAAAATAAATAGTGTTTTAAGCCATTAGATTTTGGGGTGGCTGGTTAAACAGCAATGGAGGACAGAAATGGGAGTATTTGTTCCCAATATGGTATTAGAGACTGGAAATGTCAAGATGAGAAGAAAGGAGGTTTATGTTATGAGACTTTGTCTGGATGTTTTTTCCATGTCTAGGGTTTGCTTCTCCTCATCTGGTATGTTATGTCTAGTCTGATATGTGAGAGCATTGAGCTCTGATTTCTTCTGAGAATTGGTAGCTCCCTTGCATCCCTCACTCCCCTTGAAAATCAGTTGTAGGTATCAGGATGAGTCTTAGGCCTGCCTAGGGTAGCCAAAAGATGCCTCATTCTTTCTGGTATGTTTCCAAGGTTCTGTAGTGGGGTTTGCTTGCCAAAGCTTTTAGTAAGCTTTTTCCTCATCAGATGTTCTTTTTTTTTTTTTTTTGCTTTGCATGCTTTATTTTTTAATTTTTAAATAAATTTTTATGGGAGTATAGTTACTTTATAATGTTTTGTCAGATGTTCTTTGTCCATAAGTCTCCCTCAGGGAACTTGAAGAAGGTGGCTGTGGCTGAATCAGATTTAGATATTCATGATCCTCAGCCGTGGCCATTTTCAAACTCTTCCCATCTACAACATGCTTCCCAGGCGGGATACAGTGCACAGGGTTGCAAAGAGTTGGACACCACTGAAGCAACTTAGTGCACACACACACCATCTAAGACAAGCATTTTCAGTTGGAATTTTTAGGAAAAAGAATTACGTGTCTATGTGCTTATTTCCCCCACCAAGCCCTGTAGCCTCCTGTACTGTGCTAAGTCGCATCAGTTGTGTCTGATTCTTTGCAACCCTATGGATGATAGCCCTCCAGGCTCCACTTTATGGAGAGGGTTGTCAACACTATGGGCTTCCCAGGTGGCACTGGTGGTAAAGAACCTGCCTGCCAATGCAGGAGATGTAAGAGACATGGGTTCAATCCCTGGGCCTGGAAGATCTCCTGGAGAAGCATGGCAACCCACTCCAGTATTCTTGCCTGGAGAATCCCCATGAATAGAGGAGCCTGGTGGGCTACAGTCCATAGTGTAGAAAAGAGTCAGACACGACTGAGTGAGCACACACACACACATACGTGCCTTGTAAATTGTTTCTTTAGTAAACTATGTATGGTCTTTCCTATTGTGCTATCTCTTTCCTGCCTGGAATCTTCAGTGTTAAAACTGCAAGCATTTATAAGCTATCCTCAATTTTTAGACCACAGAGAACTTTGAATTGTATATTTTATCAGAGCTATACTGCGTAAATTAATGTAAGATGTTGGCCATGTATGCCTGATGCTGTGCTGTGCGTTAGTCCCTCAGTCATGTTCAACTCTTTGTGACCCCATGGACTGTGGGCCACAGGCTCCTCTCTCCGTGGAGATTCTCCAGGCAAGAATACTGGAGTGGGTTGCCATGCCCTGGTTCAGGGGATCTGCCCTACCCAAGGATCAAACCCAGGTCTCCCACTTTGCAGGCAGATTCTTTAATGTCTGAGCCACCAGGGAAGCCCATGTATGCCTGAGAGTGAATATTTAAAAGTCAATAACTCACTTCTCTCCAAATCAATATAATTGTAACTCAGAGGATGCTACCTTTCTAACAAACCACTGTTAAACTTAGTTCATCTGTTACTAACAAAGCTATTATTTCCATATGGCACCCTGCCAATCATGTTTACTCCTTCCTTGCATGATATTTTCTTTCTTTACCATTTCATTTACCTCCCCCCTGGTTCTGGATGTCCTGTTGTTCAAAGCAATCACAGCTTTGAAGATCTCATAAGAGCATGATTAGAAAATGATAAGATTTAGGTTTTTTACTCTTCCTAAAAAAATTCTTAAGACCTGCGGTAGACTCATACCATAAGTCTCAGCATTATAATCAGTCATTTGTACATTTTAATTGTCTAGGAACTTTGGAACTTTAGTAGTTAGAATCCAAGTTTGAGGAATTATCCCTCCCTGCTTTTCCTCAGTTGACATTAGAGGTCATCTTCTTTCTCAAAGTTTTAACGTGATTTTATCTTCAGGCTGCACTTTTCTTTGTTTTACTCTTTTGAAGAACTTCCTCACCCTTGCTTATCCCCCAGATATTAAGGACCTTGTTACCAATGTCTATCAAAAAGCAATGCCTCTATTCCTTTCCTATTTACTTTCAAAGTTCAGTGTGTAGGACTTGTAACAACTTTTAACTGGATATACTATCATACATTTTATATGTTAATAAATGGCTTGCATCATCCATGGCAGAAGCTTGGCAAGTATCTTAAACCTATATAATCACCAGTGAAATTGATAGAAGAGAAACTTTAAGTCCAGTTAATCTATTTATAAAATAATAAATTAAATATCTATGAATCTGTCTATGGATATGCATATCTGTCTATCTATATCTTGGTCAGTTTGGGGGCCATCTCATCTATTAAGTGGAAACCCCAGATTTCCTTTTTTTTGGGCTGTGAACTTAGAAATTCACAGAATTCTCAGAGGAAAGTAAAATTTTGATGGAATCCTAGTTCTCCCTGAGTATTACTTTTATTTATCTACTTTTTAAATGACTTAACCCTTTTCTCAAGCATCCCTGATAGCTCAGTTGGTAAAGAATCTGCTGCAAGGGAGAACACCCCGGTTTGATTCCTGGGTTGGGAAGATCTACTGGAGAAGGGATATGCTACCCACTCCAGTATTCTTGGGCTTCCTTTATGGCTCCGCTGGAAAAGAATCCACCTGCAATGTGGGAGACCTGGGTTCAATCCCTGGGTTGGGAACATCCCCTGGAGAAGGGAAAAGCTACTCACTCCACTATTCTGGCCTGGAGAATTCTAGGGACTGTACAGTCCATGGGGTCACAAAGAGTCAGACCCGACCTAGTGACTTTCACACACGCACACACACACATACTTTTCCTACATGTAAACTGGTTTATCTTTAGTTATTTTCTTTGATTTTATTAATTTGTAAGACTTGTATTCTTTTTCCTCCTTAGGAAAAAAAAATATTTGTGATAACCTGAGGAAATAGTGAATATCTGATGATGTGCTATCTTTATAGTATTCTAAATTCTTTGTGTAATAGTCATTTATAAATATAAAGAATTATATTCTTATTTCAGTATAATTATAGAAATATTTTTGCCATAAATAACCATTTTCACAAATACTCTAAGTTAGAACATGTAGTCGGAGAAGGCGATGGCACCCCACTCCAGTACTCTTGCCTGGAAAATCCCATGGATGGAGGAGCCTGGTGGGCTGCAGTCCTTGGGGTCGCTGAGAGTCGGACACGACTGAGCGACTTCACTTTCACTTTTCACTTTCATGCATTGGAGAAGGAAATGGCAACCCACTCCAGTGTTCTTGCCTGGAGAACATGTAGTAATGAAATGATAGACGTGTATTTAAGTGCCTTGGATCGATTTAAAACTGATATTTTCTTCAATCTTTGAAACTCCTATTAACACAGCAGGTTTATCATTAGAAACATTCCCAGAAGAAAAGTGATTCTATTTGCAAGTGGAAGAAATCTATTTTACTATTCCAGGACAAAAACATAGTGTCCATAGTTTTCCTGTTTCAGAAGACTAACAAGTTAATTAGCATACTTAGAATATCCTTCTTCTCCCTCTTTCTCCTTCATCAAACGAAATGTGTATTCTAACTTTAATTTAGAATATAAAAAGAGATGTTCACAGGTGTTTTTACCCAGCACTTAAAGGCTCTTTGTGGGAATAGCTCTGGACAGCAGTTACTATTACTGCCTTCAGTTGAAAGCTGCATTCCAAACCAAGCTGACTGATTCTAAGATCTGTGCTCTTTTTAGGTCACCCTGGTGGACGTGTAAAGAAAGACTGACTGCTTCTGTAAATTTTTCATTTTTCGTAAGTTACTTTCCGGAGAATAACTTCCCTAATTAAGGGTAATTTATAGCAGAAACTACCTGGGTGCTGGACTGTTGCACTGGGTTTCGACTTAGTGGTGGGGAGTCGTACCCTTCTCTCCAAATTATTTTGGCTCTTCCTAGAGGATCAGGGTGCCATAGGATTTTCTTGTGCTTTATTGCCAGGTCATGCTTTTGGTACATAGTGGTACTCCTGGAATTCTTGTTTGACCTTGTTGATTTCTTCTTGACTACAGCCTTATGTTATAATATTGTCTAAAGTTGATTTTATTTTCTGCTTCTAAGTATTTTGTATGCTTTACTATTTACATGGGCCTGTATTTTAGAGCTGGAGAAGGCAATGTCACCCCACTCCAGTACTCTTGCCTGGAAAATCCCATGGATGGAGGAGCCTGGTAGGCTGCAGTCCATGGAATTGCTAAGAGTTGGCATGACTGAGCGATTTCACTTTCTCTTTTCACTTTCATGCATTGGAGAAGGAAATGGCAACCCATTCCAGTGTTCTTGCCTGGAGAATCCCAGGGACAGGGGAGCCTGGTGGGCTGCCGTCTATGGGGTCGCACAGAGTTGGACACGACTGAAGCGACTTAGCAGCAATATTTTAGAGCTAGAAAGATGTTCAATATTATCTCCAGTCTAAAGAGTGATTATAGCTCTTTCTTCTGATACTTCTTTATAGCAGTTTTCTTTGTCTCACTGAATCTAGCCTTTTCTACTGATTCTTACTTTACTATTTCTGAATTGTCTCATTATAGTTAATTATAATCTCAGGAAAAATTCACATTTAATATTAACTTAGGGGACTATAAATCCAGACTTCATTATAAATAAAATTATAAACCTTATATTGAAACATATTTATATCATGCATCACCATGCATCCATTTAACATTATATGCTCTACATACCTGGTATTCTAGAATACAAGACTTTTATTCTTTAAAACATGGTACTCAGTTGGTTCAGTTCAGATCGGTTCAGTTTAGTCGCTCAGTCATGTCCGACTCTTTGAGACCCCATGAATCGCAGCATGCCAGACCACCCTGTCCATCACCATCTCCCGGAGTTCACTCAAACTCACGTCCATCAAGTCAGTGATGCCATCCAGCCACCTCATCCTCTGTCTTCCCCTTCTCCTCCTGCCCCCAATCCCTCCCAGCATCAGATTCTTTTCCAATGAGTCAACTCTTCGCATGAGGTGGCCAAAGTGCTCAGTTGGTTACTAGTTTTCAAGTCCTTTTCTCAGATACTTGACAATCTACCTTTTGAAGGTGATTTCAGCCTTATTCAGTTCAGTTCAATCGCTCAGTAGTGTCCAAATTTTTGCAACCCCATGGGCTGCAAGATGCCAGGCTTTCCTGTCCATCACCAACTCCCAGAGCTTATTCAAACTCATGTCCATCGAGTCGGTGATGCCACCCATCTCATCCTCTGTCATCCCCTTCTCCTCCTGCCTACAATCTTTCCCAGCATCAGGGTTTTTTCAAATGAGTCAGCTCTTCGCATCAAGTGGCCAAAGTATTGGAGTTTCGGCTTCAGCATCAGTCCATTCTAATGAATATCCAGGACTGATTTCCATTAGGATTGTCTGATTAGATCTCCTTGCAGTCCAAGGCACTCTAAAGAGTCTTCTCCAACACCACAGTTCAAAAGCATCAATTCTTTGGCTTTCAGCTCTCTTTATAGTCCAACTCTCACACCCATACATGACTACTGGAAAAAACAGCTTTGACTAGATGGACCTTTGTTGGCAAAGTAATGTCTCTACTTTTTAATATGCTGTCTAGGTTGGTCGTAACTACTCTTCCAAGGAGCAAGCATACTTTAATTTCATGGCTGCAGTCATCATCTGCAGTGATTTTGGAGCCCCACAAAATAAAGTCTGTCACTGTTTCCACTGTCTTCCCATCTATTTGCTGTAAAGTGATGGGACCAGATGCCATGAACTTAGTTTTCTGAATATTGAGTTTTAAGCCAACTTTTTCACTTTCCTCTTTCACTTTCAACAAGAGGCTCTTTAGTTCTTCACTTTCTGCCACAAGGGTGGTGTCATCTGCATATCTGAGATTATTGATATTTCTCCCAGCAATCCTGAATCCAGCTTGTGCTTCATCCAGCCTGGCATTTCACATGGTGTACTTTGCATATAATTAAATAAGCAGGGTGACGATACACAGCCTTGATGTACTCCTTTCCCTATTTGGAACCAGTCTTTTGTCCATGTCCAGTTCTAATTGTTGCTTCTTGATCTGCATACGGATTTCTCTAGGCAGGTCAGGTGATGTGGTATTCCCATCTCTTTCAGAATTTTCTGCAGTTTGTTGTGATCCACAGAGTCAAAAGCTTTGGCATGGTCAATAAAGCAGATGTTTTTCTGGAACTCTTTTGCTTTTTCAATGAGCCAACCTATGTTGGCAATTTGATCTCTGGTTCCTCTGCCTTTTCTAAAACCAACTTGAACACCTGGATGTTCATGGTTAACGTAATGTTGAAGCCTGACTTGGAGAATTTTGAGCATTACTTTGCTAGTGTGTGAGATGAGTGCAATTGTATGGTAGTTTGAGCATTCTTTGGCATTGCCTTTCTTTGGGATTGGAATGAAAACTGACCTTTTCCAGTCCTGTGCCACTGCTGAGTTTACCAAACTTGCTGGCATACTGTGTGCAGCACTTTCACAACATCATCTTTTAGAATTTGAAATAGCTCAATTGGAATTCCATCACCTCCACTAGCTTTGCTTATAGTGATGCTTCCTAAGGCCCACTTGACTTTGCATTCCAGGATGTCTGGCTCTAGGTGGGTGATCACACCATCATGGTTTTCTGGGTCATGAAGATCTTTTTTGTATCATGTATTGTTGTGTTTTGTTGCCACCTCTGTGTATTGTTGCCACCTCTTCTTAATATCTGCTGCTTGTTTTAGGTCCATACAATTTCTGTCCTTTATTCTGCCTGTCTTTGCATGAAATGTTCACTTGGTATCTGTAATTTTCTAAAGAGATCTCTAGTCTTTCCCATTCTATTTTTTCCCTCTATTTCTTTGCATTGATCACTGAGGAAGGCTTTCTTATCTCTCCTAGTTATTCTTTGGAACTCTGCATTTAGATGAGTATATCTTGCCTTTTTTTCTTTGCCTTTTGCGTCTTTTCTTTTCTCAGCTATTTGTAAGCTCTCCTCAGACAACGATTTTGCCTTTTTGCATTCTTTTCCTTGGGTATGGTCTTGATCCCTGCCTCCTGTACAGTGTCACAAACCTCCATCCATAGTTCTTCAGGCACTCTGTCTATCAGATCTAGTCCCTTAAATCTATTTGTCCCTTCCACTGTATAAATGTAAGGGATTTGATTTAGGTCATACCTGAATGATCTAGTGATTTCCCCTACTTTCTTCAATTTAAGTTTGAATTTGGCAATAAGGATTTCGTGATCTGACCTACAGTCAGCTCCTAGTGTTGTTTTTGCTGACTGTATAGAGCTTCTCCATCTTTGGCTACAAAGAATATAATCAATCTGATTTTGGTATTGACCATCTGTAGATGGTCCATGTGTAGAGTCTTCTGTTGTGTTGTTGGAAGAGGGTATTTGCTACGACCAGTGCATTCTCTTGGCAAAACTCTGTTAGCTTTTGACCTGCTTCATTTTGTACTCTAAGACCAAATTTTCCTGTTACTCCAGGTGTTTCTTGACTTCCTACTTTTGCATTCCAGTCCCCTATAATGAAAAGGACATCTTTTTTTCAGTGTTAGTTCTAGAAGGTCTTGTAGGTCTTCATAGAACCATTCAACTTCAGCTTCTTCAGCATTCCTGGTTGGGGCATAGACTTGGATTACTGTGATGTTGAATGGTTAGCCCTGAAAATCATTCTGTTGTTTCTGAGACTGCTTCTAGGTGCTGAATTTCAGATCTTTTGTTGACTATGATGGCTACTCTGTTTCTTTTAAGGGATTCTTGACCACAGTAGAAGATATAATTGTCATCTGAGTTAAATTCACCCATTCCAGTCCATTTTAGTTCACTGATTCCTAAAATGTTGATGTTCACTCTTGCCATCTCCTATTTGACCACTTACAATTTACCTTGATTCATGGACCTAACATTCCAAGTTCCTATGCAATATTGCTGTTTGTAGCACTGCACTTTACTTCCATTACCAGTCACAGCCACATCTGGGTGCTGTTTTTGCTTTGGCTCTGTCTCTTCATTCTTTCTGTAGTTAGTTCTTCACTGATCTCCAGTAGCATACTGGGCACCTAGTGACCTGGGGAGTTCATCTTTCAGTGTCCTATCTTTTTGCCTTTTCATACTGTTCATGGGGTTCTCCAGGCAAGAATACTGAAGTGGTTTGCCATTCCCTTCTCCAGTGGACCAGATTTTGTCAGAACTGTCCATGATGACCTGTCCGTCTTGGGTGGCCCTACATGGCATGGCTCATAGTCTCACTGAGTTAGACAAGGCTATGATCCATGTGATCAGATTGGTTAGTTTTCTTCTGTGATTGCAGTTTTCATTCTGTCTGCTTTCTTCTGGAGAATGATAAGAGGTTTATGGAAGCTTCTTGTTGGGAAAGACTGACTGAGGGGGAAACTGGGTGTTGTTCTGATGGGTGGGGCCAAGATCAGTAAATCTTTAATCAAATTTTCTGTTGATGGGCAGAGCTGTGTTCTCTCACTGTTGTTTGACCTGAGGCCAAACTATGGTGGAGATAATGAAGATAATGGCTACCTCCTTCCAAAGGTCCCATGCAAGCACCGAGGCACTTGTTGCCCCTAACCCTGCAGCAGGCCACTGCCGACCCATACCTTAGCAGGAGACTCCTGGACACTCATGGGCAAGTCTGGCTCAGTCTCTTGTGGGGTTACTGCTCTTCTTCCTGGATCTTGGTGTGCACAAGGTTTTGTTTGTGCCCTCCAAGAGTCTGTTTCTCCAGTCCTGTGTAAGTTCTGGCAGCTCTATGGTGGAGTTAATGGTGGCCTCCTCCAAAAAGGCTTATGCCACACCCAGGGCTGCTGCACCCAGAGCCCCTGCCCCTGCACAGTTCACTGCTGACCCGTATCTCTGCAGGAGACACTCAGACACAGTTCTGTCTCAGTCTCTGTAGGGTCTTCAGATCAGATCATATCAGATCAGTCGCTCAGTCGTGTCTGACTCTTTGCAACCCCATGAATCACAGCACGCCAGGCCTCCCTGTCCATCACCAACTCCCAGAGTTCACTGAGACTCACATCCATCGAGTCAGTGATGCCATCCAGCCATCTCATCCTCTGTCGTCCCCTTCTCCTCCCGCCCCCAATCCCTCCCAGCATCAGAGTCTTTTCCAATGAGTCAACTCTTTGCATGAGGTGGCCAAAGTACTGGAGTTTCAGCTTTAGCATCATTCCTTCCAAAGAAACCCCAGGGCTGATCTCCTTCAGAATGGACTGGTTGGATCTCCTTGTAGTCCAAGTGACTCTCAAAAGTCTTCTCCAACACCACAGTTCAAAAGCATCAATTCTTTGGTGCTCAGCCTTCTTCACAGTCCAAC
>NW_011494835.1:5463442-5468020 GCF_000754665.1 Bison bison bison | reverse complement strand
ACTGTTTCCACTGTTTCCCCATCTATTTCCCATGAAGTGGTGGGACCAGATGCCATGATCTTCGTTTTCTGAATGTTGAGCTTTAAGCCAACTTTTTCACTCTCCACTTTCACTTTCATCAAGAGGCTTTTGAGTTCCTGTTCACTTTCTGCCATAAGGGTGGTGTCATCTACATATCTGAGGTTACTAATACTACCTTAAATTTTCATTTAGTAATATCATATCTTCTACTTCCTGCATGGAGACTTTTAATCCTATGACTTGTCATTGAATTACTAACTGCTTTATTTCTTTGGCACCTCTTATCCTCTAAGAATTTACTTTTCCTTCTAACTCTAGAGAAAAGCAGAATTTCAAAATCAAATGAATGGATAAAGAAGGTGTGGGTGTGTGTGTGTGTACAGCCATAAAAGAGAATGAAATAGCACCATCTGCAGCAACACAGATGGAGCTGGGAACTATCATACCGACTAAAGTAAGTCAGACAGAGAAAGACAGATATATAATATCTCTTATGTGTGTAATCTACAAAAAATGATACAAGTGAATTTTTTTACAAAACAGACTCTTAGACTTAGAAAACAATCTTATGGTTACCAAAGGGAAAAGGTTGGGAGGGATAAATTAGGAGTTTAGGATTAACAGACACACACATCTATAGATAAAATAGGCAAACAACAAAGACCTATTGTGTGGACAGGGAACTATATTCAGTATCTTGTAATAACCTACAATGGAAAATAATCTGAAAAAGAATATCTGTCTATAACAAATCTATCTATCTGCCTATTTCTGAATCACTTTGCTACATACCTGAAAATAATACAACATTGCAAATCAAGTATACTTCGGTAAAAGTTGTTTCTTTTGAAAAAAAAAAATAAATTAGTTCTGCTCTTATGGCAGAAAGTGAAGAAGAACTAAAGAGCCTCTTATTGAAAGTGAAAGAAGAGAGTGGAAACACTGGCTTAAAACTCAACAGTCAGAAAACTAAGATCATGGCATCTGGTCCCATCACTTAATGGAAAATAAATGGGCAAACAGTGGAAACAGTGGCAGACTTTGTTTTTTGGGGGCTCCAAAATCACTGCAGATGGTGATTGCAGCCATGAAATTAAAAGATATTTACTCCTATTGACTATGCCAAAGCCTTCAACTGTGTGGATCACAACAAACTGTGGAAAATTTTTAAAGAGATGGGAATACCAGATCACCTGACCTGCCTCTTGAGAAATATGTATACAGGTCAGGAAGCAACAGTTAGGACTGGACATGGAACAACAGACTGGTTCCAAATAGGAAAATGAGTATGTCAAGGCTATATATTGTCACTATGCTTATTTAATTTATATGCAGAGTACATCATGAGAAAAGCTGGGCTGGAGGAAGCACAAGCTGGAATCAAGATTGCTGGGGGAAATATCAATAACCTCAGATATGCATATGACACCACCCTTATGACAGAAAGTGAAGAACAACTAAAGAGCCTCTTGATGAAAGTGAAAGAGGAGAGTGAAAAAGTTGGCTTAAAACTCAGCATTCAGAAAACTAAGGTCATGGCATCAGGTCCCATCACTTCATGGGAAATAGCTGGGGAAACAGTGTCAGACTTTATTTTTTAGAGCTCCAAAATCACTGCAGATGGTGACTGCAGCCATGAAATTAAAAGATGCTTACTCTCTGGAAGGAAAGTTGTGACCAACCTAGACAGCATATTAAAAAGCAGAGAGATTACTTTGCCAACAAAGGTCCATATAGTCAAGGCTATGGTTTTTCCAGTGGTCATGTATGGATGTGAGAGTTGGACTATAAAGAAAGTTGGGCACTGAAGAATTGATGCTTTTTAACTGTGGTGTTGGAGAAGACTCTTGAGAGTCCCTTGGACTGCAAGGAGATTCAACCAGTCCATCCTAAAGGAAATCAGTCCTGGGTGTTCATTGGAAGGACTGATGTTGAAGCTGAAACTCCAATACTTTGGCCACCTGATGCAAAGAGCTGACTCACTGGAAAAGACCCTGATGCTGGGAAAGATTGAGGGTGGTAGGAGAAGGGGACAACAGAGAATGAGATGGTTGGATGGCATCACTGACTCAATGGACGTAGGTTTGGGTAGACTCCAGAAGTTGGTGATGGACAGGGAGGCCTGGCGTGCTGCAGTTTATGGGATCGCAAAGAGTTGGACATGACTGAGCAATTGAACTGAACTGAGCTCTTAGGCATTCTGTTTAGGGATAGAAGTACAGATGCATATATTTCTACCATATACTCAGTCTCCTAAATTTTGTATATGATTAGAAAATGCAAGATAATATCTCAGTCCATGAGCTTGGTAGCTGAGTGGCCCTCAGAAGGTATTTAGATTTGTCCAATGCATGATAACAGTAAATAGAAGATCATTTTATTGGTGATGATCTGTTTATTCTTGTATAGGGAGAATTCCTTTCTTTGGCTCTTTTCCCCATTACCCATACACAGATTGTATCCTCATTAGAGTACTTTAACCAAACAACATTCAAACTTGTTCAGAGTTTCAAGTGTTGATTTTAAAGTATAAAATACATGGTAAAAATCAAAGGAAAGTGATGAAGACATATCCCAGGCCTCCCAAAGGTACTGTAGTGTAGGTAATGGGAAGTCTCTGAGATTTAGTACATAACTTAAGATGTATTAATTAACTAATATAACATGCTCAGCCTGGCATCTCCCATAGTTTTTCACTTCCTGGAGACCCAAAGTTAGAAATTCAAGGCAAAACAGAGAAGGGGACTTAAAGTAGTTTTTAGAATGGTCATAATACTCTAACTGCTCATTGAATTTTATATATATCTGTACCTACCAATGTATCTATATATTCTGTATAGTACTAAAACGGTTATATTTCAAGTCATTGAATGCAGTCTTTTGGCATATTAAATTATGAGCTGAGTACTGCATAAATAAAAAGAGAAAAGGAAAATGACAGAGGATGTTATAGAAAGCAGATAATGAGAAAAGCTAAGCTCAACATAACACACAACCTGTTTGTTTCTCATCTCTTGTATTGGAGAATTGAGCTTGTCAAATATCTCAAATCTCATTTTGATTTTTTAAGCTGGGATTTGACTTTTTAAAGTCAAATATTTGAATATTTAGTCAAATAGTGAGTTTTTTCCAAGATTTAGGCAGACTTTTTTTCCAGTTTGGTTTTCCTACAAATTCTGAAAGTTGATTTTTACAATGCTCAAAAGAAATTTCCTTATTCAGTAGAGTCCTTTGCTTTCAGCATTAGTAAGAACAATATCCTATGAAATCTCTCCAAGGATTTGTTCTGCCTAGAAGTGGAAGTTTCTTTGGTCTAAAAGAAATTAAGTCCATCTTAAGTATGAACAAGAATAGAAGACATGTAAAACAGTAAGTGTTATTTGGTTCATAATATTTTAGGGTAGGTTTTGAGTAATGATGTAACATTATTTGTGCAAGGAATACAGTGACCCTGGACATAACATCTGATGGGCAGACCTATCAAGCCTGGGTCTTATTCAACATTTAATACCCAGTTCCTTGTATGGAACTTGACATAATGTAGAAGCTCAGTGAATATTTGTTGACCTAATGCTCTGCCTGCCATGCATCATGATTATCTAGGACAGGTATTTCATCTTCTATTTCATTTGTATTTCCCATGAAGTCCTATAGATTACAGGGATCCTGTAAATAATATGGGCTCAAAGAATCTGACTAATGAGAGGACTGATC
The DNA here is from genome assembly GCF_000754665.1 of Bison bison bison. NCBI lineage: Eukaryota > Metazoa > Chordata > Mammalia > Artiodactyla > Bovidae > Bison > Bison bison. The sequence continues at coordinate 5,464,285 of NW_011494835.1, read as the reverse complement.
ATTTCTAACTAGCAGAGCTAGTTATAGTCAATGGAATAATCTACAGACATTACAAGCAGAATTTTAGTCAAATTTTGAATAACTGGGGGCCTTCTTGTGGTTTAATGCTAATTTAAATAAAAAGCAAAACATTAGTGTCATGGTTTTTCTTTTTTAGGAAATTTTTTTTCTTTTATTTTTTAACTTTGCAATATTATATTGGTTTTGCCATGTATCAAAATGAATCCACCACAGGTATACATGTGTTCCCAATCCTGAACCCTCCTCCCTCCTCCCTCCCCATACCATCCCTCTGGGTCGTCCCAGTGCAACAGCCCCAAGCATCCAGTATCGTGCATCGAACCTGGACCGGCGACTTGTTTCATATATGATACTATACACGTTTCAATGCCATTCTGCCAAATCATCCCACCCTCTCCCTCTCCCACAGAGTCCCAAGGACTGTTCTATACATCAGTGTCTCTTTTGCTGTCTCGTATACAGGGTTATTGTTACCATCTTTCTAAATTCCATATATATGTGTTAGTATACTGTATTGGTGTTTTTCTTTCTGGCTTACTTCACTCTGTATAATAGGCTCCAGTTTCATCCACCTCATTAGAACTGATTCTAATGTATTCTTTTTAATGGCTGTGTATATGTACCACAGCTTTTTTATCCATTCATCTGCTGATGGACATCTACGTTGCTTCCATGTCCTGGCTGTTATAAACAGTGCTGCAATGAACATTGGGGTACACGTGTCTCTTTCCCTTCTGGTTTCCTCAGTGTGTATGCCCAGCAGTGGGATTGCCGGATCATAAGGCAGTTCTATTTTCAGTTTTTTAAGGAATCTCCACACTG
>NW_011494835.1:5462850-5463342 GCF_000754665.1 Bison bison bison | reverse complement strand
TTGGATCGCAGCCATTCTGACTGGCGTGAAATGGTACCTCATAGTGGTTTTGATTTGCATTTCTCTGATAATGAGTGATGTTGAGCATCTTTTTATGTGTTTGTTAGCCATCTGTATGTCTTCTTTGAAGAAATATCTATTTAGTTCTTTGGCCCATTTTTTGATTGGGTTATTCATTTTTCTAGAGTTGAGCTGTAGGAGTTGCTTGTATATTTTTGAGATTAGTTGTTTGTCAGTTGCTTCATTTGCTATTATTTTTTCCCATTCTGAAGGCTGCCTTTTCACCTTGGTTATAGTTTCCTTTGTTGTGCAGAAGCTTTTAAGTTTAATTAGGTCCCATTTGTTTATTTTTTCTTTTATTTCCAATATTCTGGGAGGTGGGTCATAGAGGATCCTGCTGTGATGTACATCAGAGAGTGTTTTGCCTATGTTCTCCTCTAGGAGTTTTATAGTTTCTGGTCTTACGTTGAGATCTTTAATCCATTTTGAGTT
>NW_011494835.1:5450332-5462750 GCF_000754665.1 Bison bison bison | reverse complement strand
CTTTAATCCATTGTATATTCTTGCCTCCTTTGTTGAAGTTAAGGTGTCCATAGGTGCGTGGATTTATCTCTGGGCTTTCTATTTTGTTCCATTGATCTATATTTCTGTCTTTGTGCCAGTACCATACTATCTTGATGACTGTGGCTTTGTAGTAGAGCCTGAAGTCAGGCAGGTTGATTCCTCCAGTTCCATTCTTCTTTCTCAAGATTGCTTTGGTTATTCGAGGTTTTTTGTATTTCCATACAAATTGTGAGATTATTTGTTCTAGCTCTGTGAAGAATACTGTTGGTAGCTTGATAGGGATTGCATTGAATCTATAAATTGCTTTGGGTAGTATACTCATTTTCACTATATTGATTCTTCCGATCCATGAACATGGTATATTTCTCCATCTATTAGTGTCCTCTTTGATTTCTTTCACCAGTGTTTTATAGTTTTCTATATATAGGTCTTTAGTTTCTTTAGGTAGATATATTCCTAAGTATTTTATTCTTTCCGTTGCAATGGTGAATGGAATTGTTTCCTTAATTTCTCTTTCAGTTTTCTCATTATTAGTGTATAGGAATGCAAGGGATCTCTGTGTGTTGATTTTATATCCTGCAACTTTACTATAGTCATTGATTAGCTCTAAATAATTTTCTGGTGGAGTCTTTAGGGTTTTCTATGTAGAGGATCATGTCATCTGCAAATAGTGAGAGTTTTACTTCTTCTTTTCCAATTTGGATTCCTTTTATTTCTTTTTCTGCTCTGATTGCTGTGGCCAAAACTTCCAAGACTATGTTGAATAGTAATGGTGAAAGTGGGCACCCTTGTCTTGTTCCTGACCTTAGAGGAAATGCTTTCAATTTTTCACCATTGAGGATAATGTTTGCTGTGGGTTTGTCATATATAGCTTTTATTATGTTGAGGTATGTTCCTTCTATTCCTGCTTTCTGGAGAGTTTTGATCATAAATGGATGTTGAATTTTGTCAAAGGCTTTCTCTGCATCTATTGAGATAATCATATGGTTTTTATTTTTCAGTTGTTAATGTGATGTATTACATTGATTGATTTGCAGATATTGAAGAATCTTGCATCCCTGGGATAAAGCCCACTTGGTCATGGTGTATGATCTTTTTAATGTGTTGTTGGATTCTGATTGCTAGAATTTTGTTAAGGATTTTTGCATCTATGTTTATCAGTGATATTGGCCTGTAGTTTTCTTTTTTTGTGGGATCTTTGTCAGGTTTTGGTATTAGGGTGATGGTAGCCTCATAGAATGAGTTTGGAAGTTTACCTTCCTCTGCAATTTTCTGGAAGAGTTTGAGTAGGATAGGTGTTAGCTCTTCTCTAAATTTTTGGTAGAATTCAGCTGTGAAGCCGTCTGGACCGGGGCTTTTGTTTGCTGGAAGATTTTTGATTACAGTTTCAATTTCCATGCTTGTGATGGGTCTGTTTAGATTTTCTATTTCTTCCTGGTCGAGTTTTGGAAAGTTGTACTTTTCTAAGAATTTGTCCATTTCTTCCACGTTGTCCATTTTATTGGCATATAATTGTTGATAGTAGTCTCTTATGATCCTTTATATTTCTGTGTTGTCTGTTACGATCTCGCCGTTTTCATTTCTAATTTTATTGATTTGATTTTTCTCCCTTTGTTTCTTGATGAGTCTGGCTAATGGTTTGTCAATTTTATTTATCCTTTCAAAGAACCAGCTTTTGGCTTTGTTGATTTTTGCTATGGTCTCTTTTGTTTCTTTTGCATTTATTTCTGCCCTAATTTTTAAGATTTCTTTCCTTCTACTAATCTTGGGGTTCTTCATTTCCTTTTCTAGTTGCTTTAGGTGTAGAGTTAGGTTATTATTTGCCTTTTTTCTTGTTTCTTGAGGTGTGCCTGTATTGCTATGAACTTTCCCCTTAGGACTGCTTTTACAGTGTCCCACAGGTTTTGGGTTGTTGTGTCTTCATTTTCATTCGTTTCTATGCAAATTTTGATTTCTTTTTTGATTTGTTGGTTATTCGGCAGCGTGTTGTTCAGCCTCCATATGTTGGAATTTTTAATAGTTTTTCTCCTGTAATTGAGATCTAATCTTACTGCATTGTGGTCAGAAAAGATGCTTGGAATGATTTCTATTTTTTTGAATTTACCGAGGCTAGATTTATGGCCCAGGATGTGATCTATCCTGGAGAAGGTGCCGTGTGTGCTTGAGAAAAAGGTGAAATTCATTGTTTTGGGGTGAAATGTCCTATAGATATCAATTAGGTCTAACTGGTCTATTGTATCGTTTAAAGTTTGTGTTTCCTTGTTAATTTTCTGTTTAGTTGATCTATCCATAGTTGTGAGTGGGGTATTAAAGTCTCCCACTATTATTGTGTTATTGTTAATTTCTCCTTTCATACTTGTTAACATTTGTCTTACATATTGCGGTGCTCCTATGTTGGGTGCATATGTATTTATAATTGTTATATCTTCTTCTTGGATTGATCCTTTGATCATTATGTAGTGACCTTCTTTGTCTCTTTTCACAGACTTGGTTTTAAAGTCTATTTTATCTCATATGAGTATTGCTACTCCTGCTTTCCTTTGGTCTCTATTTGCATGGAAAATCTTTTTCCAGCCCTTCACTTTCAGTCTGTGTGTGTCCCCTGTTTTGAGGTGGGTCTCTTGTAGACAACATATGTAGGGGTCTTGTTTTTGTATCCATTCAGCCAGTCTTTGTCTTTTGGTGGGGGCATTCAACCCATTTACATTTAAGGTAATTATTGATAAGTATGATCCCGTTGCCATTTACTTTATTGTTTTGGGTTCGAATTTATACACCATTTTTGTGTTTCCTGTCTAGAGAATATCCTTTAGTATTTGTTGGAGAGCTGGTTTGGTGGTGCTGAATTCTCTCAGCTTTTGCTTGTCTGTAAAGCTTTGATTTATCCTTCATATTTGAATGAGATCCTTGCTGGGTACAATAATCTTGGCTGTAGGTCATTTTCTTTCATCACTTTAATTATGTCTTGCCATTCCCTCCTGGCTTAAAGAGTTTCTATTGAAAGATCAGCTGTTATCCGTATGGGAATTCCCTTGTGTGTTATTTGTTGTTTTTCCCTTGCTGCTTTTAATATTTGTTCTTTGTGTTTGATCTTTGTTAATTTGATTAATACGTGTCTTGGGGTGTTTTGCCTTGGGTTTATCCTGTTTGGGATTCTGGGTTTCTTGGACTTGAGTGATTATTTTCTTCCCCATTTTAGGGAATTTTTCAACTATTATCTCCTCAAGTATTTTCTCATGGTCTTTCTTTTTGTCTTCTTCTTCTGGGACTCCTATGATTCGAATGTTGTAGCGTTTAATATTGTCATGGAGGTCTCTGAGATTGTCCTCATTTCTTTTAATTCGTTTTTCTTTTTTCCTCTCTGATTCATTTATTTCTACCATTCTATCTTCTAATTCACTAATCCTATCTTCTGCCTCTGTTATTTTACTATTTGTTGCTTCCAGAGTGTTTTTGATCTCATTTATTGCATTATTCATTATATATTGACTCGTTTTTATTTCTTCTAGGTCCTTGTTAAACCTTTCTTGCATCTTCTCAATCCTTGTCTCCAGGCTATTTATCTGTGATTCCATTTTGATTTCAAGATTTTGGATCAATTTCACTATCATTATTTGGAATTCTTTATCAGGTAGATTCCCTATCTCTTCCTCTTTTGTTTGGTTTGGTGGGCATCTATCCTGTTCCTTTACCTGCTGGGTATTCCTCTGTCTCTTCATTTTGTTTATATTGCTGAGTTTGGGGTGTCCTTTCTGTATTCTGGCAGTTTGTGGAGTTTTCTTTATTGTGGCATTTCCTCGCTGTGTGTGGGTTTGTACAGGTGGTTTGTCAAGGTTTCTTGGTTAGGGAAGCTTGTGTTGGTGTTCTGTTGGGTGGAGCTGGATTTCTTCTCTCTGGAGTGCAATGAAGTGTCCAGTAATGAATTATGAGATGTCTATGGTTTTGTAGTAACTTTGGGCAGCCTGTATATTGGAGCTCAGAGCTGTGTTCCTATGTTGCTGGAGAATTTTCTTGGTATGTCTTGCCCTGGAACTTATTGGCCCTTGTGTGGTGCTTGGTTTCAGTGTAGGTATGGAGGCGTTTGTTGAGCTCCTGTCAATTAATGTTCCCTGGAGTCAGGGTTTGGACTTAAGCCTCCTGCTTCCAGTTATCGGTCTTATTTTTACAGTAGTCTCAAAACTTCTCCTTCTATACAGCATCATTGATAAAACATCTAGGTTAAAGATGAAAAGTTTCTCCACCATGAGGGTCACCCAGAGAGGTTCACAGAGTTACATGGAGAAGAGAAGAGGGAGGAGGGAGTTAGAGGTGACCCGAATGTGATGAGGTGGAATCAATAGAGGAGAGAGCGAGCTAGCCAGTAATCACTTCCTTATGTGCACTCCACAACTGGACCGCTCAGAGATGGTCACGAAGTTATACAGAGAAGAGAAGAGGGAGGAAGGAGACAGAGGTGGCCAGGAGGATAAAAGGGGGGAATGAAAAGGAGAGAGACAGATCCAGCCAGTAATCAGTTCCCTAAGTGTTCTCCACCATCTGGAACACACAGAAATTCACAGAGTTGGGTAGAGTAGAGAGGGGTTAGGGAGGAGACACAGGCGACCTGGTGGAGAAAAAGGAGAGTCCAAAGGGGGAGAGAGCAGTCAAGCCAGTAATCTCACTCCCAGGTAAAAAAAGGGTACTGAAGATTGGGTTCTTAAAGGTACAAAATTGGTAACAAATACCTAAAAGCAAAAATTAAAAATCTAGAGTAGAGTTTGGAATTTCAAAAGTACAATGTTAAAGAAAAGAAGAAGAAAAAGAGAAGAGAGAAAAAAAAAAACAAAGTCACAAAAATTATAAAGAAAATATAGGTACAAAATTGATAACAAAAACCAAAAAGCATAAATTAAAAATCAAGAGTAGAGTTTGGAATTTCAGAAATACAGTGTTAAAGAAAAGAAGAAGAGAAAGAAAGAGAGAAAAAAAAGTCACAAAAATTATAAAAAAAATATAGGTACAAAATTGATAACAAATACCAAAAAGCTAAAATTAAAAATCTAGAGTGGAGTTTGGAATTTCAAAAATACACTGTTAAAGAAAAGAAGAAGAAAAAATAAAGAAAGAAAGAGAAAAAGAAAATAAAAACAAGGTCACAAAAATTATAAATATATATATATTAAGTTTGCTTTAAAAAAAAAATAGGGTCTTTTTTTTGTGCAAATAGTAGGTTATAAAAGTGAAAGTTAAAGGAGTAATAGAGGACTTAAAATTTTTTTTTAAATTAAAAAAAAGAAAGAAAGAATGATTGTAAAAATAGTAAAAATATATCTAGGACTTTCTCTGGTGGTGTTGTGGGTATCGTGGGGTCAGTTCATTTTTGGCTAGTTCCTTGGTCCGGCTTATATTTCTCAATATCTATAGGCCCCTTCCTATGTAGTTGGTACTAACCACAGGGTTTTAATCTATTGCCTGTAGCTTCCAAGGCGGTTCCCTCTGTTATAGCTTCTTCTGTTTGCTGGTGTCTTTGGTGTCTGATTTTGGCCCTGACACAAAGGGGACGGTGGTGGACACTTTTTTTTTTTTTAAGGCTCACTTGTTCAGTCATGCTGTGGGGAGGGAGGGACGCTGCAAACAAATAACACTGGCATGTGCTCGCAGTGCCTCAGCCACACTGGGCCTGTCCCTGCTCATGGCGCATATAGCCTCTCTGCCCACAGTGCTCAAGCTCTAGGTTGCTCTGCTGGGAACCATCTGAGGCTGGCCCTGGGCTGCTTGCATCTCCCAGGTCTAAGCCGCTTAGGTTCAGGCATTCGGGTAGTCCTCAGAGGCGCAGACTTGGTTGGTCCTGCGTTTTGTGCCCTTCCCAGGTCCGAGCAGATCAGGTGATGAGGTGTTTGGCGAGCACGGTTGCTGCGACTTATTGCCTCCCCGCTGCTCGGTTTTCTGGGTGTACAACCAGCGCACCTTCTCAGGCGAATGTTGACCGTCCAGAACCCCAAGAAGTCTTAGTTAGCAAAGAAGCCTGCTTACAGTTTTGTAGATAATGTCTCTCCGGGGCTGCGATTGCCCCCTTCCAGCTCTGGCTGCCTGTCACCAGAGGGGGACGATCTGTAACTTGCTATCTCTGTTCAGTCCTTTGTTCCGTGCGCAGGCCTGGGGGTGTCTTAGGTTAGGGCTGGCTTTTCGCGTGATAGTTATTCCACAGTCTGGTTTGCTAGCCCAAATTAGTTCGCTCAGATAGCGCTCGGGGCATTCAGGCCAGATCCTTACTCTAAGGGATGCAGCCCGCGCCTTGCTGCCCAGCCCCTGCTTGCTAGTGGTGGGTGCAGGCATCTGCACTGCTTCTCCGCTGAGGAAGTTACCCTTGGGCTCCTAATCTGTGGGTTTTAATTGTTTATTTATTTTTCCTCCCTGTTACGTTGCCCTCTGTGCTTCCAAGGCTTGGCACAGACTCGGCAGTGAGAGTGTTTTCTGGTGTTTGGAAACCTCTCTTTTTAAGACTCCCTTCCTGGGACAGAGCTCCGTCCCTCCCTCTTTTGTCTGTTTTTTTGTCTTTTATATTTTTTCCTACCTCCTTTTGAAGACAATGGGTTGCTTTTCTGGGTGCCTGATGTCCTCTGCCGGCATTCAGAAGTGGTTTTGTGGAATTTACTTGGCGTTTAAATGTTCTTTTGATGAATTTGTGGGAGAGAAAGCGGTCTCCCCATCCTATTCCTCCACCATCTTAGCTCCTCCCAGTGTCATGGTTTTTCTCACCCACTTTTCTTGAACATTTTCTAATCTTATTGATTTATCAATAAATATTTAAAAATCATAATAATTATCTCATCTAGGTAAAATAAATTGCATGAGGGAGAAAAGTTGCCCCTTCTCTTTTCCAGTTGTTTGAATTGAGCTTAGCAGTGGGGCAAAATATACTCTTCCCAATGCGTACCTTTGAGGACTAATTAGCTTTGGTCATATGCTGATAGTAGTTCTGGCCTGCTTTACACATAAGAGGTTAGACTGATGATGTCATGTACTTCATGCTTATTTTTTAAGGTATCTGAACTTCTCCGCTAAAATGTTTTTTATTTTCTGGAGTTTTCTTTTGTTTAACAGGATGTTTCAGTTTTATGAAACCTCAGGTATCACTTGGCTTAAATTCCTCATGATGTAAAGGAAGAAATTAAAATACAGAGTAATAAAGAGAAATAGAGAATTATTATCTATTGTAAGTTAAATATGTGCTGGATATTATTCCCTGCCTTATGGATATATTATCTATTTTAGAATTTCAAGTTAACCTTCATTTGTAAATGGACATCTAGTTAACCTTTTGCTCCCCTCAGCCAAGAGGAAGCTACTTTAAAACTTACGATCATACACTATTTTAATCACCAGAGGGATTAATATACTTATTTTTCAGAAATCACATAAAAATTAATGATATTTAAAAGCCAATTAAGAGCATATTTTGATTTTTTTAAAAATTTTATTTTATTTTTAACATATTTTGATTGATATAGTATTCTTTCCCCAGTTTTCTTGATCTACACTAGGCAGCTTTAACATTCTTTTTACTCATAAAACTCAATGACATTTTAAAGTTACTATGCAGAAAGTGATTGCCTAGCATAATTTATTCTCTCCTTCAATAGTAAAAGAACTCTTACTTAATTCCAAATAGAAGCACATGCAATTAAAAAATTACATTCCCCAACCTCTTTTGTGTCTAAGGATGAATAAGTGAAGTGAAGTAGCTCAATCATGTCTGACTCTTTGCAACCCCATGGACTGTAACCCGCCAGGCTCCTCTGTCCATGGGATTTTCCAGGCAAGAATATTGGAGTGGGTTGCCACTTGAATACTGAGATATTAACAGACAATGTTGCATGAGGCTTATCAGAAAGCACTTTTTCCCTTGCCCTTTCTAATAGTTTCCTGTCTGGATCATTCATCTGATGACCAGAACTCCAGAAGACAGAGAGAGCATGGTTTTCTGGTGAGCTGCCATACAGGTCTTAGCTGCCCACTACTGAACTTCTAGAGGAGAGAGTAAATTCATACATGTTTAAATCACCGTTGTCATATTTCTATGATCAGTCACAATTCCCACTGATACACAGCTTATGAGAGATTTGGAAAAGCTCATCAGTGTTTTTAAACTGTGCTCCCTCATTTTGTTGTTTCTTGATGTTGTTCAGGGGTTACCTGGGAAGGTTTGGAAAGCAGGAAGGCATGATTCTCAACTTCTCTGTGCCTGCCCATGAAAACATCTTTAATCTCATCTGTTTTATTATTTGGACATCCATGTGGCATTTCATTTGTATTGGGGTCCCATAGCTTAAAGTAATTTGAAACTGCAGAGTTCTAGTTCAAAGTTCTCCTCATATAATCGCTAAAATAATCACCATGTTTCAGACCTTCTTCTATGTGGTTCTAGTCTAGTCTAGTGTTAGTTGCTCAGTCATGTCTGACTCTTTGTGACCCCAGGGACTATAGCCCACCAGGCTCCTTTGTCCATGGGATTCTCCAGGCAGGAATACTGGAGGTGGTTGCCATTTCCTTCTCCAGGGGATCTTCCCGACCCAGAGATTGAACCCAGGTCTCCTGCATTGCAGGTAGATTCTTTACCATCTGAGCCACCATGTAATAAATCATTTGACTCTCTCAGTAACCCTGTGAAGTTAATGCTGTTAATATTCCCATCTTGCACGCAGGGAAATTAAGGCACAGAAATAGTAACTTGTGCAAGATTACAAATCTTGTGTGTGGTGTAGCTGAGATTCACACTTGCTCTCCAATCCAAGCTTTGAACCACCGTACTATCTCTGCACATGATTCCTAAATGAATGCTCCTGGAATGTAAGTGATTTCCTCAAATTCAAATAGCAGATTTGTGGGAGAGTTGAAGAAGCTCTCAGGTCACTTAATTTTAATGTTCTTTCCAGAATACCAAGCAGGATCCTCCTTCTCTTCTTAACAGTTTTTTTCCACATGACACAATAAATTGTAAGTCACTTTTTTAGTTACTGCAGTTGCAAATGAATGACACCCATCACAGATAAATTCAACTTTCAGCTTCGAGATTCTTTGTAAAAATTAGTTCTCCTAAATAATGTAGCAGCGACATAGTACTTAGCTGAAATCTTTTCTACCCACTAAATGGCAACCCATTCCAGTGTTCTTGCCTGGAGAATCCCAGGGATGGGGGAGCCTGGTGGGCTGCCGTCTATGGGGTTGCACAGAGTCGGACACGACTGAGGCGACTTATCAGTAGCAGCAGCAGCTTTCTTTTAAACGTTAACATCATCTCTCTCCGTATACTTCAAACCTTCTGTTAACCCCAGACCTCACACTCCCAGACCTGGAGTATAAGTTGTCTAGTCTCAAATAGCTGGTAAAATCTGTCTTAATACCTTGCTGCATTATTCCTACTTAAGTAAGCATCAACTAAATATGATTCCACTGCTACCATTTCTTCTGCTGATACACTTTAAAAGATTATATAAGGAAACAAAACCCACCAATGCATAATATTAAGCAGCATATTTTCTATAAGAATTTAGAATTAATTCTATTAGAAATTATGGCTGTATACAAGAAAATAATTTCATTATGCTTCTTTTAATTTTAACTCACATAATTTTATGTACTCAATAAAAGTAATCATATTTTCTTGATTCAGCGATTAAGATCTCTCGTAGGCCTTTCATTCTACTAAATGTTGAGTGTAATTTTCTTACAATATAAAAGTTTCCAAAATAAAGGAAACAATGTACTTTTAGAATAGTATAGATGTCAGCTCTTGGCTATTTTAAGTTATGTCAGTTTTCAAAGACACTTCACTTTACAATTTGCCTACAGTTACTAGTATTATTATTCATAGGTGAAAGGTGGAACAAGTTCAAAGAATGGAATTAGTAATCGCTCAAAGCTGTGTTTTCCTGTCCTGGCTTATCTAGATCATCTGAGAATTCTTAGAAGTGCAGTTTTCTAAGTAGACCCCAGAATTGCTGACTTAGAACCTCTATGGGTAGGCCCACGGCTTATAATTTACAAAGTTCCTCCAGTAATTCTAATGTGCAATTAGATTTGAAACCCAGTTTTAGAGAAAAAAACTGCCTTAGTCATGTGAAATATTAACAATTCTAAAATAGGTAAGATTAAAGATTATGCTTTAAAATTCAGGAGTTCATGTTTCATAAATTTCAATGATATGGAAAATTTATAAATATAAATAACTAAAAGTACATACAACAATAACATGCATGTGTTACTCTTTTCCAATGAGTCCTTTATTTTAAGACTTAGAAATGGATCTTTGAAGTCTTTATAATAGGAAAGAGTAGTTGAGAAGGAAAGGCAATAGAAAGGATGGAATATAAAAAGGGATGATGAAGGGAAAACTTGGAAACTGGTTTTCTTTATGTATCAATTCAGTAATTTTTATTCTTAATGACAAGAGACTATAGTTTTCCTGTAAAAAGGGTATATGTTGCTGTTGTTTACTTGCTAAATTGTGTCTGAATTTGTGCAACCTCATGGACTGTAGCTTGCCAAGCTTCTGTATCCATGGGTTTTCCCAGATGAGAATACTGGAGTGGGTTGCCACTTCCTTCTCCATAAGGATATATACAAGATAAAAAAAGATGAATTATGTAACCATTGTTAATATTTTGTGCATATCTTTCTACTAAATATATCAACAAAAGTAAATTTGGGATCATACTATATAAGCTATGATATAATTTCATTTTTCCATTTAGCATTTTTGAGATCAATTTTTCAAGTCATTGATAGTTGTCCTGTGACTTGATTTTTAATGGCAACATTCTATTCCATTACATTAATGAATATTAATTTGGCCAATCCTTAGTTTAGAACCTTCTTTTTTTTAAACATTATAAGCAATGTTGTTCTAAATATTATTGCATATAACCTTCATATACATATTATGGTAAAATGCCATTTTTTAGCATATAAGAGCCTCTTGATGAAAGTGAAAGAGGAGAGTGAAAAAGATCATGGCATCCAGTCCTATCACTTCATGGCAAATGTATGGGGAAACAATAGAAACAGTGAGAGATTTTATTTTCTTGGGCTCCCAAATCACTGTAGATGGTGACTGCAGCCATGAAATTAAAAGATGCTTGCTCCTTGGAAGAAAAGCTGTGACCAACCTAGACAGAATATTAAAAAGCAGAGACATTACTTTGCCAACAAAGGTCCATCTAGTCAAGGCTATGGTTTTTCCAGTAGTCATGTATGGATGTGAGAGTTGGATCATTAAGAAAGCTGAGTGCTGAAGAATTGATGCTTTTGAACTGTGGTGTTGGAGAAAACTCTTGAGTCCCGTGGACTGCAGGGAAATCCAACCTGTCAATCCTAATGGAAATCAGTCCTGAATATTCATTGGAAGGACTGATGTTGAAGGTGAAACTGCAATAATTTGGCCACCTGTGAAGACCTGACTCATTGGAAAAGATCCTGATGCTGGGAAAGATTGAAAGCAGGAGGAGAAGGGGATGATGGAGGATGAGATGGTTGGATGGCATCACCAACTCGATGGAAATGAGTTTGAGCAAGCTCCAGGAATTGATGATGGACAGGGAAGCCTAGAGTGCTGCAGTCCATGGGGTCACAAAGAGTAGGACGTGATTTAGCGACTGAACTGAACTGAAAAATGCCATTTACCATGTACCCTCACTGAACTTTTAAATAAACAAACTTTACAAATTGATAGATAACAAGAGTGCCTTACTATTTAATTTGCACTTTTTTGATTGCTATTGAAGATGCATATTTGTCCCTACAGGGTAATGGCCTTGTTTTTCTTTATTTTTTTTAAAGTTGCCTATTTATATTTTTTGGAGAAGGCGATGGCACCCCAATCCAGTACTCTTGCCTGGAAAATCCCATGGACGGAGGAGCCTGGTAGGCTGCAGTCCATGGGGTCTCGAAGAGTTGGACACGACTGAGCGACTTCACTTTCACTTTTCACTTTTCACTTTCATGCATTGGAGAAGGAAATGGCAACCCACTCCAGTGTTCTTGCCTGTAGAATCCCAGGGACGGGGGAGCCTGGTGGGCTGCCGTCTATGGGGTCGCACAGAGTCGGACACGACCGAAGTGATTTAGCAGCAGCAGCATTTATATTCTTGGCCTATTTTTAAAATAGGCATTCTCATCTTTTTTGTAATTGTTTCTAAGAAATTTTTAATCAAGGATGTTAAACCTCTTTTTCATATATGATGCAATTATTTTCCAAGTGGTTTATTTTTTACTTTTTAAATATTCTTTTCCTTACTATATATATTTCATTTTTATGTGGTCATATTTACTATTCTTCATGGCTTCTGCTTTTGCTTCTATTCCCTGTCCATGCCAGGATGAAATACATTCACTATATACATTTTAAACTTTTTGTTGT
>NW_011494835.1:5430171-5450232 GCF_000754665.1 Bison bison bison | reverse complement strand
GTTCTTTATTATATATATATATATATAACATTTTAATATACCCCAAATTTATTTTGGACTATAGTTTGAGGTATGGCTCTAATCATATTTTGCTCCCAGATAGCTTGCAGTTGACTCAACAGTTTCTAATGAATAATATATATATTTTCCCCACTGATACAATATGAAAACTTTAGAGAAAGTATAAGTCATTAGAAAGCAACTCCAATATGCAATTGCAACTGTTTTTATTGCTATCACTCTGTAATGCCACATTACAGCATCCACATTCCTATCTCACTGTCCTCTCCTCTGGTGTCTATGGCATCACACTCATGTCCCCACAACAGACAGCAATGCTTTCTTCAACTCCTTTTCCTCCGTGTATCTTAAATCTGTCAGCTACTCTCCTGTGTCAGCTTCTCAAAGAAGCCTACCAACATTTCTTGCCTAGACTGCTATGCGTGTATTCTCAGTTGTGTCTGGTTTTTTGACCCTGTGGACTATAACCCTCCAGGCTCCTCTGCCTATGGAATTTTTCAGGAAGAATACTGAAGTGGGCTGCCATTTCCTTCTCCAGGGCATCTTCCTGACTCAGGGATCAAACCGTTATCTCTTGTGTCTCCTGCATTGGCATGAAGCTTCTTTACCGCTATGCCAAGTGACTACTATAAAACCTCCCAATTGTCCCTATACCTTTAACTGTCTCTCTCTCTGAATCATTCTGTACATACACTTGCACTTTATACTTAGAAAAGTTTGTACTTTGATTCTACTAGTCACCTTTATACTGTTATTTTTTTTTAAAAAATCCTTGATCCCCTTGGGTTTTTTTTTTTTTTTTTCTATTGGTGTCCTACTAAGAGCATTATTGAAGTTAGCTGCTTATGTGCATGCCAAGTCACTTCAGTTCATGTCTGACTCTTTGAGATCTTTTAGACTCTAGTCTACCAGGCTCCCCTGCCCCTGGGATTGTCCAAGCAAGAATACTGGAGTGGGTTGCCATGTCCTCCTCCAGGGGATCTTCTTGACCCGGGGATTGACCGCGTGGCTCCTGCACTGCAAGCGGATTCTTCACTGCTGAGCCACTGGGGAAGCCCCACTGAAGTGCTAGTATCATCTTACTCTCCTCTCAACTTCACCTCACCTAGAATCTGATATGAAGTAAGACTCAGTAGTGATAGGTCTCAGACTGTCAAATATTTACTTCCTGAATGAGAGTTATCCCTTTCCAAGTTGAAATTTCTGTGGACAGAATTGGAATTAAATAGGTCATAAGTACTTGAGGAAGCAGAGAAAGAGTGAAATGGAAGTCCGTGGAAACCTCCTAAAATGGCAGACCTCAGAGAGCATCTCCTTCTAGAAGAAAAGGAATACCTTTGAAAAGAAGTTCTATCCCTTCATAATGTCATCCCAGGAGAGTGTCAGGGAAGTCAGTGATGAGAGAAGCCCTGTGAATGAGGTTAGGTTCTCGGATGTAAAAGTAGCAGGACATGACTACACAGGAAACATGTAATATTCATATGTTCAAAATGTGATATAGCAAATATATATTTCAACTGTATAATAAATATAGCTTAAAAATGAAAGAACCTTTTAATTGTGGTAAAATACACATAGTATTTGCAGTCATAACCATTTTTTACCATGCAGTTCAGTTGCTCAGTCGTGTCCAACTCTTTGCAACCCCATGGACTGCAGGCTTCCCTGTCCGTCACTGTCTCCTGGAGTTTGCTCAAATTCATTTCCATTGAGTCAGTAGTGTTAGGTGTATTTACTCTGCTGCACAAACAATCCTCAGAACTCTTTTCATCTTGCAAAACTGAAGCGCCATACACATTAAAAAACAAGTCCCCATTTTCCACCCCTCACAGAGCCAGAGGGGGTCTGGGTTTGCTATTTTAAGCAAACCAAAGAGAGATCCCTCACCCAGTGAAAAAACCTAGGCAGGTACTTGGCCTTTCTCCTCTGTTCTAAGAACGTCTTGATAATAGCTTAAAAGAATTCAACTCCTTTGGAAATGAATTATGTGAAGGGATAAATCCAGTTTCTGTATGATGAAACTATAAACAAATAGTATGTAGAAAAACTTTACATAGGAAAAAAAAGTGACAGAAAAATATTGCCACAAGGTAGAAGGAAATAACCTAATTGTAACTTGAATAAGAAAAATGCAATGAAGTAATTGCAGCTATAGAAGGCAGACTGAAAAAAAAAAATACAAGAATTTGGTGGATAATATGGCCAGGCGGTGGGAACCAAGACCAGAAAAACAGGAGAAGGAAAAATGGGAAATGACAGAATTCAGGAAAGAAATAGAAGAAAATGAGGTCATTTTAGGAATGGAGAATAATTTACAGGACATAAGAATGAATAGACATTTAAGAAGCATGGCAAGAATGAGATGGATTAATGTAAAAGCAAACAAAATGAGGCAGAAAACAAGAATGATTTTAAACAATTAGAGGGGAGTTTTATCCTTGGGAGATAGACAAAAGAAATTTAATATGAATATATTTGAAATTCCTGAAGAAGAAAAGCAAAACATGGACCAGAACAAATATTTTAAAACATAAATAAAAAAGTACTTCTGAAATAAGGAAAAATAGCACTTTGCATAAAGAAACATGGGAAGAAAGCACAGGAACTAAGGAGAGTGGAAATGAATAGGGGTAAATGAGAAGAATGGGGATGATGGGGAAGGGGTGAGAACAAGATTTCCCTGATTCTATCTTTTTACATGGTTTTGATTTTGAAACATTTGAATATACATCTATTAAATATATGATAAAATTTAAAATGCCTGTTACAAAGTTGGTCCCTTGGATTAAAAGCCATTTTTATAGGTCTCACTTTTTTTTTTTTTCTTTTTAAAATTTTGATGCAAAGAAAGTTCTTTCCAGGCCTGATCTATAGATTGAGTGTGTGGCTTGTCCTTGGCTCCTTTCCTCCTCTACCTGGTTCCTGTTATAATTCATTCACTGATTCACCAAACAGTTATTTTCTGCTGTGTGCCAGGCATCATTCTAGCCATTGGGCTACATCCCGGAAAACATAATACAAATCTCCCATCCTCATGGAATTTATATTCTTGTTGCAGAGGAAGGGGAATGAGAATCAAATATACGTCAGTAAACTGCCTACTGTGTTGCTACTGCTTCTGTGCTATACTCAGTTGTGTCCAACTCTTTGTGACCCCATGGACGGTAGCCTGCCAGGCTCCTCTGGAGCCTGGAATTCTCCAGGCAAGAATACTGGGTTGGGTAGCCATTCCCTTCTCCAAGGGATCATCCCAACCCAGGGGTCAAACCCAGGTCTCCTGCACTGCAGGCAGATTCTTTCCCATCTGAGCCACCAGAGAAGCTGCAAGTGGTTGCCATTTCTTACTCCAGGAGATCTTACTGACACAGGAATTGAACTCACATCTCCTCCATCTCCTGCACTGTAGGCAGATTCTTTACCACTGCCTCACTGTGAAGGCTATATAGTATGTTAGATGATGGTACATGTTCAGGAAAAACAGTATAATGTGATGGGGAGTGGGAGAGGTGTGAAGGTGCTTGTAATTTCTGACGAGGTCTTCAGGAAAGACCTGCTGAGAAGAGATTCCTCCTTTATTTTAACCTTAGGGCCCCTAACCAGATTTTTGCTATTCTGTAAGTAATTGATTTGAATATTTGAGACAGAGGAGGAATTCATGATTTTATTTTGTGAGCGTATTTTAGTGAGAAATTTTAGTTTAAAAATATTTGTAAGCTTTTTGTGATTCTTTGTTAGAAATGGTGAATTAAAACAAACAAACTAACCCTCCAAACAAACCAAATTGTAATTTCTCAAGTCCTTCATTCCATGGATCTTCTTAGATCAACCAGACACCCACATGCAAGTACATTTTAGACTAAGTACATTACTGGGAAAATTATTTTCAGTATTGGTGCCCAAAAAGTTATTAAAGGGAAGGATGAAGAGGAGGTTATTATTAATAGAAGAGCTGTGATTCTACTAAAAAGCAACTCCCACACCTTAGGTTGGAAGCTTCTCTCTTTCTGGTAAGCAAAGGGTATCTGTGTCCAGAATGTGAATAATCTGTCCTGTGTTCTCCACTCCTGTATCTTCCCCCCTCGCCACTCCCTGCCCTTGGAAGGATTCTTCCAAGATTTCACTAATCCCATTAGTATCTGACTTTGTGGAAATTGGGTGGCATTTACAAATTGTACCCACTGCTTTTTAAATTTTGAATCTTAAAAGAAACTGCTTTCATAACTAAATGAGAAGATGAGGGTGGATGAATTAGATATTGCTCAGATTCTGTCAAGAGAATCTAAGCCTTCTTTATCTTTTATTTCAAATTTAATTTTATTCAAAGTATTTCATTTATATAATTTAAAAAGTCAAATAGTTCTTCAGGGATTTTAATGAGAAATGAGAGCCCTCTGCTTTATTCTGCCACAATCTGATTATTATGTGCTAAGTCACTTCAGTTGTGTCCAACTCTTTGAGACCTGTTGGACTATCCCGCCAGGCTCCTCTGTCCATGGGATTCTCCAGGCAGGAATACTGGAGTAGGTTGCTGTGCCCTCCTACAGGGGATCTTCCTGAGCCAGGGATTGAAGTTGAATCTCTTACATCTCCAGCATTGACAGGTAGATTCTTTCCCACCAGCGGCCGCTCTGATGCTTATACCATAGTGGAAATCATTTTCAACATTTTAGCTCTTTATTTTTGCTTCTACATTTCTAAATGGCATGCTCAGATTGCTGTTTTTGATCTTTGAACTTCAAATACTGTATGTTGATTCCTATTGTGCAAGATAAGTATTTACCTCCCTTACATCTGCTAGCCACTGCAAAAATTTTTACATTGTTATAACATTATTAATGTTATCTATAATTGACACACCCATTGTACATTGCTTCGCTTGGTCATATTTTTAAGTTGATAAGTGATTCATTTTACTTTTGTGTTATTTTCTTTCACACACTTGTTATTAATTTATCTCCAGATTCTTACCAGAAGTAGAAGTCTCTTTGCAAAAAGTGCAAATGTTATCAGGCAATATATCAGTTCTATTTTCTTATTTATTGAGCTATCACTTCTGGGAGCCTTCTGGCCTCTCAGTTTGGATTTCTGCTCATTGACTTTGCAGTAGTGTGGTCCAGAGCTGCCGTCTCATCAACCTCAGTATGAGGATTTCCTAAGACTTTCATCTGGATCACATGTTTCTTGGATTTCTTTTCTACTCTGGATTTATTCCCTTGATTTCATGAGGGACATCTTCCAGTAATATAAGAAATCAGTCATTGGAGTAAAATTGTTCGAGACTTTGCATGTCTGAAAATAGCTTTACTTTATTCTCACACTTGGGTGTAGAATTCTAGACTGGAAATTATTTCCCATCAGACTTGTGAAAACTTTTCTAAGTTAGTTCATTGTCTTCTGGCTTTCAGTGTTGTTGTTGAAATGTCTGACAGGATTCTTAAAACTTTTCATTTTGAAATAATTATTCTCACAAGAAGTTGAAGATTGTTGAGTCTTATGTATCCTTCTCCCAGCTAACCCTAATGTCGAGAGGTTGATCCATTCCAATGGAAACATTATAGCTGTAGTAAAATATTAAGTGATGCTATTTTTACTCTCATTCTTTTGCAAATGACATACTGTTTCCTTTTTGAAAATTTTTGGATTTACAGGTATCACCCTTCAGATATCCTGAAATTTTATGATATGTACCTTGGTACAGTTTTTCTCATTCATTGTGCTGTATATTGAAAAGTAAAAGTGAAAATGTTAGTGGCTCAGTCATGTCTGACTCTTTGCGACCCCATGGACTGTAGGCCACCAGGCTCCTGTGTCCATGGAATTCTTAAGGCAAGAATACTCTAGTGGGTTGCCATGCTCTCCTCCAGGGGATCTTCCTAGCCCAGGGATTGAACCCAGGTCTCCTGCATTGCAGGTGGATTCCTTTACAGTCTGATTCTTTCACAGTCTGAGCCACCAATGAAGCCCAAGAATACTGGAGTGGATAGCCTATCCCTTCTCCAGGGGATCTTCCTGACCCAAGAATCAAACCAGGTCTTCTGCATTGCAGGTGGATTCTTTACCAGCTGAGCTACCAAGGAAGTCCCTGACCCACCAAGGAAGCCCAATTTTATGATAATATTCAGTTCAGTTGCTCAGTTGTGTTTGACCCTTTGTGACCCCAGGGGCTGCAGCATGTCAGGCTTCCCTGTCCATCACCAACTCCCGGAGCTTGCTCAAACTCATGTCCATTGAGTTGGTAATACCATCCAACCATCTCATCCTCTGTTGTCCCCTTCGCCTCCTACCTTCAATCTTTCCCAGCATCAGGGTCTGGTATGATAATGTACCTCAGTACAATTTTTCTCATTCATTGTGCTGTGTATTAGGTGGGTCTTTCCTACCTGGAAATTTTATGTAGTTCCTCATAGTTTTCTCTCTTCCATTTCTATTTTATCTGCTTTCTTTCTCAAATTGTATTGTATATGTCATAGACTTTAAAAAAAATAATCTACCCAAAACTATTTTCCCTTATACCTTATTTTTATGAGAGCTCTCCTCAAATTTATCTATTCTTCTATTTGATTCTTATTTATTGTAATTTAACTTTCCATGAGTGCTTTTGAACATCATCCTCTTCATTTTAAAGGATCCATTTTGCCAACAAAGGTCCGTCTAGTCAAGGCTATGGTTTTTCCAGTGGTCATGTATGGATGTGAGAGTTGGACTGTGGAGAAAGCTGAGCACTGAAGAATTGATGCTTTTGAACTGTGTGGTGTTGGAAAAGACTCTTGAGAGTCCCTTGGACTGAAAGGAAATCCAACCAGTCCATTCTAAAGGAGATCAGCCCTGGGTATTCTTTGGAAGGAATGATGCTCAAGCTGAAACTCCAGCACTTTGGCCACCTCATGCGAAGAGTTGACTCATTGGAAAACACTGTGATGCTGGGAGGGATTGGGGGCAGGAGGAGAAGGGGACGACAGAGGATGAGATGGCTGGATGGCATCACTGACTTGATGGACGTGAGTCTGAGTGAACTCTGGGAGTTGGTGATGGACAGGGAGGCCTGGCGTGCTGCGATTCATGGGGTCGCAAAGAGTCACACACGACTGAGTGACTGAACTGAATTGAACTGAAGTTTCTGAAAAGTTTCTCTAAAGATATTGATATTAATATTTCCTTTGAAAATATCGTTACCTGTCTGCCTCCGCTTTGTTTTCCTGGGTTCATTTTCATATTAAAGCCTGTCTCATGTGCATAAGTGGATGGAGTAGACATACAGGACTTCACCATTTTTTAAAATAGAAATTCTGTCAGATCTGTTATCATCTCCCTTGACTTTAGAGGCCCCTAGGCCTCCAGTTCCTGGCTGACCTTAGGGAGTTTCAGGCCTCGTTTCTTGGCTTCTCTTCATAGAGGTGCTTTGCTTTTTATCTTTCCTTGACTGAATCACCTGCTCCTTGAGTCCTAAAATTTTGTGGCTTTCCTTGTGTGCTTCCACTTCTCATTAGTCTCATTCCTTTTGTCCTTACAAGTTAATGCCCTAAACTTTTAAATTACTTCCATTTTGAGAGAAGGTGGAGGTAAACAAGCATATTTAACTGTGTGATTTATCTGGGCTTTTTTGCCATGATGTTCAATAACTAAATATTGTAGGTGCATAGAAAGTATTTTTGTTTAAAAAAATACCTGTTTTATTTCATATCACCTCATTAAAGTCTCTTTGTAAAAATATTTTTGGCAAATTATCTTGGATTTGCTGGATAGGTAATGATTTTTCTCTGTTATAAATGTGCAAAAAATCTATCTTACTTCATTCACTGGTGCTTGTAAAGTATTTATACATAATTTTAGCCAATTATTTTTTGTTATCTCACTTCATTTGCACATACTTCAAAATTATTTAAAAATTATTTTAGCTAATTTCTTAGACTTTCTCAGTAGGTGATAGTTTGACTACTTCCAATGTCTATTCAGGTGTTATTCATATGAAAATGTTCATGTTGGTGTGCTGGGAGCCAGTGGACAGCTCTGGAGTCTGATAGTTGTACAACAGAACACATCTTCATGGTTAATTCTGCCTTAGCCTATTGTGGCTTCTGTCTCTGGGCTCTCTTTATTCTCTGTGAATTGGTCAGATGAGAAAATAGATAGGATATATGGAGGACAGAAAAAGAAAATATACAAGTCAGAAACTGCTTTGTTCGATATGCATTTTCTTTCTCAGTAAGGAAGTATATCCTCCGAACTTCTTTAAATAGAAACATGCAGTTTGAAGAACTCATTTTCTTTTCATTTCTTTAATTTTTTTCTTTGGATGTTGTGCCAGTAAGTTCCCATGACATGTAGGATTCAAGATTGGACTGGGAAACATATAGACAGGAAAGAGAGTACAATTGTAAACTGGTATTTCTAAAGAGGCTTTGGGACATCCTGCATATTACAGAAGGCTTAGGAGAGCCAGCAAACATGGAGTACATTCTTAGATTTAGTGAAACTTCCACTAACACAGAGCAGGATACTTCGACCACTCTAATACTTATATTCTGTAAGTGCCAGTGTACCCTCTGTGTTGAGTATGCAGTGTGATCAACAATATATTAAATCAGGATGCTGTGCTCTATGATCAAAAGAAATGTGTCTGTGCAGTCTCTTCCAGCCTTCCACAAAACTGAAGAAAATGTGGGGAAAGAAAACGTGACAGCTCCTTATAGCGCTGAAAAGTACAAATAACGTGAAGATGGAAACTCTGAAAATCTTTCCTCCTATAAGGCAGGTAGAACAAAATTTAAAAAACCCCAATCTGGCTTGATGTCATAGCACACTTAGATTTTGCCTTGCTACTTTAAAAAAGCAGAAAGATAACTTTCCCACTGTGTCAATGGACTGAGAAATTCTAGGTCTGAGCCAACCAAAAGAAAGTATTATTCTTCCTCTGTTCTGCTGCTTTGATCTGTACAAAGTAAATACTTTCTCGCCTTTGCCCTTTGGTTTTTTCCATCTTCTTTTTCACTACTAACACTGACACCACCATCCAGAGATAGTGACTTTCAGAAAACAATCCGGTAAGAAATAGTCAGAGACTTATGGTAGCAGGTTATGTTCCCAGCAAAATCAATGAAAATAAATCTATACTTACATTCACCCTGGGAAACATTTAAACAACAAAGATAAGGAAAAAAATACCATAAAACATCCAACAAAATAAAACAAAACCAAAAAAGTTACCTACAGAAGAATAATACTGAAATCAGTTTCTTGTCTTCCAACAAAAGGTGCTTGACAGTTGAGAAAGAGAATTTACTACTCAACAAATATCTCTGTTTTTCTGCGTGTGTCCCAGCCCCCTTGTAGTTAGGCATGGGAATGCATTTGGGCTCCAAGTGGGCATGACAGATGTCACTTCTGTGTTGACAATTTTACAAGCTTGATTTCATCTCCCAAAGCGCCCAGTAGGTCTGCAGGCCTTCTCTGTGGTTATCTTCTTAGATCCCGAATGCAGAGTTGGAATTAAGCATTTCTGGCCACTGAAAAATCTCAACATTGCCTCCCTGTGTGTGAAATAAGAGCTATTATGATAGGAATGCAGCACAAGAGAAAGCCCTGGAGCTGCCCCTTTCCTCCAAAACAGCAAAACAAAAGGTGATTATAGCCCCTGGGACAATTTTTTATGGCTTCTTCACAAGTCATACTAGACAGAAATATTGTGAGAGCAGAAACTTCAAGGCCTCTTGAAGCCAACATTTGGCAGTCTCACAGTATCACTTTATTGCATTCTATTGGGCAATGCAAGTTACAAGGCCAGTTCAGAACCAAGGGTAGAGAAATAAAGGTTCTTTCACACAAAAATAAGAGCAAAGTCCTTTTACCTAGATGTGTCATACAGGGATGTGAGAAATTATTGGATCCATGTTTGCAAGAAACCTACCACCTCATAGGAATTAGCTGGATAATGTGAAGTATTTCAGTATTTCATTTTCACCTGACATGAAGTTCACCTTCACTCTTTCACCTCAAGGTTATGTCATTTCAAATCCTTTTACTCATATAGCCTACTGGGAAGTGGATTGTTGGGGGAGGCTGTCTCACACACCCAGTCTTTCTACCCCCCACCCACCTCCACTCCCACCACTCATCCAAAAGGGGGCTCTCGGCTTGCAGTACTTCCCTACCAAGACGTAAATAGTCCACATATCCTGTGTCAGGCTCTTCACCTTGTGTAAGAATATCTTTCCTGTTTCAGGCTCAAAGAATGCTCTTTTGTCTTTTCTTGAAGTCTGTGCTTCATGTGGCACCTGGTCAACCCCTGGTCAACCTCTAGTCACCTGTCATATCTGTCCTGTACCAGGGGGGCACAGGGGTCTTTCTATGATGACACAGATTGCCCTGCGTTGGCCACAGGGAATGACTGATGCCCACTGCAGAAGCTAATGCTGCTCTGTTGTCTGTAAGTAAAGCATTGCTCTACTCAGGGCTTGACTGTACTGTGTTCTTCTTGGTGATTTTGATGCTAAGAGGCAATGCACAGAGTCCTTTCCTGGAATTGGTAACCAGCGCATGGTAGCCTACTCCAACACAAATCATTTCACCATTCAGAACATCATGCTATGGGGGCACTACACTGATGGCATCATAAGCATTGGAGTGCTGAGAGAGAAGTGTAGCCGACATTGTGTGTTCAGTTGTGTCCGACTCTTTGTGACCCCATGGACTGTAGCCCACCAGCCTGCTCTATCCGTGGGATTCTCCAAGCACGAATACTGGGGTGGGTTACCATTTCCTCCTCCAGGGGATCTTCCTGAACCAGGGATTCAACCCCAGTCTCCTGCATCACAGGCAGATTCTTTATCACTGAATCATCGAGGAAGCCACTAGATACTTTTATCAGAGTTCTCAATGTGCTTAGTCACTCAATTGTGTCTGACTCTTTGCAATTCTTTGTTCTGTAGTCTGCCAGACTCCTCTGTCTAGATACTTCGGTATCTAGTAATTCCATGTCTGATAGTCAGTGGAAGCATAGATCAGCCCAGTAAAGGTGGGAACGCTAAGGACTCAGACACATCATGAATGAAGACTTATATCATCCACTGTTAAAATTTCCGACCATCAGAGGCACTATTGGAGCAAGAAAAGGAAGGAAAATAAGAAGCAAAATAAGAAAAGGAAGGAAAAACCTTAAGATTATAGCCTTGAAACAAGGTACAAGCTCTAGAATTATAGCAACTGTGTATGTAACCTTAAGATATATTTTCCTCAACAACTGTCTTCCCTTCTCTGACCACTATTATTTTGATTGAGATGTGATGTTAGCACTTAAATTTATTTAAATTGTCATCTATAAGGCCCCTATGTAGATCTGAGTGGTTAAGAACTGGTTATCTTGGAGATCCTAAACTTGAATTTGATTCAGGGATGAACAGTTCTTAGTGCCTCCCTTTTTTAGGGAGAAGAGGGTTATATTATCTATATTTATACAATGGGTAGGCATTGATATTAGGTGGAAACATGTAGTTATTGAATATGACTAGACGATGAGAGTAGGCCTCCCCAGGTGGTGCTAGTGGTAAAGAACCCATCTGCCAATCAGGATACACAGGAGACATGGGTTCGATCCCTGGGTCAGGAAGATCCCTGGGAAAAGGGCATGGCAACCCACCCCAGTAATCTTGCCTGGAGAATCCCATGGACAGAGGAGCTTGATGGGCTACAGTCCATGAGGTCATAAAGAGTCAGACACGACTGAAGCCACTTGTACTTAAACTTGTACGGATGATGAGAGTAGATGCTGAGTATTAGGAGGATGTGGACAGTGAATGCCTTGTTCCTTACAGCCCTTCAATCCAGTCCTTGCCCTCTCTTTACTCTCCCATATATCACAGGTTTAACTCTTGTCAATATCCCCTTGTTGGTGGGTTTTTGCCTGAGATTTAGCCAGTAATAAGTGCCATGCTATGCTGTGCATAATTGCTTAGTCATCTCTGACTCTTTGCGATCCCATGACTTTAGCCTGCCAGTCTCCTCTTATCCATGGGGATTCTCCAGACAAGAATACTGGAGTGGATTGCCATGCCCTACTCCAGGGCATCTTCCCAACTCAGGGATTGAATCCAGTTCTCCCGCATTGCAGGTAGATTTCTCTACTGTCTGAACCACCAGGAAATCTCAGTAATAGGTGCTAGTGGAAGATTAAATGAATGAAGGAAAGTAGCCTCCTCTGCAGTATAGCTAGCTAATGCTACATTTCCTTGGTGGCTCCAGCCCTCTCTGGACCGGCCGACCAAGTCCTGCAGGTGACTTAGGCTGGTGTTGCTGCCTCTTCTTTTTGTTCCTCTGGCCTAGGGACAGTAGTGGCCCCTTGCTTTTGCTGCTCTCTGGATTGCTTCATGGTCTTTTACTTGATTTCTCAACCTGCCTTAATCTGTGCAGCCAATTCTCTTAAGACATAGTCTTTTTGTTTTCTGTTTTGTAAATAAGCTTATTTGTACTGTATTTTTTTTTGTTTTCATGTATAAGCAATATCATATGATATTTGCCATTCTCTGTCTGACATTTCACTTAGAATGGTGCTGTCCATTGACAGAGGAATGGATAAATGGATAAAGAAGATGTGATACATATACAATGGAATATGACTTTAAAACAATGAAAATTACCTTAAAAAGAGTGAAATAATGCCATTTTCAGCAACACAGATGGACTTGGAGATGGTCATCCTAAGATGCTTTCTTTGTGTCTTAAGACAAAGTGGTTTCTACTTTTCTTTGTTGTTGTTGAACTCTGAATGATAATTAGTTTATAAAAATCAAAACTCAGATTGTCATGAATCTTTTTAAAAAGTGAAGAGGACAAAATTATTCTCAAAATAAAAACAAGACATGATATAAAAATATAACAGTTACCTGGATTTGAAATGCTAGTTTAGTCTAATTCACATCAAGAGGACATTAGTGGAAAACTGTTTGGGCACATATGTTCAGACAGAAATTTAGCACATTAGAAGGAAGGAAGCAATACACAGATTATGCTGTTTTACTCTTGACTCTGATTTTAATTGCAATATAAATTTAATGCACCCTTTCATAGCCTTAAGGTTAATAAAAAATGGAAATGGAATACACACCTCATAGAAACAGAACATAGAGGAAAAAGATACAAATTTGTGTACAAGAAAACTGGCAACAAAAATAACATCAAAGCATTATTAAAAACATGTATAAAACATGTCACATATAAGTTTAGTAAGATGAATTATTAAAAAAAATAATTAAGCCAGCGTGTGAATGGGAAAAAAGTCTCAATTTGGGTCAAAAGCAAATATACTTCTGTCCACATATATATTTATTAAATACATTCAAATAAAAATAAACCAGAAGATGTAGCAGCATTATGAGACTAAGATTTTGTGCAAAAAGCAGTTTGTGGTTTTCAGCACTCCCGGTGTAAATACACACAACCCTCCTGCTTCCTCAACAATACTATTTCTTGGTCTAGAGGCCTTCTACCACACTCTCCTTCAGTCTTTACTGGAGGACCTGATTGGAGAGGAAAAGGTGGGAGGTAGGGAGAAGCCAGGGTGTTTACTGGGTAGGGGAGCAGTTGGCCACCACCTGGAACAAAGGAAGAGGTTGTCCAGTCCAACTGTTGTTTCCAAAACTGACTTTAAAACAACCCTTCATTTTTGCTGCATCTTCAGCCTCAGGTCCTGAGCGTCCTTTAGCTATTTTCTTAAGCCTTCTGGGAGGGTCTGCAGCAACAACAGTGATGTGCTTCAATTCCCCTATTGCTCATTGAAGATTCAGTTTACCTAGGAATGCTCTGCCTGTTGCCACTCTCCATGGCTCTCCAGCTTTCAAGGCACTGTTGCTAGACTCCTGTCCTCATCCCGTTGCCTTTGTGAGCTGACCCTTTTTCCTCCATTTTTTTTTTAATCCCTCCATTCTAGTTTATTTGATATTGTGGGCAGTAAAGTGGGGACTGGCCAGACTGCATCTCCGGCCCTCCTACTGGTCTCAGTGTGGTTTTTTTTTCCCCCTTTTTCTTTTTGGGTGTGGAAAATCTTTTCTGTTCTTTCATTCTCAGACATAGTTGCCATGTGTGTCATTGTATGTTCTGGTATGGGTCTGTCCTTCTATGTCTTTGGGAGGAGACAAGCACAGAATCCTCCTACCACCACCCCCACCAGCTTGTCCCCTCCTCAGTTAACCTGAGGTTCTGAAGGCTGAGATGTTGCCTCCAGATGTGCTTGTTCATTTGTTTTTTTCCCAGAGTCACCTCTTATAATGAGCCTGGTAGAAATTTGTTGAAAGTATTAAGCAGCTTCCAATGCACACTAATGTGTTCTGCTAAAATTATAGAACTCTGTGAGCATATAGTTCACCTTTCAGTCTATAGAAAATGATAGTTTATCATAGCACAATAATTATTATCACCTCTCCATCATTTAATTAATATCTTGCCAACACTATCTATTATCATTAGGTTAATAGTTAATCTAATATTCTTCAGTTTATATGTTGACATCGTTATACTTTCAGTACTTACTATGTGTTACTTAGGGTAGTAGATGAGTAGCTATAACTAAGACAGCTTGAAATACAGTGGTTTATACCTGTGACTTGAGGGAGGCAGAGCTGAAGACAGCTGAGCTGCTTACCTAAGGACTACTGCAACTCTGAGTCTAAAGTTTTCATCCTCTCCCAGCCAGTGGAGTACACAAACACTGAAAGGCTTGATCAGTATGTGATAATAATCTCTTTTATTTTTATTCCATTGGCCAGAATGTGGTTATATGTCCCGATCAACTTGCAGGGAAGACTTTGGAAATGTAGTGTCTACTTGAATATCCATCTACCCAGTAAAAACTATGATTTTTTTAAAAAATTATTATTAAAGAAGAGGAGTGTGAATATTTGTGACAATTAGCAGGCTCTGCCAAGTGGAGGTCCAATTCAGTTCACTTCAGTTCAGTCGCTCAGTCGTGTCTGACTCTTTGCAACCCCATGAATCACAGCATGCCAGGCCTCCCTGTCCATCACCAACTCCCGGAGTTCACTCAGACTCACGTCCATAGAGTCAGTGATGCCATCCAGCCATCTCATCCTCTGTCATTCCCTTCTCCTCCTGCCCCCAATCCCTCCCAGCATCAGAGTCTTTTCCAATGAGTCAACTCTTCACGTGAGGTGGCCAAAGTGTTGGAGTTTCAGCTTTAGCATCATTCCTTCCAAAGAAATCCCAGGGCTGATCTCCTTTAGGATGAACTGGTTGGATCTCCTTGCAGTCCAAGGGACTCTCATGAGTCTTCTCCAACACCACAGTTCAAAAGCATCAATTCTTCAGCGCTCAGCTTTCTTCACAGTCCAACTCTCACATCCATACATGACCACAGGAAAAACCATAGCCTTGACTAGACGGACCTTTGTTGGCAAAGTGGAGGTCCAGTCATTACCAAATCACCACTGACCTTCTTCTACTTCTCTTAACTCAATCCCTTCTCTGGGAGCAACTTCAGTAATTGCTGGTTTGGGGATCCACTGGACATGCACAGTTCTGTTTCTTCTTCCCGTTTTTCACTACTGCCCATTCTGCAGGAATGATGTGTGCTCAGTTGCTCACAGATACGTGATGAACTTGGTGGTGAAGAACCCACCCTTGCAGGAGAGGCCTAGGGTGTTTATTGATGCTAGTGATTGATTTGATATGAGTGTCTTCTAGCAGGATTCACTAGCCTATGTGTCCACAGGAAAAATTCGTTTCCCCTAATATCAGCTTTGCCAATTTAGTCTCATTTGTCTGACTCCGTCTCTATTTTTGAACTGGTTCAGAACATGTAAAGAGGATAAAGGTTTTATCAACTGGGCACTTTTGAGCCTCAACAAGTTGGTCCAAAGAGAGCAGAACTTTTATGTTCTCACCAAAAAAAAAAAATAGAGCTGTCCCATACGATGAAATATCATTACTATTTTAGTAGACTCTTCTTATCCACCAATGTACAATTGCTCTCTTGTTTTTGTTTACATTTTAAATTAAATTCTGTTTTATTAAAACATAACTGTTTATATTTTGTTATGAATTGAATTCTGTTTTGTTAAACATACACTGAATTGAATTCTGTTTTGTTGAAATGTAAAGGGTCATGACTGCCACTCTTGCTTTCTTTATCTTAGCATTTTTGTGGTATACTCATTTAAAAATTTTCTTTGTCATTTTGTTTTAATTAAATCTCTTACAAATCATATAAGAATATATTTCCCCCAGCTTAACATGTGATAACTGGCTTGCCTAAAATCATTAATGTCATATTTTTTTTTATATTTACTTTTACCTGATTGTCTTTTTTTTACTCTTCTGTATTATTTCTTGTTGGATTTATGTGTTTTTTTTCCCTTCCAACCTTGGGGATTTGAAGATTTTTACTTTGCTTCTTTTTTAAAAATTAACTTAAATTTTTTCAACATTTTTAATTGTACAACATACATATAAAATGCATAATTCATATTTTGTGTGCTGAGTTGCTCAGTCATGTCTGACTCCTTGCAACCCCATGGACCTCAGCTCTTCAAGCTCCTTTGTCCATGGGATTTTCCAGGCAAGAATACTGGAGTGGGTTGCCATTTCCTTCTCCATTCATATTTTACTACTCAATAAATTTTTTAAAAGTAAATGACAACTTACAGCTGTATAATCAACATATAGCTTGAAAAATAGAATATTATCTTAGAAACTATATTCTTGTATCTTAATACTGTTGCTGTGTACCCTTACCTCATAATGACTATCCTGACTTCTGACACATCTGTGTCTTTTTGAGACTTGACAACTCATTTCTTTTCATGGCACATTGCCTGACTTATGAAATATTTTTGCTGTTTTTTGTAGGCATATATTTATATTCATTGTAGTTTTACTTAGTATTTCCTTGATCACATGGATGAAGTTTACATGGATTACATTAAATGAGCTCTAGAATCTGTTTCATATGTTCATTGACCAAGGGATTTTGTTTATGAAATACTTACTTATATCTTTGCTCATTTTTCTGTCAGATTTTTTTTTGCTATTTCCCCACTGATTCCTTGATATTCTTTATGTATTGTGGATACCAACCTTTTGTTACTTATATGTACTGGACATATTTTCTTCCAATTTTTTATCTTCTATTTAGTTTGATTATGATGACTTCAATAAGCAAAAATCTAAGGTGATTGAAAATTTCAGTCTCACCCTATATGACTTCCACTTTGCCATGGAGGCTGTGTCTCACCCAGCCTCAAATTCATTTGTTGAGTTTTCAATCTCCAATGTGATATTTGGAGAGGGGGCCTTTGGGAGATAATTAGGTTTACATGGGGTCACAGGGTGGGGCCCTCATGATGGGATTAGTGCCTCCGTAGTAAGAGGCATCAGAGTTTCTCTCTCATGTTCTCTGTCATGTGAGGCCAAGAGAACCCTCACCAGAATCTCACCATAATGATCCCTAATCTCAGACCTACAGCCTCCAGAACTCAGAAAAAATTAATTTTTGTTATTTAAACCAACTGGCCTATGGTTATGGCAGCCTGAGAAGACTAATAATAGAATTATCTAAAGGATGTCTTGTTAGAGAAAAACCTTCTGTATCCTAAATCCATACAGAGAATCACGTGTATTTCCTTCTAAATATTTTGAATTTTATCATTTAAATGAGGCTGAAGAAATCTAGGAGTTTTAGGCTCCCTAGGATTGTGGTAGCCATCTACATTGGAATTACCTGAAACCTCCTACTAAAATCCACATTTAATAAAAGGACTAAAACTAAAACTCTTGTACCTTACTTCCATAGTATAACTGGGAGACTGAGATGACTATAAACTTCAATTTGAATGTAATTAGAAAAAACACATAAGATGGGCAGAGTTGTTGCCAGAACCCCTAGTGTTGCCAGAACCCAGAAAAGTTTGCACAGAAAAATGTTAAGTACAGAGGCAGGCTGGCAGCGGCAGAGGCCAGATAACATCAGTACATGTAGGACCCTACTGTGTGAAGGAAGGAGTCCCAGCCTAAGGGAACTGCTGAAGGCGAAAGTGAGTAGTTCAGAGGACTCACACGGAGGAGTTGAATGGAACAGGCTTCAGAGAGCATGGACTGGAACTGATAGTTTTAGGGAGGCATCAATTCTTGGGTAGAAAAAGAGAAGAAATCTGGTTTGAAAGCGGCAGTCAGTGATTAAAAGGTAGGCTTTTAATCATTGATAGGAATGAAGAACCCGAGAAAGGCTGTCCGCAAAAAGGTACCATAGAATAAAACAATGGCCGGTTTATTTGTTACAACAAAAGGAGGAAACCTTGAGGCGAGAAATCAGAGACGCCACTTCAATCACCTCCTGCATCTCAGTCCATAAATCCCCCTTCTGACTAAAATACTAGACATATTTAACAGCTTTAAAAATAAAAAACAACAAGCCAAAACTAATGTGCAAATTCCCCAGATATACAATAAGGAAACAATAGATAATAAAGTTCAAAATTGTTTTGCAAATAAATGTACATAAGAGAAATGCTGCCACAAAGTGTAAGAACATTGAAACAAAAATAAAACAAAGTGAAAAAATGAAGCATTCAAAATGGAAACATCCATTAGCAGAATTGCAAAAACTCAGAAGAAATGGTTTAAACACAAGAAGCTATGAACGGATATTTGAGAGAACCTGAAAACATTTTCAAAAAGGACAGTCATCTCAGAAATGAGGATGAATTATTGACACACAGGGATTAATGAATATGACTTTATGATACAGGGGCACAGATGATAGAAATGAGGAAGGTCAAGAAAGTCATGCAAAAAAAAAAAAAAGGAAAGTCATGCAGATATAAGGAAAAAGAGAACCAAAAAATCTGAGGAAAATTAAGAACTTTTATAGGTTTCAGGTTATAATTCTCACATAAAGTAAATCTAATAAATAGATAAATAAAGACCTAAAAAAGAAAAAAATGAAACAGAACCAACATTTCAAAATGTAATTCAAGGAAATCATCCTGAAATTATAGAACACTGAATCTGTCCACTGAATTGTCAACTTGGACCTTATTCTGGCATTAGACACTAAATACAAACTTCCCTGGGCTTCTGACAAAACAACTAAGTTCTTTCAAAGGAAATCAAACAGGTTGTCATCTGACCTCTCAGCCACAAGATTATTTTTCAGAATAGTTTAGCAATATCTATAAGATGTACAAAGAAGTAATGAGCTAATGATATTAATATAATATCTAGCTAGCTATGGAGAAGGCAATGGCACCCCACTCCAGTACTCTTGCCTGGAAAATCCCATGGGCGGAGGAGCCTGGTGGGCTGCAGTCCATGAGGTCGCTAAGAGTCAGACACGACTGAGCGACTTCACTTTCACTTTTCACTTTCATGAATTGGAGAAGGAAATGGCAACCCAACCCAGTGTTCTTGCCTGGAGAATCCCAGGGACGGGGGAGCCTGGTGGGCTGCCGTCTATGGGGTTGCACAGAGTTGGACATGACTGAGGTGACTTAGCAGCAGCAGTAGCTAAGCTATCCTTCAGGCTCCCCAGGTGGCACTGGTCATAAGGCATCCACCTTCAATGCGGGAGATCTGGGCTCGATCCCTGCATCAGGAAGATCCTCTGGAGAAGGGAAGGCAACCCACCCCAGAATTCTTACCTGGAGAATTCCATGGACAGAGGAAACTGGCAGGCTACAGTCCATGGAGTCGCAAAGCACTGGACATGACTGAGCATCCACACACACACAGAAGCTATCCTTCAGGGACTGAGATCAGAGAAAAACTATTTCAAACATGCAGGGTTTCTAACGGAATAGTATGCTTCTGAGCTTTTCCTGAGAAATGTAGCATAGTGATAATTGGGAAAAATTTGAAAGAATTGGTTGAACATTGAATGTATAATTAATGGTCTAAACAAGTGTTGGCATAAAATGTGAAGAATAGTATGTTAGTATTATATACTTACAAACAGCTGTGAAAAGAAGAGAAGTGAAAAGCAAAGGAGAAAAGGAAAGATATAAACATCTGAATGCAGAGTTCCAAAGAATAGCAAGAAGA
>NW_011494835.1:5424290-5428917 GCF_000754665.1 Bison bison bison | reverse complement strand
CACTGAAGAATTGATGCTTTTGAACTGTGGTGTTGGAGAAGACTCTTGAGAGTCCCTTGGACTGCAAGGAGATCCAACCAGTCCATTCTGAAGGAGATCAGCCCTGGGATTTCTTTGGAAGGAATGATGATCAAGCTGAAACTCCAATACTTTGGCCATCTCATGTGAAGAGTTGACTCATTAGAAAAGACTGTGATGCTGGGAGGGATTGGGGGCAGGAGGAGAAGGGGACGACAGAGGATGAAATGGCTAGATGGCATCACTGACTCGATGGACGGGAGTCTGAGTGAACTCCGGGAGTTGGTGATGGACAGGGAGGCCTGGTGTGCTTCGATTCATGAGGTCACAAAGAGTCGGACACGACTGAGCGACTGATCTGATCTGATTATATACTCTGTATAAAAATAACAACTTATAAAGGTAAAAAGAAAGAAAGTGAAAGAGAAAAGTAAGATAATTGATTGCCTCATAGGTAGAAATTGGAAATTAATAGATATTATTTAAAACTGACAAATAGAAGAAACTGAAACATATTTCAGAATGCAAAATAAAATACTGAGACCATGTTATTATTTCAAATGGGATGTTGGATGTTAGATGATGGACAAAGGGAAGGTAGATAATAGAAACTGTTCATAATCTGAAAACTTGTTGCTCATAGCAGAGAACTAATAAATATTGTGTGAAGAAAAATGGAACTCAGAGTAATGTATGAAGGTATAGTTGCAAAAATAACTTTTCGTTATCCATTCTTAGTGGGATATAATCTAAGAACAAAAAATGTTCTACAAGTTTTCAGCTTTTACAAACAGGTTTATTATTTGCTCAGTTGCTCTGTTGTATCTGACTCTTTGTGACCCCATGGACTGCAGACTTCCAAGTTCCTCTGTCCATGGAATTTTCTAGGCAAGAATACTGAAGCAGGTTGCCATTTCCTTCTCCAAGTATCTTCCTGCCCCAGGGATCGAACCTGAGTCTCTTGAGTCTCCTGCATTGGCAGGCAGATTCTTTACTACTGTGCCACCTGGGAAGCAATAATATTAGCATTATTTTTTGAAATTACTTTATGTATTTTGTGGAATAATGCAAGAAAGTAGTTATGTTGATATCATTACAAAATAAATAAAACAAAAATTTTTGGTATAAAAAATTTTTTAAATATAAAAACAAAAAACTGAGTTGAAAATAACAATATAAACTCATGTTTCTAAATGTATAGATTATTCAGTTCTGTACACTAAGAAGTCTTAGAGAAATGACATCTCAATATCAGTAAATTCTGCAGATGCCCAGATTTTGATTTCTAAATGCCATTCCTTGCAAAGGAAGTAGAACCTTTTGATAATTGACTAATTTTAAGTTTGGACTAGGAAATATAGACAAGCCAACTTTTTGGCCAGAAAACAAGGAAACTTTCCAAGATCAAAGGGTTTCCATCAGAAAGAATGCCAGAGCAACTTTGAAGAGGTTTGATTTGAATATTGAAAATTATATAGACAAAACAACAGACATATAGAACTTATTAGTCTACAAGGATACTCAGAAAAGGAAAAATTTGTAAACAATAGCAAATAAACAGCAAAACTCGAATTAACAAAATTTACTCTAAAAATCTACAGAGGGTGATTGCAGCAATGAAATTAAAAGATGCTTACTCCTTGGAAGGAAACTTATGACCAACCTAGACAGCATATTAAAAAGCAGAGACATTACTTTGCCAACAAAGGTCCATCTAGTCAAGGCTATGGTTTTCCCAGTAGTCATGTATGGATGTGAGAGTTGAACTATAAAGAAAACTGAGCACCAAAGAATTGGTGCTTTTGAACTGTGGTGTTGGAGAAGACTCTCGAGAGTCCCTTGGACTGCAAGGAGATCCAAACAGTCCATTCTAAAGGAGATCAGTCCTGGGTGTTCATTGGAAGGACTGATGTTGAAGCTGAAACTCCAATACTTTGGCCTCCTGATGCAAAGAGCTGACTCATTGGAAAAGACCCTGAGGCTGGGAAAGATTGAGGGCAGAAGGGGAAGGGGATGACAGAGGATGAGATGGTTGGATGGCATCACTCACTCGATGGACATGGGTTTGGGTGTACTCTGGGAGTTGGTGATGGACAGGGAGGCCTGGTGTGCTGCGATTCACAGGGTCACAAAGAGTTGGACATGACTGAGTGACTGAACTGAACTGAACTGACTTTAAAAATCATTATAGATTGCTGTTACATTAATTCTGTGGTAAAAATTTATAATTGGAGGGAAATCAGTAAGCATCACTTCAGCCTTTCTAATAAGACTTTTATCTTGAACTTATCAAATAAATAACCCTAGTTTATGAGAGTAAGTTCTTCTATATAGAAAAAGGTCAGCTAAAAAATGACAGTCAAGCAATCACCATTTATAACCCTAATGTTTAAATGGTTTAGGCAAGAATCATCAGGGGATGCAAAAACTATTTGGTGAAGCACTGATAGGGAACTGAATAATTTCATGTTTCAAAGTAGCAACCTACATATTTTAGCTGGACACATAAGGAAAAGTAATTTTACAGTGGAAGGATTCATCACCACCTTAACTTTGTGATCAAGTGAGATAAGCTGACATTAGGAGTATTATTATATGATACAAAATGAAGTTCACAGCATCACTTATGAGGTATTTTTGCAAACATGCTTAATCTGAATTGAATTAATCTTTACATCTAACTTCCATTTTACAGAAAACAAAGACAACAGAGGAAGAAATTAAAGTGATTCATGTTTCAATCAGTCAAATTTTGAATGTGAGAAATCCTACAGGAATAGAAGCAATGAGATAACATGAGATGAGTTGGGTGACTTTCCAGATTAAAGGAGGTTGAAGAGACGTAATAGCTGAAGTCAATGTGTGACTTTTCATTGGATCTTGATTTGAATAAACCAAATATAAACACTACTTTAAGGCAGTTGGGGAAAACTTGACTTGGAATTAGATGTTACATATGAATTATTGATAATTTTGTGAGGTATGATAATGTTTGTGTGGTTATGGAGGAGAATATCCTTAATTTTTATAAAGTCACACTGAATTATATAGGGTGAAATATCACGATGTCTGTAAATTTACTTTAAAATACTTAAGCAAAAAAGAAGTGAAGCAAATATGGCAAAATATTAACAGCTGTTAAATTTAGATTATGGCTACAGGGATGATTAATTTTATATGTCAATTTGCACAGATATTTGGTCAAACATTATCCTGGATATTTCAGTGAAGACCTTTTTTTTTTTTGGATGCAATTAACATTTAACTTGCAAAGAGTCGGACGTGACTGAGCGACTGAACTGAACTGAACCTTTAAATCAGTGGACTCTGAGAAAAGCAAATTACCCACCATGAAGTGGGTGGATCTCATTCAATCAGTTGAAAGCCTTAACAGAATAAAGGCTGACTTTCCCTGAATAAGAAGGCCTTCTGCCAGCAGACTGACCCTGGACTCAAGCTGCAACTCTTCCAGTCTTCTGGCATCCCCAATCCTATTTTGGACTCACTTTGTTTCTCTGGAGAACCATCACTAATACAGGGATAAAAGTGATCATTTTACTATTGAAAAATTTTTCTTTAAGTTTGAACATTTTAATAATAATGTTAAAATTCAATGTATAGTCATCTACTACCCTTATTATTGAATAGTGCATCCATTTTCCATTGATCTACAGTGCCAGCTTTGTTCATAAACCAAGTTTACATGTATGCATGACTCTTTCTTCCTTATTCTGCCTTTTGGCTTACCATTTGCCATGTTCCAATACTACACTGTCTAATGTAAAATAATTTGAAGATAGACCCTCATATCTGGAAAGAGAAATCTCCTCAGATTATCCTTCCTCTTTTAATGACCTTTTTGTTCTTATTAGAAATTAATTTACAGTAATTTTAGTATTTAAAAATTTTAAGTTTATCTTAACACTGTTGAAATATTAACTGCATCTTAAGATCTATTTGGGAAGAATTGACATCTTTAAACTGCAGAGTTTTTGTATCTTATCGTATGTTATGTTGCTGCATTTTATAATGTCTTTTTAAATGTGCTTTAACAAAGTTTTATAATGTTTGTAAAGTTTGTTTCCATAACAAGCATGAACATGTTTTTTGTAGATTCATTTTTATTACCTTTTATTTTGTGTTATTTTTAAAATGGCATATTTGTAAAAGGATATTTTCTAAATGATTTTTAAAGTTATATAAAAATGTAAATGGAAGATGGCGGAGGAGTAGGACGGGGAGAACACTTTCTCCCCCACAAATTCATCAAAAGAACATTTAAACGCTGAGTAAATTCCACAAAACAACTTCTGAAAGCCGGCAGAGGACATCAGGCACCCAGAAAAGCAACCCAAGTCTTCGAAAGGAGAGAGAAGAAATACAGCTCCACTCACCAGAACACCAACACAAGCTTCCCTAACCAAGAAACCTTGACAAGCCACCTGTACAAACCCACACAGAGTGAGGAAACGCCACAATAAAGAGAACTCCACAAACTGCCAGAACACAGAAAGGACACCCCAAGCTCAGCAATTTAAACAAGATGAAGAGACAGAGGAATACCCAGCAGACAAAGGAACAGGATAAAAGCCCACCAAACCAAACAAAA
>NW_011494835.1:5422870-5423314 GCF_000754665.1 Bison bison bison | reverse complement strand
GCAGGAGTAGCAA
Organism: Bison bison bison; assembly: GCF_000754665.1. Classification (NCBI taxonomy): domain Eukaryota; kingdom Metazoa; phylum Chordata; class Mammalia; order Artiodactyla; family Bovidae; genus Bison; species Bison bison. The sequence goes on along the minus strand of NW_011494835.1, from coordinate 5,423,301 downwards.
TACTTATATCAGATAAAATAGACTTTAAAACAAAGGCTGTGAAAAGAGACAAAGATGGTCACTACCTAATGATCAAAGGATCAATCCAAGAAGAAGATATAACAATTACAAATATATATGTACCCAACACGGGAGCGCCGCAATATGTAAGACAAATGTTAACAAGTATGAAAGGAGAAATTAACAATAACACAATAATAGTGGGAGACTTTAATACCCCACTCACACCTATGGATAGATCAACTAAACAGAAAATTAACAAGGAAACACAAACTTTAAATGATACAATAGACCAGTTAGACCTAATTGATATCTATAGGACATTTCACCCCAAAACAATGAATTTCACCTTTTTCTCAAGCGCACATGGAACCTTCTCCAGGATAGATCACATCCTGGGCCATAAATCTAGCCTCGGTAAATTCAAAAAA
>NW_011494835.1:5420447-5421731 GCF_000754665.1 Bison bison bison | reverse complement strand
ACTACAGGCCAATATCACTGATGAACATAGATGCAAAAATCCTTAACAAAATTCTAGCAATCAGAATCCAACAATACATTAAAAAGATCATACACCATGACCAAGTGGGCTTTATCCCAGGGATGCAAGGATTCTTCAATATCTGCAAATCAATCAATGTTATACACCACATTAACAAATTGAAAAACAAAAACCATATGATTATCTCAATAGATGCAGAGAAAGCCTTTGACAAAATTCAACATCCATTTATGATCAAAACTCTCCAGAAAGCAGGAATAGAAGGAACATACCTCAACATGATAAAAGCTATATATGACAAACCCACAGCAAACATTATCCTCAATGGTGAAAAATTGAAAGCATTTCCTCTAAAGTCAGGAACAAGACAAGGGTGTCCACTTTTACCATTACTATTCAACATAGTTTTGGAAGTTTTGGCCACAGCAATCAGAGCAGAAAAAGAAATAAAAGGAATCCAAATTGGAAAAGAAGAAGTAAAACTCTCACTGTTTGCAGATGACACGATCCTTTACATAGAAAACCCTAAAAACTCCACCAGAAAATTACTAGAACTAATCAATGATTATAGTAAAGTTGCAGGATATAAAATCAACACACAGAAATACCTTGCATTCCTATACACTAATAATGAGAAAACTGAAAGAGAAATTAAGGAAACAATTCCATTCACCATTGCAATGGAAAGAATAAAATACTTAGTAATATATCTACCTAAAGAAACTAAAGACCTATATATAGAAAACTATAAAACACTGGTGAAAGAAATCAAAGAGGACACTAATAGATGGAGAAATATACCATGTTCATGGATTGGAACAATCAATATAGTGAAAATGAATATACTACCCAAAGCAATTTATAGATTCAATGCAATCCCTATCAAGCTACCAATGGTATTCTTCACAGAGCTAGAACAAATAATTTCACAATTTGTATGGAAATACAAAAAACCTCGAATAGCCAAAGCTATCTTGAGAAAGAAGAATGGAACTGGAGGAATCAACCTACCTGACTTCAGACTCTATTACACAGCCACAGTTATCAAGACAGTATGGTACTGGCACAAAGACAGAAATATTGATCAATGGAATAAAATAGAAAGCCCAGAGATAAATCCACGCACATATGGACACCTTATCTTTGACAAAGGAGGCAAGAATATACAATGGATTAAAGACAATCTCTTTAACAAGTGGTGCTGGGAAATCTGGTCAACCGCTTGTAAAAGAATGAAACTAGAACACTTTCTAACACCATAAG
>NW_011494835.1:5420002-5420347 GCF_000754665.1 Bison bison bison | reverse complement strand
AAAGAAGGACATACAGATGGCTAACAAACACATGAAAAGATGCTCAACATCACTCATTATCAGAGAAATGCAAATCAAAACCACTATGAGGTACCATTTCACGCCAGTCAGAATGGCTGCGATCCAAAAGCCTACAAGCAATAAATGCTGGAGAGGGTGTGGAGAAAAGGGAACCCTCTTACACTGTTGGTGGGAATGCAAACTAGTATAGCCACTATGGAGAACAGGGTGGAGATTCCTTAAAAAACTGGAAATAGAACTGCCTTATGATTCAGCAATCCCACTGCTGGGCATACACACTGAGGAAACCAGAAGGGAAAGAGACACGTGTACCCCAATGTTCAT
>NW_011494835.1:5419006-5419536 GCF_000754665.1 Bison bison bison | reverse complement strand
GTACATATACACAATGGAGTATTACTCAGCCATTAAAAAGAATACATTTGAATCAGTTCTAATGAGATGGATAAAACTGGAACCTATTATACAGAGTGAAGTAAGCCAGAAAGAAAAACACCAATACAGTATACTAACACATATATATGGAATTTAGAAAGTTGGTAACAATAACCCTGTGTACAAGACAGCAAAAGAGACACCGATGTATAGATAAGTCTTATGGACTCTGTGGGAGAGGGAGAGGGTGGGGAGATTTGGGAGAATAGCATTGAAACATGTATAATATCATGTATGAAACGAGTCACCAGTCCAGGTTCGATGCACGATACTGGATGCTTGGGGCTGGTGCACTGGGATGACCCAGAGGGAGGGTAGGGGAGGGAGGAGGGAGGAGGATTCAGGATGGGGAACGCGAGTATACCTGTGGCAGATTCATTTCGATATTTGACAAAACTAATACAATATTGTAAAGTTTAAAAATAAAATAAAATTTAAAAAAAATAAAAAATAAAAAAATAAAAAGCAGA
>NW_011494835.1:5377668-5418906 GCF_000754665.1 Bison bison bison | reverse complement strand
AGACAGATGTGAGAGTTGGACCATAAAGAAAGCTGAGCACCAAAGAATTGATGCGTTTGATCTGTGAACTTGGAGAAGACTCTTGAGAGTCCCTTGGACTGTAAGGAGATCCAACCAGTCCATCCTAAAGGATATCAGTCCTGGTTGTTCATTGGAAGGACTGATGCTGAAGCTGTAACTCCAATACTTTGGCCACCTCATGTGAAGAACAGACTCATTGGAAAAGACCCTGATGCTGGGAAAGATTGAAGGCAGGAGGAGAAGGGGACGACAGAGGATGAGGTGGTTGGATGGCATCACCGATTCAATGAACATGAGTTTGAGCAAGCTCTGGGAGTTGGTGATGGACAGGGAAGCCTGGCATGCTGCAGTCCACGGGGTTGCAAAGAGTCAGACGTGACTGAGCAACTGAACTGAACTGAACTGAATCTAATGACTGGAGAAGGAAATGGCAGCCCACTCCAGTATTCTTTCCTGGAAAATCCCATGGACAGAGAAGCCTGGCAGCAGGCTATATATAGTTCATATGGTCGCAAAGAATTGGACATGACTGAAGTAGATTAGTCTTGCCTGTAACCTAATGACACAAGAAAATGTCCAAGATACATTGCTAAGGAAAATGCTACAAAGCAGTGTGCAGAATACAGCCTTACTGGTGCTTTAAGTTTTCAATCATGAGATTTTTTATTTAGTGTCTATCTTGTTCACTCTCACACTGCTAGAATATTCTCACCTCTGACTGCATGTTAGAATAATCTGGAATACTTTTATAAAATACCCCTGCCTGGGCTCCACCCCCCAAATATTAAAACAGCATTTCTGCAAAAAAAAAAAAAAAATGTAAATGGATTTTGCATGTTGCCTTAATGTCTAGGAAACTTAGTTTCTTTTGAATCTTTACATTACTGGTTATATCTACTGAAAATATTAACTTTTTAAACAATCTTTCAACTATTATTTCTTCCTCTGTTTCTATATTTCTAGCAGGGCTTCCAGGACAGTTATGAAAAGAGCAGTGATATGCTAATTGTATTCCTTATATTAAAGATGATTCTTTGTTATTTAAAAATTTTATTTTAAATTATGATATTCACTATGGGAGTTTTATAAATTTACTTCTATATTAGCATTTCTTCTGAATTCTCAGTTTATGCAAAGTTTCTATCATGAATATATGTTGAGTTTCATCAAACACTTTTTTCCTGCACTGTTGAGATTGCTAAGTTTTTCTCCTCTAATTTTTTAGTGAATTTAATGATATTCTGATATCAAGCCAGTATTAAAGTGTTGAGATAAAATTACATTGATCATGACATATTTTCTTTTTATAGAATTTTGGATTCAGTTTAGGATATTTTGGTCAGAATTTTTGTATCTGTTCATCAAAGTGAACTGCCTCTAATTTTATTTTACTTTTTTTTTTATGTGCTTTGCTTTTCAGATTTGGAGTATCAATAAAATAGGTTGAGGTGTTTTGCTCTTTTTCTAGTTTCTGGAAAATGTAATAAGATTGGGATTATCTGTTCCTGAAATATTTACTACAGTTTGTTTTGCAAACTTAGGTCTAAGCCAATTGTTTTCTTTGTGAAAACATTTTAATTACTCATTCAGTTTTTAAATTCCAAATTTTTATTTATTATTGAATCATTTTACAAATTTTCTTTTATTGATGGGGGAATAAAATGTTTTATCTGAGTACAAAAGTAGGCAAAACTGTAGTGTTAGAATCAGGAAATTGATTTATCTAGGTTGGAGGGGAACTTGGAGGTGCTTCTCTGATGTGGAGAATGTTCTCTCTCTTGAGTTGCGTGCTGATTACAAAACTGATGCAATCTATGGAAATTCACTGAGCTGTACACTTATGAACTGTGCACTTTTAAATTCACATATTATACTTTATTATAAAATTTAAAAATATTTAGTCTAACAATATAAAGGAAAATAAGGAATTACAAAGTGAGATTGGTTTCAAGATATGCAAACACTAGTAAATAACAGGATCTGTATTATTATAACTTATTACTTTAATAGGTTCAATAAAAATATATTAGTTTGATATATGCCAAAGGCATTAGATAGAATTTACTAGTGATTCCTAAAAAGCTCAGCAAAGTAGAATGTTCTTTTAACATGCTAAAGACAAAATCCATAACAGAACAAGTTTATTTGACTATATAAAAGTTTAAAATTCTTTTCATAATAACTATATCAAAGGGTAAATTATAATTTGTGAGAAGTGTATGCTGCTGTGATGTCAGATAATGGATTATTATCATTATAATATATAGACCTTTTACAAGTGAAAAAGAAAAAGTTGTTATGTCTAAGCAATCCAAGAGAAAAATCCAAGAGAAAAAAACTGGGTATTTTTCACAAGTTTATTATTTCTATTTTTTACATTTTTATTTTATAGCGTTTTGATTGAAGATTTCAGGCTTAAAAGTAAAGCCTATTAAAAGTTACCATTTGTGAGAAATACTATTTTACGCACTCTCTGTGAGCATATAGAGCAGCATAAACTTGTTGTAGGATAATTCAGCAATATAAATGTATAAGTTGTTTAAAATGGATTTATTTCTGATTTAGCAATTCTACGAATAAAGCCTAAGTAAATAATCATTAATGTATAGAAATATCTGTCAGTTGCTTTGTTTGTTAGATTATCTTTATAATAGCAAAAATTTGGACTCTGACTACCTGTCAGCAATACAGGGTTGATAAAGTTATTCAAATTAGAATCATACATTGGGAATATTATTAGAGATTAAGATTATGTTATTGATGAATACTGAATGAGATAAGGTTTTTATTCTACTGTTAAGTGAAAGAACAGGTTAGCAACTAGATTTGTGATGTATACATATACTCATTCATATAGATATGATATATACATCTATGTGATATATAGATGTGGATATTCATATGCATGTAATATGTCATATATAGATATACATATCTATGGATTTATTTTTATCAATTTTTGACAGTATCCATGTAATAGAGTTACAGACTGTGGCTTTTACTCATCTGTAACTTCCATATTTTTAAAAATGAATATGTATTTTTGTCTGTAATAAAAGGAAGCACAAAGATATAAAATACTTGCTGTGAGACTATTAAAATGTGCAGACAGTAACAAGGAGTGAAATCTGATTCTTTGATTTTTGCATTGGGCACAGCAGTCCTGGATCTGCCATGTCTGGTACCCTTCTCTGCCTGACAGTGCACCTCACCGCCGGGTCTCAGCGAGGCAGCGCTCTTTCCTTGCGCACGAATAGGCACTGATTGGACTGGAAATGCAGCTGATCCAAATGTCCTCAGTGCAGGCTTGTGGGAATCCATAACTTGTCAAGACACAAAGGGCTTTTCCTAAAGTAGATTCCTGGTAATAAGCTATCCTAGTCATTGTAGTTCTCTGTGGAATTTACCCGGAATGTGGTGGCTTAATAGCTGTTTTTTTTTTTTTTTTTTGAGGCGACAGATCACATACTCAACAGGAGGAGGAGAGGCTAAGAAATACAGATTAGATGAGAATAAGGAAGAAAGGGAAGAAGGGAGAGAGAGAGGGAGAGACTTGAGTTCATCTCCAGGAACGTCTTGCCCTGACAGCTTGCCAATCCTAACGTACATGCACCCTCAAGGTGGCCTGTGTAAATCTTAGCATCCTTACAGCCGAGAAATGCCTAGTTGTTATCCACAGTGATGAGGATGAAAGTTGATAATACAGTCACTCCTCAGATGCTATTAATACATTTACTTCTTTCTTGTTTAGTCACGTGTTACTAAACACTGCCTGAGTGCATAAGAGCAGAGGAGATGGTCTTTTAGACATTTTACTTCACATTCTTGTGTGTATGTGTGTGTGACCTAAATATTTCACAATAAGAGAAGTTATATTTTAAAAGTATAGGAATTGAGAGGAATTGGGAGCTTCTAGTATTTTCTGATCCTATATTTTTATCCCTCTTCCAAATAAATAAGCTCAGATTAAAACCAATCCTGAAAAAATATACATTGAACTCGTTAAATATATTGAAAGGAGAGAGGCTTGCTAGATAGAGATGTATTGTTGCTGTCAGGAACATTCTCTAAAATTTGGAAACAGGCAGGAGAGATTGCTATGTGTACTCAAGCCACTACCTGCTGGACCGTCTAGAGGCTGGGTTCTCGTACAGCTCTGTGGGACTAAGGTTAACTTGGAGATTTTTGTCTGCTAGAGGTGTAACTCATTTCTTTTCCATTGAAGAGACAGCCTCAAAGGGTATGGTTCACTGCACTGTAAGACATAAATTGGTTTTATTTCTAACCCAGCTATTTTATCCTAACAATTCTTTATTTAATTGCACATACGACTAGCTTCTCAAATACTCTTTGACCTGGTTATAATAATTTACTGGTCCCCTCATTAATTAATGAAATTGAATAAAATACTTGATGTTTTCATTTCATATCTGCATGAAAATATGGATTTTACCTTTTTATTTTTTTAAGTACACTTTTTAGTGCTGTTCTGTAAATCTTTTTTGTTTTTCTTTTGGAGAAAATATTCAGTATGGTATACTAACTATAATTCCTAGGTGGGAGGTTTAAAGGATCGTAAGATTATTTTCCTTTAATAAGTGATGCAAAATAATACATGTTCCAGAAATCTGCCGTAATCATAGGTTTACTAATTTCTTCCTTACTATGACTACTTTCACATTTAAGTAGAAATATTTTAAAAGGTGTTTTTTTTATATTTTACCTATTATTGTTATAAGTATTTGGTTTGACACAGAGCAACCAGTTCTTCTGAGCTTTTCACATATGCTTTAAAAACAATAGGTGGTAAATAAACACTTATTAATACAAGTATTTAAGAGCCAATCTCTCTCTGATATTTTACTTTACTTCTTCAAAGTATCTTTTAAAAATTCAATATAATCTATAGGCTGCTCTATATCATCTACTTTTAGTCACCTGTAGTAATAAGCAATTTCATTGAATTTTTCTCATTTTTTGCTTAGAGTTACCACATGAGAAATGGTGACATGTCAGATGAGGTAATTTTCAATATACTCTTTTATTTGTTTTTCTTGTCAACAAACATTTGTTGAGAACCCTTCTGTGCTATGCACAGTTCTAGAAGTTGAATATGTAGATGATTTCAGGAAATCAAATAATAACTAGGAAGGACTGTTTCTAAGTATAGATTTGAAGCAAAGGTAGTTAGCTATTAAATTTCCCATTTCTATTCTAAGATTATTTTTGTCTTAGAATCATATCTAAGACTTTGGAATAAGAACATCTTCTTCCTTGAAATGTTCTGTTGAAAAACTAACAAATTCCTCGTAATTCTTCTATTGCATAGATTATGTGGTGATTTATGCCTTATGGTTTTCTATTTCCACTTTGACATATAATAAACTTCACAGTTCTTCTACTCAATGTAAATAGCCTTGGTTGATTTCCACTGCCACTTCCCAAAGGACTTGCCTCTACTAGAACCAAATTTTGCTATTCCTAAATAAAATCAACCAAAAAATTTAAAAAGTCATTTATACTATCATGCTGCTGCTGCTAAGTCACTTCAGTTGTGTCCGACTCTGTGCAACCCCATAGATGGCAGCCCACCAGGCTCGCCTGTCCCTGGGATTCTCCAGGCAAGAATACTGGAGTGGGTTGCCATTTCCTTACTATGTTTTTTATACTATCATAAAAAATAGTAAAAATTTAAGATAAAAACAAATTTACTTTACATTATTATTTTGCTGTAAGTAATGGAATTGGTCATTCACTATAGATCAAACACAGTGTGAAAAAGAGTGTAAATAAAAAGTGAAATGAAATCATCCAGTATTATGGTTGACAAACTGATTATTCCTTTCAATCCACAGACTAACAAAGGGGTATTCACATAAATTGATGGGACATAATGAGTCACGGACCAAGCAGTGTCAATTAACTTGCATGAGTTCATACAGAAGATTAAATTATGCCTACATACAACCTCTGACTCAAAGATTTCAGGCAGAAATGTCCTTTTGGCAATCATCTAGGAGATGGTAAAAAATTTTTTTCAAAGTTAAGCAAATATTGTGGGTGGATCCATCTACATGCCAAAAATATTGAAGTCAGTAGTCATATTTTCATTGGCTTCGTGTGATTTCTGGGGCTGACTAGAGGGCAGTGGGTAAGGAAAATTGCTGGGAGAAAATGACAGGGACTTAGGAAATGAAACCTGGAAAGAAAGCACAGAATATTTCTGATTATTGAGAGAGTATTTCTCCGATAGTAGTTAATCTGGAAGTTGTGCTCTTCCTACTAAAATCCTGAGTGGCCTAAAAAAATGAATACTCACTGATGTATAAGATACAGAGTGGCTGTGGCAAGCACCTTTAAACAGTTTACATTGATAGAAAATCAGTATTTTGGGCTAATATGATGACTTACGGGATATGAAATGGTTAGAGCTTTTAAAGAGTTGTTTAATGAAACTTCCTTTTGAAGTCTGAACTTTGAGCAAATAGTGTCAGTTTTGGTATCAGAGAGTAACCATTCTTCCAGATAGTTGTGTAATGCTAACCAGATAAAAGTACATAGGATAGTAATGATGAAGAAAAAGATGACAAAATTAGGGGCTCTAGCATAAAGGGAGAGTCTATTATCACATTTAACCTTTGTAAAAATCTTTCAAATGGGTCTTCCATTAGGCCTATTTTCCAGATGAGGAAATTAAGGCTGAAAGAAATTAAAATATTTATTCAAAACTTAAGGACTAAAACAAACAAACAAAAATCAGCTTGAGGACCATTATCATTTGATTTTTTTGTGGCTGAATCCCACTTGGTGACTCTCTTCATCACTTCTCTAGTCAGGAGGGACTATATTTGCCAACAAAGCTATTCTGTGTTGCAGCTGTACACAGTATCAGGGCACATCTACGCATGTATGGGGATACATGGCTCTTAAGAAGTTCTGTTTGCAAGCAACAAACTGACTCTTACTTAAGGGAACCATGAAATGCATAGGCACGATGGAAGAATTTGTCCAGAATGAGTGAACAAGCTAGAGAAGCCGGTGGGGCTATTAGCCCTGCTTTAGGGACTTCAACATCAGAGGCTTATGTATTTCTCATTAGATTTTCAGTCACTTGTATTTTCATTTAAATTTTCACATTCCCTAGTGAGAAATTCTTAATAGCTTCAGTCATTGTATGTGAAGGTCAAGCAGATTACGGTATATGTGAGAAGGAGTGTTAGCAACACTGACATGATAACTGAGGGGGTGATTGTTACATATATGTATGCAAGTATACTTATACCTGTTTATTTACATAGGATGTATTTGTATTTAATTTTGGTAAACTATAGAAGCTGAATTACAATGGACAGGTCTGATTATTCTTGGCTTAAGATTTTTTTTTTAAAGCTGTGATTTATTCCTTTAGATATTGTTAAGACGTATATGATCTATATGGGCTAAAATAATATTTTACAGTAAAGGCTTTTCTTCTCAGAGTGAACAAATCTAGCCCCTAAAACATGAGCTTGAACCTTAAACCTGAACAAGACCTAATGTTTTACAGGGAGTTTATTCTTAACACTTAACTGTACAAAGTTTGCTAGCAGACTGTTAATTTCCTTCACATCAATTCATCAGTTTTTCCTCATAAAATGATCAGAGGAATTTGGCCCAGGGGAAAACACAGGAGTAGTACTAATGCTTCTGATTTAACAAGGCTGGATTTTTCAGTAAAAAGGTTTTGGGCGTATTAACAACCACTGGAGACTTTGCTACATGGTTCACTTTTCAATACTTTAGAGTTATATCACAGACACACATTTAGTTGCTCTCTCAGCTCTATTAGTGACCCTTATAATCTCTAGAAACAACTTCTCACATGTTCTAGAAAGGTGAATGTAATGGAGTAGTTGATGTTGAGAAGATCAATTTGGCTCCCTACTGGGAGGGACCATATTTAGTAATTTCACCATTGTCTGGCCTTCTAATTGCTTCTTCCTATAGCTTCTCATAGAAATGATAGGTGCAAAGCCAAAAAGCTCTGCTCCTAGTAAATACTGTGAGTTTTTTCCCAAACACAAAATTATTTGAAGACAACTTAGGGTAGTAGAAATGAGTTAGTGTTCATTAAATTTTGAGAGGTTTAGGGGAGAGATGGAATCCTGTGGAAGAATGTATTTTTCCTCATGGGCAAGAGCACATGGCTCTGCTCATCTAAGCTCTGAGAGGAGAAGTAATTAGTAGTTGGTTTCTCGTCATTTACATATGCTCTGCTGATTATCAAAACAACCCTCACAAAGAAGTGAGCAAGAATTATGATCTGTCAATTGGAGAAGACTCTTGAGAGTCCCTTGGACTGCAAGGAGATCCAACCAGTCCATTCTGAAGGAGATCAGCCCTGGGATTTCATTGGAAGGAATGATGCTAAAGCTGAAACTCCAGTACTTTGGCCACCTCATGCGAAGAGTTGACTCATTGGAAAAGACTCTGATGCTGGGAGGGATTGGGGGCAGGACGAGAAGGGGACAACAGAGGATGAGATGGCTGGATGGCATCACTGACTCGATGGACGTGAGTCTGAGTGAACTCCGGGAGTTGGTGGTGGAGAGGGAGGCCTGGCGTGCTGCGATTCATGGGGTCACAAAGAGTCAGACACGACTGAGCAACTGAACTGAACTGAACTGAATTTCACGTTAAGGAACCTGAAAACACAGAATTCTGTGCCCCAGAAACATTTGCCAAGGAAATGCCTAGAACTTCAAGCCTGCAAGCAGGATTTCCCTAGATACAGCTCTTGCCACTCTTTCCTACTTGCAGTTCTGGAAAACTGCAAGAAAGCAGGATGCCAATCAAAGGGTAGCTGCCCTTTGAGGCACTGCATTCCTTGAGGCTCTACTTTACTTTCTAGGATGTACTTCTGATGAAAGTTACTGCATTTTCTGAGGACTTCTGAGTTGATTACTAGTAAAAAAAAAATATAAGTACTAGTAAGGCAAACTTTAATTGAATACAGTTATTTCCGAGAGCTCTGTGTACGGGGGATAAGGGAGGAGGTGGCCAGCGCCCTTAGCCAAGTTTTACAGTTGTCACATGTGGGAGTCTCCAGTATCTTAGAAGGCAGTGAAGGCATCCTCTATGTAAACAGAGTTTTAAGTAGGTGGAGACTTACATCATCCCCAAAAGGAAAAGGAAGAAAATATTCATTTTCTTTCTATCTCAGTTGAAATGGCAAAATATCCAGAAGCCCAGGAGCTTCCCACTTGATACATTCTTGCCAAGAACACTGGCCTTGGATTGCATCTTCCTTCCTCAGACAGCATCCCCAGGAGGAGAGCTATTCTTGCAAATGGTCCAACGAGCTGCCTCACCAAAGGGAGAGCAGACAGCATCTCAATTATGCACAGTCCTTTTGTCCTTCCAGATGGATGCAGTTTATGATCTGAGTCCCACATATAAAAATAGTACATTTATGATGGAATTTTATATAATCTGGCTTTTCACCTGCCAAGGGGTGGGAGTGCAAACATTTCCACTCTCAGAAGAACTTCTCCATGGAAATGGACCCTATCCATTGCCTCCCTGCAGGGTGGCCTGAAGAATAAAAGGGCACCTCTGAATGCACTATGGTGTACTCCCTGTGGCACAGGGAAGAAGTCATGTAAATAAACCCAAAACAAATGTAGTTGCTCTACAGACTCCAGTCATATAAAGTAGCTAGTTAGAATTCAAACTTGTGCCTCTAAAGGGCTGTTGCCTACTAGCTTGCTGTGCAATGCTAGGGAATTAATTTAACCTCTGTAAATCTTAGTTTCCCTGTATGTAACAATGATATCATGTATTACATAGGTATTTGGGAGGATAAATACATAAAACAAATAACATTATATTTAGCATAAAATTATATCAGCTAGATTATTGTTGTTACCAGCATGACTGTGCTAAAATTAGAAGATAGAATCTAATGGCCTATTCTATTGGCCACCCTTATTATACCCACAAAATGTAGTCTCTGTGTGCATTGTACAATGATATTTTCCATTCTCTTGAGTGATTTGTCTAACTGCAATCACTATTGATCCCATTACATATATGTTATTATCTGGTTTCAACTGAGCATATCACTAGACTGCTTTTAAATTAGCCTATGGCTCTATTGATTCCTGCTCTTAAAAGTTTGGAGGTCACAAAATCTCTATGAAACATGGGTCAGTTCATACTATTTTTTTAAATTAATTTTTATTGAAGTATAGTTGATTTACAATTTTGTGTCAGCTTCTGCTGTAGAGCAAACTGAATAAATTAAATATTTACATATATCAACTCTTTTTAAGAGCTTCCCTTTTGGGCTTCCCTGGTAGCTCAGTTGGTAAAGAATTCTGCAATACAGGAGACCCCGGTTCAATTCCTGGATCGGAAAGATCTGCTGAAGGGATAGGCTACCCACTCCAGTTTTCTTGGGGTTCCCTTGTGACTCAGCTGGTAAAGAATCTGCCTGCAATGCGGTAGACCTGGGTTTGATCCCTGGATTGGGAAGATCCCTTGAAGAAGGGAAAGGCTACCCACTCCTGTGTTCTGGCTTAGAGAATTCCATGGACTGTACGGTCCATCGGAGAAGGCAATGGCACCCCACTCCAGTACTTTTGCCTGGAAAATCCCATGGACGGAGGAGCCTGGTAGGCTGTAGTCCACAGGGTCGCTAGAGTTGGACACGACTGAGTGACTTCACTTTCACTTTTCACTTACATGCATTGGAGAAGGAAATGGCAACCCACTCCAGTGTTCTTGCCTGGAGAATCCCAGGGATGGGGGAGCCTGGTGGGCTGCCGTCTATGGGGTTGCACAGAGTCGGACACGACTGACGCGACTTAGCAGCAGCAGCAGCAGTACGGTCCATGGATTCACAAAGAGTCGGACACAACTGAGCAACTTTCACTTTCACTTCTACTCTTTTTAAAATTCCTTCCCCATGGAGGTCACTATAGAGTATTGAGAAGACTTCCCTGTGTTATACAGTAGGTCCTTATTAGTTATCTATTTTATATATAGTTCTGTGTAGGTCAATCCCAATCTTCCAGTTATCCCGGCCCTACCTTTTCCTCCCAGGTAACCGTACTTTTTTTCCCTACATAAATAGGTTCATTAATATAATTTTTTTTAGATTTCAGGTATAAATGATATCATATGATATTTGTCTTTCTCTGACTTAATTCACTTAGTATGATAATCTCTAGGTTCATCAGTGTTGCTACAAATGGCATTCATTCTTTCTAATTTCTGAATAACATCCCGTTGTATATATGTACCACACCTTCTTCATCCATTCCTCTGTCAGTGAACATTTAGGTTGCTTTCATGTCTTGACTATTGTAAACAGTGCTCCAATGAACATCGGGGTGCATGTATCATTTTATGTGATGGTTTTCTCTAGATTTATGCCCAGGAGTAGACTGGTGGATCATATGGTAGTTCTATTTGTAGTTTTAGTGTAGGAAGCTTCCCTTTTCTCCACATCCTTTCCAGCATTTATTGTTTGTAGACTTTTTGATGATGACCATTCTGACCAGTGAGAGGTGATACCTCGTTGTAGTTTTGATTTGCATTTTTCTCTAATAATTCGTGATGTTGAGCATCTTTTCATGTGCCTGTTTGCCCTCTGTATAACTTCTTTAGAGAAATGTCTATTTAGATCTTCCACCTATTCATATCATTTTTTAAATTTAAAACTTTTCAGCTTCACATTACATATTATGTTAGACCTTAATGAAAACTTAGCTTATTGAATGTTACAACTTTCTGTGAAATATAGAAGATAGATTGCCATCTCTGTAAGGATACTGAGTGTGGTGGCTATAGGTCAATGGACATGTGCACACAGTGAAAACTGGAAAACAGAATTAGCTATAGTTCTTAAGCTCACACTCTAGGTTCAGTTTCCTATGCAATGAAACATGATCACCAGTTTTTTATTCCAGGATCTCTTTTTGCATTTTAACTAGATTCAGTTTAGCAACTTTCACTAAACATTCAGCTTCTGTTTCTCAGATTTTTCCACTAAAGTCTGGGAATTAGAGCTTTATTTCTTCCTCTATATTCTTTAGTTGTTAACTTTACTGAGGCAGTGCTCTTCAAATCTTCCCTAACCTTTGACCTGGAAAATTACTGAAACCTACAGGATAGGGATGGGAAACAAATGGCAGGAAAAGACATGAATTGACCTGGAAATGTTGAAGCAAAGACATTCATAATTCAGAATGATAGGAGAAAAATGAAGGCAGATGTTAAACACAGTTATAACAACATGACACCAAATTCAAAAAAACCATAGTAAAGCTTCTATATCCTCTTTCTGTCTAGCCACCTAGATTTTTTTCCCCCTAGAAGTGAACCATGTGATTAGTTTCTTATATATTCTTCCATACCTGTATCTTCTATATCTATTTTAACAAACAGTGTGCACTAGATATACTCTGCACTGCACCT
The DNA here is from genome assembly GCF_000754665.1 of Bison bison bison. Lineage (NCBI taxonomy): Eukaryota > Metazoa > Chordata > Mammalia > Artiodactyla > Bovidae > Bison > Bison bison. The sequence goes on along the minus strand of NW_011494835.1, from coordinate 5,406,423 downwards.
TGCCTCTTTCACTCAAAATACATAACTTGGAGATTATGTAGTGTTAATACTCTAAAATCCCTTGATTTCTCTGTATTGCTTCAGTGACACCTGTTTAACCAGTTTCTACTTATTGATATTCAGCTTTTTGCCATTGATGACTGCACTGCATGAAACAACCTTGAGCACATCTCTTTGCACACATGTGAGTGTGCATTACTCAGTACTCAGTTCTGAAAAAAGAAAGTGCTCCATTTTATGGAGACAGGAATTCCACACAGCCAGTCCCATACTTACACATCGTTAGAGGATCATTGGCACAGATGGAACAATGGTCTTTGGGGCAGATGTTCAAGGAATTGATGGGCCATGAAACTTTTCTGCAACCTCTGTAGCGCCTCCTGCAATATTGAATTCAAAAGCATATCTCATAGTTGTGATTCAGGGATCAGTACAGTTCAGTCACTTAGTTGTGTCCGACTCTTAGGAACCGCATGGACTGCAGCACGCCAGGATTCAGGAATCAGGAAGCCAAATTCCAGAAAAAATTGCCTCCATTGAGATTGCCTATTCAGCAGACAGTCAAAAGAGGCAAAAAAAAAAAAAAAAAAAAAGGCTTCATTTGTACTTCAGGCATCTAAATCTTATGCACTGTTGTTTTTTAGTCACCCAGTCGTGTCCAACTCTTTGCAACCCCATGGACTGCAGCATGCCAGGCCTCTCTGTCCTTCACCATCCCTCGAAGTTTGCCCAAGTTCATGTCCATTGCATTGGTGATGCCGCCTAGCCATCTCATCCTCTGATGCCCTCTTCTCCTTCTGCCCTCAGTCTTTCCCAGTATCAGGGACTTTTCCAATGAGTCAGCTGTTTGAATCAGATAACCAAAATACTGGAGCTTCAGCATCAACATCAGTCCTTCCAACAAGTATTCAGGGTTGATTTATCTTAGAATTGACTGGTTTGATCTCCTTGCTGTCCAAGGGACTCTCATGAGTCTTCTCCAGCATCACAATTCGAAGGCATCAATTCTTTGGTGTTCCGCCTTCTTTATGGTTCACGTCTCACAACAGTTTGTGACCACTGGGAAAACCAAATCTTACTTGGTTACATTTAATTAATAGAACCTAATTTGCTTTTAGAACTTTGATTCCACAAGAGTCTGGGAAATATTGATTTTCTTTGTCTAGACTTTGCAACTCTGTGAGAAGGGACTCTAGAAAAAGGCAGGAAGGAGGGTACGTGAGTCAATCCAACAGAGAAAAGAGCTGTTACTTTAACTGATGATACTGTTTTAAAGAATTTACCAAATCTTTCACAGAACCACTGAAGTAAAAGTCCCATTAATGGGAATAATTGACATGAGTGATTTTCTACTGACAGGTCATACTTGACTGCCTTCAATCGCCACCACTCTCCCTCATCCCCACCTCATTAACATATTTCTTTTGGCCAAAGAAGGTGGTCCCAGAGAAACAAAAAGAGTTTCCTTTAGAACAAAAAGACAAGGGAGCTTACACATAGATATAACTAGTTCAATCCATGGCTACTCACACAGGAAAGTAAACGGAAGTCAGAGTCAGGAGTGATATTAAAGTCACATGCCCCAAGTGGGGAAAAAACAGAGAAGAAAAAGGCAGAAAGCAATACCAAAAAATGAGCTAGGTGATAAAAATGTTTGTTTGTTGGAAGTAACCATTAAAAGGATTTTTCTCATTAAAGTTGACAAGAGTCACTATAGTTAGGGCAGAAGTTATGATGCAGTGTAAGCATGAGGGCATTGTGAACAATTGTTTGGATAGAAGGTAATGGCCATGTTGTCCATAAGCAATCAAAACATAGAAATAAAGCACAGTGGCTGCTGTTAGGCATTTGTGGGTAGTAAAATTGCATTTTGCTGATATTAAATTAGAATGGTTAAGAGAGCGTATGTTTACTCACTGTTTCCATGTAGAAGACAGCAGAGCATGGTATGAATAGGAGCACTGAGGGGAACTCCCAGAAAGAAGACATGTTAAACTCTTCTTAGAGGATACTTCAGCTATTCAGTATAAGTAATAAAAGTGCAACTTCAGTGGAGAACCAACATTCCGGGAACCATAGAGAATTGTGGTCCAATTTTTTGAGGAATTTCTTAGAGGGAATAAGTGCTATCACCTGGGCTATGTTTTATATAAGGCTGGCAATTCCATTCTTTCTTTTATTCAGACCAAAATGTTTGGAGTCTTTTTAAAAAAATATTTATTTTTAATTGATGGATAATTACCATGTTTTATTGGTTTCTGCCATACAACATGGATCAGCCATAGGTATACATATGTCCCCTCCCTCTTAATCCTCCCTCTCACCTCCCATCCCATCCCACTCCTCCAGGTTGTCACAGAGCCCCGGTTTGGGTTCCCTGAGTCATACAGCAAATTCCCACTGGTTATCTATTTTACACATATTATCATATATGTTTCCATGCTACTCTCTCCATTCGTCCCGCTGTCCTCTTCCTACCACCCCCCACCCCTTGTCCATAACTCTGTTCTCTATTTCTGCAACTCCATTGCTGTCCTGCAGATAGGCTCATCAGTACCATTTTTCTAGATTCCATATATATGCATTAATATATGATATTTGTTTTTCTGACTTACTTCACTCTGTATAATAGGCTCTAGGTTCATCCACTTCATTAGCACTGTTGGAGTCATTTTTGACTTACAGTTTCTTTCCATTTTACAATTAAAAATGAGTAAAATACATATATTCTTAAAGCTCTCATCCTAACCATTTTAAAATGTACAATTTGGGAATCTTAATCGCATTCACATTGTTGTGCAACCAATCTCCAGAACTCTTTTCATCTTGTAAAACCAAAACTCTATATCCCTTAAGTAACAATTCCCTATTTCCCTCTTTCCCAGGCATGGCGATCACTACTCTTCTTTCTGTTTCTGTGAAGTTTGATTACTGTAGGTACCTCAGATAACTGGAATTACACGATATTCATCTTTTGGGGACTGGATTCTTTCACGACGTAGCATATGGTTTATCCATGTTGTAGCATATGCCAGAATTCCCTTCATTTCTAAGGCTGCTTGTTTGCTTCCTCTGGGGCTGATTTTCTTCTCTTGCAGTCCACATCCAATTATTATGAAATCCTTTGAATCTGCCTTCAAAGTGACTGCAGAGCTGGCCACTTCTTGCTTCTGCCACCGTGACTACTGTGGTCCCAGCCAAAATCACTTTTCCCCTGCATTTCTGCAACTTGCTCCCTCTCTCCTCTTTTAAACCCAGTATCTACAGCAGTGTCTTAACAATCAGGTCACCTGTTTGCTTAGAATCCTGCAGTCTCTTCTCATTCTGCTTCGAGCAGAAACTAAAATCTCCGCCTCAGCCTGCCAGGCCCAGGAAGTCTGCTAGCTCTGTCACCAGCTCTGCCTCCTGCTGCTCTCCCTGCCCACCCACCCCTCCACCCACATCACGCTTTCATCCCTATTCTTCCTTGAACTGGCAGGCGGGATCTGACAGCAGCGCCCTTGTCCTGATATCTCTGCCAGATAGCTCTGTATGCTAACTCTATTATTTTCTTTAAGCGTTTTGTCAACTGTAGGGTAAAAGAGCCCTCACCTGACTAAGCTTACTGAAAATACAGTCCACCCTACCAAACACACTCCCTTACCTCTTTACCACTCCTTCCCTCTCCCACACAACTCCTGCTCATGCTTAGTCGCTAAGTTGTGCCCCACTCTTTGCGAGCCCATGGACTGTAGTCCACCAGGTTTTTCTGTCTATGGGGTTTTCCAGGCAAGAATACTGGAGTGGGTTGCCATTTCCTTCTCCAGGGGATCTTCCCAACCCAGGGATCAAACCCAGATCTCCCACATTGCAGGTAGATTCTTTACTGTCTGAGCCACCAGAGAAACCCAAGAATACTGGACTGAGTAGCCTATCCCTTCTCCAGGGGATCTTCCCAACTCAGGAACTGAACCTGTGTCTCCTGCGACTTGTGCACTGCATGTAGGTTCTTTACCACTGCACCTCCTAGGAAGCCTCCCCTGACAATCAGCAGCTTCCAAATTGTTATAGACCACACTCATGTATGTTTTAATACTTTATTGTCTGTCTCCCCCTGCTAGACGTGTACCTTTACCTGCTTTGTTTGTAGATGTATCTCAAACATTGAGAACCATGCCTGGTGCAGAATGAGAGTTCAACACAGAATGAGAGGAAAGATCCCCTCCTTACACCTCTTTGGGCAGGTATTTTAATAGGTTATAACAAGACTGTAACAGTGTGTGAGTAAAGAAGGAAGCAACCGAAAGGTCCCTGTTACTAGTTCATCTCCCACTTTCCTCTACATTTTCATACCAACAGAGCTTGTTTCTAAATGTCCAGTGGGAAAAGTTGTGGTGCAAGGTAGCAAGGACCCTGGAGTCTAACACACTGCAAATTACAGCCATTTTTTACTGACTGAATGCCTTGGGGAAAGTTAGTTTTATTATCCTTATTCCTCATCTATGAAATGGGTATTCTATTAATTGGATATTCCTCATAGGTTATGAAAATGAAATGAGATAATTCATATAAAATGCTGGCACTTGATAAACTATTTGTTGGTAAATATAATTATAAAGCATTTAAAGACAACATTTAGGATGTTATGCATTCCTCTATAATCTCACTTATTAATTTGCTTAATAAAAGTATCTGTATATAGGTAGTATAAAGTTTGAGCTCAGTACTGAATTATCAAGAATTGAGATAGTCATATATGAATTATTTTACCATATTGTAAATTCTCAGAAGTCCATATTCAAGTGAAAGTATGAAACATAATATATGATGAAATATAAGAGAATTTTGATTGTCTGTTTAGCTTTTCCATGGTACTGATGATCATGATATGACTCATTGTACCTCTAACTTAATGGTATTATCTCAAAAAATTATTGCAAATGATAATGAGCTATTCATAGCTTCACCTTTCAAATAATACTTTATTACTTGATACTTATATTCTATTTTTAATAATGATTTTCTTTTTGCTAGGTTATCTGGAGTATACCGGTTAAAATTTTTAAATTTGGTATTTTCAGTTAGTTTCAATTATCAGTTTCACATCTGAGTTAAGCATTTGTACTTAATTTTAATCACTTTTTGGGACCAAATAGTTACATAATTGATTGTGTAATCAATTGATATGGTTGTAATTTCTTCATGAACATCTTTTCATTAAATGTGGAAGTTTAAGCCAATTGAAAATTTCCCTTTTGTTATATAAATCTTCAATTTTTGAAACCATTACCCTAATGTTCAGTGGTATTTCCCATTTTTGAAAACTTATTTTGTGTGTGGGTATTTGAAATGATCAGAGATATTACCAAGAAAATGACCAATAAGCCATAAAACTGCTCAACTCATTACTAGTGTAATTTATTTGTTAACAGGAAAGTTTCATTTTAGATTACTTTGGAAGAGAGTATGAGAGTATGTGTAGCAGTTCCCTGGGTATATGGTCTTATTGTCCCGTCCATAATTTATTTAAAGTTTCTGCTTCTGCACTTGTGTTGAATAAGTGTGAAATTAAGGCCATTGTGTTTAAAAATGTAGTATAGGAACCTGAGCTTTCAATGGAATCAGATAGGAAACCTGAGAAATGTGCACAAGAGAGAAATGTTTATTTCATTCTCCCTACTTGCTTAAGAAAGCAGTCTACCTTCAAGTGAGACCTTCATATCTACAATTTCACCAGCATGTGCAACAACAAGGAAAAAGACCTAAAGAAAGCATTCTGCCAGCAGGCTTCCCCAAACAGGATATACTCCATCTCTTTTCCAAGGAGATTTTACCCAGAGAGATTTTAACTTGAATTTAAACTTTTCATCACACCACTTTTCAACAGAGGTGGAAAGTAAATGTCTTTTGAAGTGTACCCAAAATCTGCTTCCATGATTACCTGAAGCCTTCTAAAGATTAACAGACAGGGCCTTTCTTTCCAGCCAACAGAAGGTCATGGAGTTTTTGAATGTTTCTCAAACTTTTCAGAAAACAGTTGCTTTAGAGCAGCTATTAAGATTTGTAAGACTATAGAAAAGCTTAGTTAGTTGTCTTTTATAAACACTTAGAACATCTTTGGATCAAAGGAACATTCATAGAAAACATTTTTAGTTGCTGAAATATGTGTTCATGTTTGGATTTTTCTAAATGTGTGTTTGCATTATTATTTTAGTTCATAAAAACTCTTTGTGGTAAATAAGGGAAAAAGAAGAGAAATGTGAGATGTTCTCTTTCTAGAAAGCAAATATTGAGGATGGAGATGGTTTCTAGAAATGAATAAGGTGAGGTGGGAGCAATAAGCCTCTGAGTCATTTAAACCCTAAGCTAATATCACGGTAATCCAAGTCTATGCCCCAACCAGTCACACTCGAGAAGCTAAAGTTGAACGGTTCTATGAAGACCTACAAGACCTTTTAGAACTAATACCCAAAAAAGAAGTCATTTTCATTAGAGGGAACTGGAATGCAAAAGTAGGAAGTCAAGAAACACCTGGAGTAACAGGCAAATTTGGCCTTGGAGTACAGAATGAAACAGGGCAAAGGCTAATAGAATTTTGCCAAGAGAAGGCACTGGTCATAGCAAACAGCCTCTTCCAACAACACAAGAGAAGCCTCTACACCATGGACATCCTCAGATGGCCAACACCGAAATCAGGTTGATTATATTCTTTGCAGCCAAAGTTGGAGAAGCTCTATATAGTCAGCAAAAACAAGACTGGGAGCTGACTGTGGCTCAGACCATGAACCCCTTATTGCCAAATTCAGACTTAAATTGAAGAAAGTGGGGAAAACCACTAGACCATTCAGGTATGACCTAACTCAAATCCCTTATACAGTGGAATTGAGAAATATATTTAAGGGACTAGATCTGATAGACAGAGTGCCTGATGAACTATGGATGGAGGTTCATGACATTGTACAGGAGACAGGGATCAAGACCATCCCCATGGAAAAGAAATGCAAAAAAGCAAAATGGCTGTGAGGAGGCCTTACAAATAGCTGTGAAAAGAAGAGAAGCGAAAAACAAAGGAGAAAAGGAAAGATATAAGCATCTGAATGCAGAGTTCCAAAGAATAGCAAGAAGAGAGAAGAAAGCCTTCCTCAGCAATCAATGCAAAGAAATAGAGGAAAACAACAGAATGGGGAAAACTAGAAATCTCTTCAAGAAAATTAGAGATACCAAGGCAACATTTCATGCAAAGATGGGCTCGATAAAGGACAGAAATGGTATGGACCTAACAGAAGCAGAAGATATTAAGAAAAGGTGGCAAGAATACACAGAACTGTACAAAAAAGATCTTCATGACCAAGATAATCATGAGGGTGTGATCAGTCACCTAGAGCCAGACATCCTGGAATGTGAAGCCAAGTGGACCTTAGGAAGTATCACTACAAACAAAGCTAGTGGAGGTGATGAAATTCCAGTTGACCTATTTCAAATCCTTGAAGATGATGCTGTGAAAGTGCTGCACTCAATATGCCAGCAAATTTGGAAAACTCAGCAGTGGCCACAGGACTGGAAAAGGTCAGTTTTCATTCCAATCCCAAAGAAAGGCAATGCCAAAGAGTGCTCCAACTACCGCACAATTGCACTCATCTCACACACTAGTAAAGTAATGCTCAAAATTCTCCAAGCCAGGCTTCAACAATACATGTGTAACTTCCAGATGCTCAAGCTAGTTTTAGAAAAGGCAGAGGAACCAGAGATCAAATTGCCAACATCCACTGGATCTTGGAAAAAGCAAGAGAGTTCCAGGAAAACATCTATTTCTGCTTTATTGACTATGCCAAAGCCTTTGACTGTGTGGATCACAATAAACTGTGGAAAATTCCGAAAGTGATGGGAATACCAGACCACCTGACCTGCCTCTTGAGAAACCTGTATGCAGGTCAGGAAGCAATGGTTAGAACTGGACATGGAATAACAGACTGGTTCCAAATAGGAAAAGAAGTACATCAAGACTGTACATTGTCACTCTACTTATTTAACTTCTATGCAGAGTACATCATTAGAAACACTGGGCTGGAGGAACCACAAGCTGGAATCAAGATTGCCAGGAGAAAATGTCAATAACCTCAGATATGCAGATGACACCACCCTTATGGCAGAAAGTAAAGAACTAAAGAGCCTCTTGATGAAAGTGAGAGGAGAGTGGCAAAGTTGGCTTAAAGCTCAACATTCAGAAAAATAAGATCATGGCATCCAGTCCCATTACTTCATGGCAAATAGATGAGGAAACAGTGGCAGACTTCATTTTTTTGGGCCCCAAAATCACTGCAGATGGTGACTGCAGCCATGAAATTATGAGATGCTTACTCCTTGGAAGGAAAGTTATGACCAACCTAGATAGCATATTAAAAGCAGAGACATTACTTTGTCATCACAGGTCCATCTAGTCAAGGCTATGGTTTTTCCAGTAGTCATGTATGGATGTTAGAGTTGGACTATAAGGAAAGCTGAGTGCAGAAGAATTGATGCTTTTAAACTGTGGTGTTGGAGAAGACTCTTGAGAGTCCCTTGGACTGCAAGGAGATCCAACTGGTCCATCCTAAAGGAGATCAGTCCTGGATGTTTATTGAAAGGACTGGTGTTGAAGCTGAAATTCCAATATTTTGGCCACCTTATACGAAGAGCTGACTTATTTGAAAAGACCCTTATGTTGGGAAAGACTGAAGGCAGGAGAAGAAGGGGAGGACAGAGGATGAGATGGTTAGATGGCAACACCTACTCAATGGACATGAGTGTGGGTGAACTCCGGGAGTTGGTGATGGACAGGGAGGCCTGGCGTGCTGCAGTTCATGGGGTCACAAAGAGCCGGACACGACTGAGCAACTGAACTGAACTGAATGATAGTTGTGATTATTTCTTGTGAATTCACTGAGCCCATGCAAATAGGATGTGATTCTAGATTATGTAAAAAAAAAAGTGTTAACGGATGATAAATACTCAACTCATCATGCTCACAAAAAAGAACATGAAGTAGTTTTCACTAGGAAAGTTGCACAGTTTTGCACAAGGAATAACAGTGTGTCCCAATGTCCCCTAATGTGAGAACATGCGTTTTTGCCCAATCAGTAAATTATTCTTCCTGACAGAGTTGATGGAATATATTCCTCTCACTCACTGTGGTTCAGATAGAAAATACAATGGAAAAGATATAGACAGTAGAAATACCAGTTCACAGTGGAGAGAGAAACTCACAAGCATACCACCATGGTAGAAACTAAGAGGAAAAGCATTTTGCAGCATATGTTTATTACCTGAAAAGTACCTGAAAGTGAAAACCTTTCTATTTGGAAACAACACTGAAGTATGAACCAGTAAGAGAAAGGAAATATGTGCTGAACAAGAATGTCATCAGATTTAGGAAGAAAAACATGGCCTGAACTAGAGGCAGGATGAATGACTTTTAGAGCTTTCCTAAAAATTAATATAAAATTTGTCCTTATTTTGTTGTCAATATTTATGACAGAATTAACTGCAGAGTAACCTACAGATGGTTCTCTTTCTAAAGTGTGTATGCTTTTATTTTCAGTCCTTTCTTTTCACCTGTCTTGAGTTAATAAAACATCTTCAGTCTGGACGATCCATTCTGGTTGGTTTCTGTACACTTGCTACAGTCTAGATTTTAGAGCCCAGAAAGAAGAGCTAAAATGTAAGACTCCTTTATAGGAATTTTGCCTTAACAAACGTCTATCCTATCTATCTGGGTTCATGTTATATATGTATATTTTAATGTATGGTCTATACTGTGTTCTTGAAAGTGAAAGTGTCAGTAGCTCAGTCGTGTCCGACTCTTTGTGATCCCGTAGGCTACAGTCCATGGGGTTCCTCTCTCCATGGGATTTCTTAGTCAAGAATACTGGAGTGGGTTGCCATTTCCTCCTCCTGATCTTCCCCATTCAGGAGTTGAGCCTGGCTATCCTGCATTGCAGACAGATTCTTTATCCTCTGAGCCACCAGGGAAGCCCACTGTGTTCTTAAATATGGCTAAATATATTATTTCAGATTCCTCATGAACTTTCATTTAATATCATGGGTTTCCAGGGAAGCAAAAGGAAAAAAATCCCTCTTTCTGTTCAGCTCTCTCATCTTCCCAGCCAGAGGAACTGGATAAAGACTTACTGGTTTTGTTTCTCTCTCTTATAGCTTACTTTTGGGTTCTAGAGCCCCTTTTAAGAGAGTGTTCTTTGATCAATCAGGTTTGCTTGGGGAAGCAGAAGCCATTCTTAGTATATTTAGCTGAAAGCAAATTAATATATGTAAAGTATTTGAGGCTTAGGTAATTATTGGAAGAGCCGCAAAAGCAAAGATCCAAAAAGCCCCTTTTAGGAAATCTGGAAGTATAGGGTTTCATAGAAGCCACCAGTTGGTTCTTGTTGTCAGCAGAACTGAAATAGGAGCTAGCAGAATGCTCATAATACAGGTGTGGTAACCTCATCCGCTTTCCTCTTCAGATCTTCATCTCCCCTTCCCTCCTTTTATCCCCAGGAGGCTGGCTTGAATGAAGTGGACTGGGGTCTAGCACTGGTCATCCTCCTTGTCTTCTTCTAGCTTCCAGTTGGGTTTGGCCAGCGAGGAGCATGGATAGGCAATCAGGGGTGGAAATGAGTAAGGTTAGGGTAATTAGTCTCCTACCTTCCTTCCTCAAGGTTAGTTGAGGAAGTCTGTGTCCCTTGACTGTAGCTGCTTTCAAATTAGTCTCCTCTCACAATATACTCCTTCCAGGTTTTGGTAACTGTTTCTTCCTCGCTTTTTCAGGCTGGGAGATCCTATCTACATTCTTCCTTGCAGTTCCACATTCTGAAATATTTTTATAAATACTCCTTTAGTAAACAAACACTCCACAAGTTATTCTAACATGAGTGTGCCAACTATTTTGTATTGGAAAGCTGATTGATAAAATAATTTATATCATAAGTGTTTCCAAATAGTGCACGTTAAAGATGAGTGTCTGGAATCGAGTGATCCATATTTAAAGGAGGTCAGGACTAACCTGTTTGCCAAGATGACAAGAACATGCGTAATCCATGGCTTGTGGTAGAACAAGATAAGGTACAAGTGATAGGCAAGACATAGATGGATTGGCTGAAGAATTTGGCTATTTTGTAAACAATGAAGATTATAAGGACTATAGAATCACCCACTTTTCTCTTTCAGCCTCAGATAACAAAGACAGAAATTAATAACCATAGCATATAATTAAAAACATGAAATTGGAAGGCACCAGGATAGCTTTAAAGGTTTTTCTCTTCTCCAGAGTTGCAATCTAGAAGTGTGAGGGTGAGGTGTGCAGAGTTGTAGCTCCAGTTAAATGTTCAGTCTTCCCCATCCCTCACTCTAAGGCAGAGACACTGATGGGAAGAGATGAGTCCTTGAGATCTGAGCTGATGACATTTGAGAAAACTGGGGCTAAGGCTGAGATCTTTCACCCCCACTTACCCTGAATTTCCCTTGCTAGTGGAGGAAAAGGTCTCCTGTCTCCATAATTCCCCTGTTAAGTTTTTGTGCCCCAGGCAGCTGCTTCAAGAGCTAGTACTGATTCTCCTCCAGGTCCTCCCTGACTACTTCTCACCAATTTTGTTTTGCCTTAATAATTATATACCAAGAAAGCACTAAAAATTTAAAGATTTCCAACAGCTGTTAAGTAAAATATTTTGAGGTATTCAATAAAAGTGAAATGAAATTAGTAAAAATGTTTTTGAAAAACTACAAAAATGTCTTTTGTGTTTACACTATCTCTGAGTTTCCCAAAAGGGCCATTAGGTAGCTCAGAGGTTTCTTCCTTCACCCTACAGATGAAAGAAATAACTAGAGTTTGTCTAGAAATTTGGCAAATTTTAATTAACACAAAACTGTTATGAAAGCTTTTGTCTACCAAACTTAATGTATAGTTTTAAAACCTTGAAAAAAATCAAGGAAAGTTTGTCTTCCAAGTAAATGCATAACATATGTAAATGATCTAATGATTTAACATTTTCAAATTAAAAGAATGCATTCCTATTTTAGATCAAAGATGGGTACAATAACCTTGACCAAAGTGATTTGTTTCCAGACTCTGGATTAATAAAACATTTTTTTCATTCACTTAAATTATGGACAATTAAGGCATGACTTAGCATGTAAATTGTCAAAAGCTTACTGATGATTTCAGTCTTTCTTTAGATTCAATAGCCAACACATATCCCTTGACTAAGAGTGATACAGGCATAGAAAAACTTATGAAAACTTAAGTTGGTATATTTATAAAGTATCATGAAATCTTAGTGGTTTTCCAGGTTATATAAACTCTTCTGTTGACAAAATAACCTTAGTGTTTTCCAGTCAGTTGTCAAACTGTGAAATAGGGTTGCTTTTCCCATTCACATGTAGCTGTCCATCACCAAAGTGCTCTAAAGCCAGCCACCTCTTCCCTTCATGGAAGGAAGGAGAATCCCATGATATTTAACTTTCTAAGGGGATTATCCATCCCTTGTAGAGACCTCTTAGTCAGAGACTTCCATGAAATATTCTGATTTACTTGTGTTTGTGGATGTTTCATTCTTAAAAAGAAAAAATTAAAAATTTCCAAGTAGATTGTGCTGTCACAGACATGATTTTATCATTAAAATGTCAACTTTTCAAAGAATTCAATCAATTCAGTTGGATAAATTAATTGCTACTACTTAGACCTGCCTTCTGAAAAAAAAAAAAAAAAAGGTAAAAGACTAACTGTTTATACTGATATGAGATATATGGTTTGAAGTTAGACCATGACTTTGAAAATTTGGATTATAGAGATTTCCTGACTACTACAGGAACCCCTAGAAAATGGATGACAAGTTAAAGTAATTGGAACTTCTTTGCTGATGCCTAAGGAGATGACGTAGTAAAAGTGGAATTTACCAAAAAATGTTCATGATATTAACCTCAATAGTGGAAATAAGTTTCCCATGATATGGAGCCAACTTTGTGAATGTTTTAAAGATACCATTGAGGATGTTTTCAAGACATGTCCTACCTGCTAATAACACAGTCGTGGTGAGCTCACAGATGTAGAATATGGACAAGGATGTAAGCTTTAGGACTCTTTAAATGTCTCCAAATATGCCACGTTATTGTTGTTGCTTAATCGCTCAGTTGTATCCGACTCTTTGTGACCCTATGGATGGTAGCCCTCCAGGATCCTCTGTCCATGAGATTTTCTGGGCAAGAATACTAGACTGTGTTGGCATTTCCTTGTCCAGGGGATCTTCCTGATAAATCCAGGGATCGAACCTACGTCTCCTGCACTGGCAGGCAGATTCTTTACCATTGAATCACTAGAGTAAGTTCTAATTAGTGTTATTTATTTGTCAGATACCTTGATTCAAAGCTATGATTTTAATGGTAGAAAAAAATAACATGAGTTTTTGTTCTCAGTTTGGGGAGCTCCAACTTCTCTCTCCAGTAAGAGGGGCACACATTTCATGGGCACTGTTATTTAAGAATACCGTAACTTAGACAAGCAAAAGCTGAGAGATTTCAACACCACCAAACCAGCTCTTCAACAAATGCTAAAGGATCTTATTTAGATAGGAAACACAGAAAATGTTGATAAACTTGAACCCAAAACAACAAAGTAAATGGCAACAGGATCATACTTATAAATAATTACCTTAAATGTAAATGGGTTGACTACCCCAACCAAAAAACAAAGAGTGGCTGAATGGATAAAAAAACAAGACCCCTATATATACTGTTTACAAGAGACCTACCTCAAAACAAGGGACACATACAGACTGAAAGTGAAGGGCTAGAAAAACATATTTTGTGCAAATGGAGACCAAAAGAAAGCAAGAGTAACAATCCTCATATCAGATAAAATAGACCTTGAAATAAATGCTGTGAAAAGAGACAAAGAAGGACACTACTTAATGATCAAAGGATCAATCCAAGAAGAAGATTTAACAATTATAAATATATATGCACCCAACATAGGAGCACCACAATATGTAAGGCAAATGCTAACAAGTATGAAAGGGGAAATTAACAGTAACACAATAATAGTGGGAGACTTTAATACCTGACTCACACCTATGGATAGATTAACTAAACAGAAAATTAGCAAGGAAACACAAACTTTAAATGATGAAATGGGCCAGTTAGACCTAATTGATATCTATAAGACGTTTCACCCCAAAGCAATGAATTTCACCTTTTTCTCAAGTGCACACAGAACATTCTCCAGGATAGATCACATCCTGGGGCATAAATATAGCCTTGGTAAATTCAGAAAAATTGAAATCATCTCAAGCATCTTTTCTGATCACAATGCAGTAAACTTAGATGTCAACTGCAGGAAAAAAACCATTAAAAATACAAACATATGGAGGCTAAACAACACACTTCTCAATAACCAACAAATCACAGAAGAAATAAAAAAAGAAATTAAAATATGCATAGAAATGAATGAAAAAGAAAATACAACAACCCAAAACCTATGGGATTCAGTAAAAGCAGTGCTAAGGGGAAGGTTCATAGCAATACAAGCTTACCTTAAGAAACAAGAGAAAAATCAAATAAATAACCTAACTTTACACCCCACCTGGGCTTCCCTGGTGGCTCAGAGGTTAAAGTGTCTGCCCCCAATGCGGGAGACCCAGGTTCGATCCCTGGGTCGGGAAGATCCCCTGGAGAAGGAAATGGTAACCCACTCCAGTATTCTTGCATGGAGAATCCCATGGATGGAGAAGCCTGGTAGGCTACAGTCCACAGAGTTGCAAAGAGTCGGGCACGACTGAGTGACTTCACCTTCACCTTACACCTAAAGCAACTAGAAAAAGAAGAAATTAAGAACCCCAGCGTTAGTAGAAGGGGGCAACAGAGGATGAGATGGTTGAATGGCATCACCAACTCAATGGACATAAGTATGAGTAATCTCTGGGAGTTGGTGATGCACAGGGAGGCCTGGCATGCTGAAGTCCATGGGGTCGCAAAGAGTCAGATGTGACTGAGCGACTGACTGAGTGACTGACTGAGCAAAAATCAACAAAACTAAAAGCTGGTTCTTTGAGAAGATAAATAAAATAGACAAACCATTGGCCAGACTCATCAAGAAAAAAATGGAGAAGAATCAAATCAACAAAATTAGAAATGAAAATGGAGAAACCACAACAGACAACGCAGAAATACAAAGGATCATAAGAGACTACTATCAGCAACTATATGGCAATACAATGGACAACTTAGAAGAAATGGCGAATTCTTAGAAAAGTATAACCTTCCAAAACTGAACCAGGAAGAAATAGAAAATCTTAACAGACCCATCACAAGCACGGAAATCCAAACTGTAATAAAAAATCTTCCAACAAACAAAAGTTCAGGAACAGATGGCTTCACAGGTTAATTCTACCAAAAGTTTAGAGACGAGCTAACACCTATCCTACTCAAACTCTTCCGTAAACTTGCACAGGAAAGTAAACTGCCAAAGTCATTCTATGAGGCCACCATCACCCTAATACCAAAACCAGACAAAGATGCCACAAAAAAAGAAAACTACAGGCCAGTATCACTGATGAACATAGATGCTAAAATCCTCAACAAAATTCTAGCAAACAGAATCCAACAACATATTTAAAAGATCATACATCATGATGAAGTGGGCTTTATCCCAGGGATGCAAGGATTTGCAAATCAATCAATGTGATACACCACATTAACAAATTGAAAGATAAAAACCATATGATTATCTCAATAGATGCAGAGAAAGCCTTGACAAAATTCAACATCCATTTGTGATAAAAAACCCTCCAGAAAGCAGGCATAGAAGGAACATACCTCAGCATAGTAAAAGCCATGTATGATAAACCCACAGCAAACATTAACCTCAATGGTGAAAAATTGAAAGCATTTCCCCTAAAGTCAGGAACAAGACAAGGGTGCCCACTCTCACCACTACTATTCAACATAGTTTTGGAAGTTTTAGCCACAGCCATAGAGAAGAAAAAGGAATAAAAGGAATACAGATTGGAAAAGAAGAAGTAAAATTCTCACTGTTTGCAGATGACATGATCTTCTACATAGAAAACCCTAAAAACACTACCAGAAAATTACTAGAGCTACTTAATGAATATAGTAAAGTTGCAGGATATAAAATCAACACACAGAAATCCCTTGCATTCCTATATTCTAACAATGAGAAAACAGAAAGAGAAATTAAGGAAACAATTCCATTCACCATTGCAACAAAAAAATAAAATACTTCGGAATAAATCTACCTAAAGAAACAAAAGACCTATATATAGAAAATTATAAAACACTGATGAAAGAAATCAAAGATGATACAAATAGATGGAGAAATATACCATGTTCATGGATCAGAAGAATCAATATAGTGCAAATGAGTATACTACCCAAAGCAATCTATACAATCAATGAAATCCCTATCAAGCTACCAACGGTATTTTTCAGAGAACTATAACAAATAATTTCACAATTTGTATGGAAATACAATAAACATCGAATAGCCAAAGCAATCTTGAGAAAGAAGAATGGAACTGGAGGAATCAACCTGCCTGACTTCAGGCTCTACTACAAAGCCACAGTCATCAAGACAGTATGGTACTGGCACAAAGACAGAAATATAGATCAAGGGAATAAAATAGAAAGCCCAAAGATAAATCCATGCACCTATGGATACCATATCTTTGACAAAGGAGGCAAGAATATACAATGGAGAAAGGACAATCTTTTTAACAAGTGGTGCTGGGAAAACTGGTCAACCACTTGTAAAAGAATGAAACTAGAACACTTCTAACACCATACACAAAAATAAACTCAAAATGGATTAAAGATCTAATTTTAAGACCAGAAACTATAAAAACTCCTAGAGGAAAACAGCCAAAACACTCTCTGACATAAATTACAGCAAAATCCTCTATGACCCACCTCCCAGAGTAGTGGAAATAAAAGCAAAAATAAACAAATGGGACCTAATTAAACTTGAAAGCTTTTCCAAAATGAAGGAAACAATAAGCAAGGTGGAAAGATAGCCTTCAGAATGGGAGAAAATAATAGCAAATGAAGCAACTGACAAAGAATTAATCTCAAAGATATACAAGCAGCTCATGTAGCTCAATTCCAGAAACATAAACGACACAATCAAAAAATGGGCCAAAGAACTAAACAGACATTTCTCCAAAGAAGACATACAGATGGCTAACAAACACATGAAAAGATTCTCAACATCACTCATTATCAAAGAAATGCACATCCAAACTACAATGAGGTACCATCTCACACTGGTCAGAATGGCTGCTATCAAAATGAGAGGGTGCAGAGAAAAGGGAACCCTCTTACACTGTTGGTGGGAATGCAAATTAGTACAGCCACTATGGAGAACAATGTGGAAATTCCTTAAAAAACTGGAAATTGAACTTCCATACAACCCAGCAATCCCACTGCTGGGCATACGCAACAAGAAAACCAGAATTGAAAGAGACACGGGTACTCCAATATTCATTGTAGCACTGTTTACAATAGCTAAGACATGCAAGCAACCTAGATGTCCATCAGCAGATGAAAGGATAAGAAAGCTGTGGTACATATTGTGTATGTACACATTGTACATACATGTAATATGTATTTATTACAATTTAATATTACTCAGCTATTAAAAAGAATGCATTTGAATCAGTTCTAATGAGGTGGATGAAACTGGAGCCTATTATACAGAGTGAAGTAAGTCAGAAAGAAAAACACCAATACAGTATATTAATGAATATATATGGAATTTAGAAATATGGTAACAATGACCCTATATGAGAGACAGCAAAAGAGACACAGATGTAAAGAGCAGACTTTTGGACTTTGCGGGAGAAGGCTAGGGTGGGATGATTTGAGAGAATAGCATTGAAACATGTATATTACCATATGTGAAATAGATCACCAGTCCAGGTTCAATGCATGAGACAGGGTGCTCAGGGCTGGTGCACTGGGATGACCCTGAAGGATGGGATGGGGAGGGAGGTGGGAGTGGAGTTCAGGATGGGGGACACATGTACACCCATGGTTGATTCATGTCAATGTATGGCAAAACCCACTACAATATTGTAAAGTAATTAGCCTCCAATTAAAATAAATAAATTAATTTACACACACAAAAAAAAGAATACCGTAACTTACAATTGGGCTTCCCTTGTGGATCAGCTGGTAAAGAATCCATCTGCAATGTGGGAGACCTGGATTCAATCCCTGGGTTGGGAAGATCCCCTGGAGAAGAAAAGGCTACCCACTCTAGTATTACACAGAGTAATTTCCACAGGCCTCATATTCCCAAATTTCAAGAAAGATAAAAAGAAGCAAAATGATTCTCGAACTATACAATTAGCAAAGTTTTCAGGAATCTTGAATTTATTGAGGCCCAGAGTACTGCAAATAGCCTTGAAGACAGTAAGATCAATCCTCTCTAGTATCTGTAAGTTATCTCCTTTTGAATAACAGGAATGCCTAATAGTTTTGAGAATTACTTCCAGTCCACGATTATACTGTTAGAAGGTGATATGACCGATTATTGCAGGAGACTCAAATGATATCTCTAGCCTTATCACCAACAAATTAAAAGTGTATTTCCAAAATGCCTACTTAGGCAGTCTGCATGATCTGAGAACTGGAAATCTGGGCTTCAGAAAAAAATTAAACAACCCTTTGAGCATCAATTAAAAAAACAAAAACCCTTATAAGATACTCTCATAACAGACACAAAGTAAAGCTCCAAGGTGTTGATTCTTGGGTTTATGTTTCTCAAATTAAAAAAAAAAAAAAACAGGAATTCCTACTGACTGCTGGACATCTATTCCATCAGGAGACCTTGAGTTGATGATTTTTTAGGAGTTCTCCTGAAGCTGCTGACTGTGTAAGTGGATACCTTATGCCCAGAATGACAGAACAATCTGCTGACTACAGAAGCAGACAACTTCTGCTCAAGATAATAGAACAAGATTAATTATATGACTTTTCAGCATTTTCCCCCTTACCACTAATGCTGTCTGTTATTGTATTTTTGTTATTCTCTCTTAACTAAAAGTTCTCAATATGATCTCCTCTATCTTTTTCCTGTTACTTTGGACCACCTTTTCTGCCACTTAAGAAAAAAGCAAAACTCTCTGGTGTATTTTTCTCAGACTACAGCTGCTGCTCTAACTGATTTCCAACAGCATGTAGTAACTGTTCCTTTAAACGCTTTGGAAATAGATTCGCTTTTATAGGAACCAACCTCTTGGTAATTTATATTTACTTCATATATCGCAGACATCACACTCATAAAAATTAGACTTTGACCTCATGTCAATAAACTCTCCAGCTAAACTTATTATAACACCAACAGTAAAAGCTCACTCAGCAGGTGGGGTATCTAATTTGGGGCCTTTCTGCTAAAGTTATCAGTTTGGTTTCTTGAAACACCAGTTTTGCAGTAACTGTCTAGTTAAGGAATCTTCCATTCTGAGGGACAAAATTGGCTTACTCCTGATGCTAAGTGATTTTGTTATTCCCAATACAGTCCCACTAGGCTACTACTTCTCATGTGGCCATCAGACTTTCTCACCTGTCACACGCTAACATTTCCTATGTATTCAGAATACCCATGAGAGACTTTTAGATGTTTATAGTTGTCAACCTCCAATGGGTCACGTTTCTCTGAAAAGAATATTCAGAAACATCTCCAAAGAGGACAGCACAGACAACTTAAGAAAATTTCTAGGAGGGATCACTTTTAGTATTCTGACCCTAGAATATATAATAAATGACACTAATTACATCTGGAAGCCCCCCCCCCCGGAATCATTTAAAATTAAAATTTATTACTCAGTGTTTTCATGGTTAATCCCGCAGGCCTTAATTTCTAGGTGTGTGTGTGTGTGTGTATGTGTGTGTGTGCTAAGTTGCTTCAGTCCTGTCTGACTCTGCGATCCTATAGACTATAGCCCGCCAGGCTCCTCTGTCCATGAGATTCTCCAGACAAGAATGCTGGAGTGGGTTGCCATGCCCTTCTGCAGGAGATCTTCCAGTCCCAGGGATTGAACCTGTGTCTCTTATGTCTCCTGCATTGGCAGGTGGGTTCTTTACCACTTGTGCCACCTGGGAAGTCCCAGTTTCTATGTAACTATCCAAAGAAAACATTTATTCTATAGAAAACAGTTTTTGTGCTTTTATGATACAGTGGGTCAAGGAGAATAGTGCAGGACTACCCTAAAAAAAAAGCCACTTGATTCTGTAAAACAGACTTGGCTGAATTCTCAGAAATGCTTTTACTGACAGATTTTATAATCTTTCTTCTGACTTAGAGGTTTTTTTTTTTTTTTAACTAGAAATAGTATTCAATTTAATAGTTCTTTTTTTTTGGTGGGGGGAGGTAACCATGATGTAACTGAAGCTGATGGAGTAAGCCGAACCAAATCCAAATGTACTGAAAAGCAAGAAATCATCATGAAGACACTTTAGTTTGATATGATGAGGGAAGAAGCTGAATTGTAGTGGTCTGAGGAGTTATTGAGGAGTTAGAAAGTGTAAATCAAGCTGATTTTCTAAAACTCAAAAAAATCCAAATCACCATTTTTTTCCCAAAAGTGTGATTTTGAAGGCATGTGAGACAGAGAAATCTAGAGATGTATGGTGGAGATGAAGATGCTATCCCTTGCCCACCTGAGGAATGACCCATCCACAGGAGAGAACCATGTCTGATAACACATGAGGAAAGTCATCTAAAAGATGGCTGATGCTATAGGCAGGTTGTGGGAAAGATAGATGGAGGAGAAAGTACATATTGTATGACATCACTGTTTTCTCTGTAAAGTAGGTATTGAGACTACATGTTGAGACTGAAGATGAAAGTAAAACAATGAAGATTTGAAGAGTGAATGGAAAACAAATTTTGGAAAAGCCAAAAAAGGTAAATGAGGGTGCACAGCAGATTTCTCTGAGGAGTCTCAAGTACTCTTATATTGGAAGCCATGAATTTATATGGGAACCAAATTGCAGGATTGTATAATCCTCTCCAGTAGGACTTATTTTTAAGTATTGTTTAGAAACAGAGAAAATGAGTCGTTGGATTTATACAACTGAGGTTTATTTTTATGCATCTGTGTGGTGACATGACAAAAGACAGGGAAAGTAATCAATTAGACAAGAGTATATTTAGGGAGATGGGCTGTAGGACTGGAGGTGTCAGTGGCATGGCACAGAGAACTTGTTGACTCACGGAGTTATGCTATCACTGTTGAGCCTCCAGAAGAAATTCCCAGTGACTGAATGAAAACCTGAAGTGATGCAGAGTTGAAATATCCTGCATATGAGAAAGTCAAGGAATTTTGAATCCACTCTTAAAGGCAGCAATGCATATATAAAGAGCAAAGGAGGAGAGGGGAGGAGGAAAACAGAATTCATGGGAGAGTAACATTTGAGTTTAGGCAAAGAGGTATATTCTATGAGACATAAACATTACAACCTGTTTAGAAAAATTATGAAAAAGCCTAGAAAATAAATTGTTTCACCAATATTATTTTTAAGCATCTTGTCCACACACTGTGACTTTGAAAAAGTTGAATAATTTCTCTAGACCTGTTTTCCTATTTATAAAGTGGTCACAACAATACACACCTTGAGATTTTTAGGGAGAGAATTAACAAGGGCTTTCTGGTGGGTTAGACAGTAAAGAATCCTCCTGCAATGCAGGAGACCCAAGTTCAATCCCTGGGTCAGCAAGATCCCCTGAAGGAGGAAATGTCAATCCAGTCCAATATTCTTGCCTGGAAAATCCCATGGACAGAGAAGCCTAGTGGGCTACAGTCCATAGGGTCACAAAGAGTTGGACATGACTGAATGACTAACATTTTACTTTAACAAATATTGTAGGAAAGTGTATATCATAATGACAGGCACAAAAACAATGTTAAACTTGCTTTATCTTTTCCATTATTAATACTTCAGTAGTGCTGGTTAGGGTTTCCCTGGTGGCTCAGATGGTAGAGAATTTGCCTGCAATGCAGGAGACCTGGGTTCGATCCCTGGGTTGAGAAGATTCCCTGGAGAAGGGAATGGCAACCCAGTTCCGTATTCTTGACTAGAGAATCCCATGGACAGAGGAGCCTGGTGGGCTACAATGGGGTTGCAAAGTTGGACACGGCTAAGCAATTAACTCTCTCTAGTGCTGGTGGTCTGCCGTCTATGGGGTTGCACAGAGTCCAACACAACTGAAGTGACTTAGCAGCAGCAGCAGTGCTGGGAGAAGGCAATGGCACCCCACTCCAGTACTCTTGCCTAGAAAATCCCATGGACGGAAGAGCCTGGTAGGCTGCAGTCCATGAGGTCGCTAAGAGTCGGACATGACTGAGCAACTTCGCTTTGACTTTTC
Organism: Bison bison bison; assembly: GCF_000754665.1. Classification (NCBI taxonomy): domain Eukaryota; kingdom Metazoa; phylum Chordata; class Mammalia; order Artiodactyla; family Bovidae; genus Bison; species Bison bison. Next base: position 5,384,033 of record NW_011494835.1, on the reverse strand, counting down.
ACTTTCATACATTGGAGAAGGAAATGGCAACCCACTCCACTGTTCTTGCCTGGAGAATCCCAGGGATGGGGGAGCCTGGTGGGCTGCCGTCTCTGGGGTCGCACAGAGTCTGACATGACTGAAGTGACTCAGCAGCAGCAGCAGCAGCAGCAGCAGCAGCAGTGCTAGTTAAGTATTTTAAAAAGCAGTTGGTCCCAAATTAGAAAATATCCAGGATCATCTTTTAATTTGTGACCAGCAAGAGAAACTTAAAGTTTAGCATATGATCGTGGATCTGGAAATTTTATAATAAAAAATGTAAATCCCAGTAGCAAGAATGATGTGTTTAAATATGAAACTTTGGCTTTGCCTGTAATGGGCAGTGAGCAAACCACTACCTGAATCTCCAGGAGTCACTTGTACCTCCCTCCACTAAACAAAAAGGTTGTATAATTATGTCAGAGCTTCGGAGGGTTGGGGTTGAACTGTCATATCATAGGCTGATAATGCCCAAGTCATGTATCCAGAGTCCATGTCACTTTGGAGCTGCCTGTTACACTTCCCCACCTGGATGTGTCTGTAAATATATGTGAAATTGTCCAGAAATAAACTCAAACCCCTCAAACCATGAAAATGCTTCTCAGCCGATATCTCCTGTTGTTTGGGGGTATAGCACCACATATTTAGGCACTCCAAGCTAAAAACCCCTCAGTTCACCCCTGAATATTTTTTTTCTCCCACACTAAATATCCAATTACATAGGCCTTCTAAATCTTTCTCAGTCTGATTCCCCCACCCTTTATCTCTACTACCAATACCTGTCCCTCCCTCAGACTCTCACTTGACTGTTGCATATCACTCACTGCTACTCAAAGAGCATCAACCTTTATCCTTTTCTGCTGCTGTGTCCTTCTCCCCCGTCATTCCATAAACTTTTCTATGCAGGTCCTAATAAAGTGCCCAGTACATGGTTGGATGGCATCACCAACTCAATGGACATGAGTTTGGGTGGCCTCTGGGAGTTGGTGATGGACAGGGAGGCCTGGTGTGCTGCGGTTCACAGGGTCGCAAAGAGTCGGACATGACTGAGCGACTGAACTGAACTGAACTGAACTGAACATGGTGAGCACTCAATGAATGTATTTTGAACTAAGAGACTCAAGGGGGAATGAGGAGCCTCTAAGCACCACCACTGCAGATAAAACTCATCTTGCTAGACTAAGCCCAGCCTGTATTCAGCCTTAGCTTTCACTCCTCTTTCAGAACTCATTCTAATTGGACTTGTCCCCAGTTGTCCTGTCAGACATTATCCCCTCTAGTCTAGCAGAGTGGGATGATCACTGCCATTTTTAAAGAATGAGACACACATGGATTGTAAGCCTGTTGAGCCAATTACTATCTTCATGCCTAAAAAAAAAAAAAAAAAAAAACTCTGCAAACCAGACTGTTAAGTGAACATGGAGGAAATAATAACCACCTCATAGTGTGAATGTGAAGACTGAGTGAGATGCTGTATAGAGCAACTGGCAAAGTTTACAGCTCAATAAATGTTAACTATTATCAGTGTTACATGGCCCAGCCCTGCTTACTCTTCTTTGTCTCCAAATCATGTTTACTCCTCTGCTTCTTTCTGGAATTAATTGTCCTCTCTCATTCTTGTAATAATTGCTCCAGTGATGATACTAGCTACTTAACGTATTAAGAATACTTTACATATTATTTTATTTAAAGATGTAGATATCATCAGCTCTATTTGTTACTTAATGAAACTGAGAATAGAGTATAAAGCTGCTTGTCCAAATTCACATGAGAAGGAAAGGGCAGAGTGATGGTGTGAATTCGATCAATGCTATATTCTTTTCTAAAGCCAAACAGACTCTATTGCCTGAAACTATTCTGCTTATTTTAAACTTATAAATGCTATAGTTTTGGGTTTGCCAAAAGGTTCATTTGGGTTTTTTTTCCGTTAAATCTTACAGAAAAACCCAAATGAACATTTTGGCCAACCCAATATTTTCCATTCTACAGATAAATGGAGTTACATCCTGATAAATCCATCGTAAGTAAAAAATGTAAGTTGAGGGGAATTCCCCAGTGGTCCAATAGTTAGGACTCTGTGTTCTCACTGCCAAGGGCATGGGTTCCACTCCTGGTCGGGAAACTAAGATCCTGCATACTGCAAGGCACGACCAAAAACAGAAAAACAAAAATATAAGTTGAACATACATGTAATACACCAAACTTACCAAATATTATAAGATTAGCCTAGCCCACCTTAAAGGTGCTCAGACGTATTAGCTTATAGTTGGGCAAAATCATCTAACATAAAGCCTATTTTAAAATAAATTGTGGCAATTTATTGAACACTGTTCTGACAATGAAAAACAGAATGGTGGTGTGGGTACAGAGTGGTTGTGAGTGTATCTGCATTTACCCTCTTGATTACATGTCTCTCTGGGAGCTGTAGCTGCTGCCTCTGTCCAGCATCATGAGACAGTGTCATGCCATGTATCACTATCTCAGGAAAAGATCAGTTTTCAAAATCTGGAGTATGACTTCTACTGAATGCATAGCACTTTTGCACCACGGTTGAAGTCGAGAAATCCTAAGTCGAGGATTACCTATAGTATGTGGTAGGTTAGGGCTTCCCTTATAGCTCAGTTGGTAAAGAATCTGCCTGCCATGCGGGAGACCTGGGTTCAATCCCTGGGTTGGGAAGATACCCTGGAGAAGGCCATGACAATCCACTCCAGTATTCTGGCCTGGAGAATTTCATGGATATTCCCTTATGGCAGAAAGTGAAGAACAAAAGAGTCTCCTAATGAAAAAGGAGAGTGAAAAAGTTGGCGTAAAACTCAACATTCAGAAAACTAAGATCGTGGCGTCTGGTCCCATCACTTCATGGCAAATAATGGGAAAACAATGGAAACAGTGACAGACTTTATTTTCTTTGGCTCCAAAATCACTGCAGATGGTAACTGCAGCCATGAAATTAAAAGACACTTGCTCCTTGGAAGAAAAGCTATGACCAACCTAGACAGCATATTAAAAAGCAGAGACATTACTTTGCCAACAAATGTCCATCTAGTCAAAGTTATGGTTTTTCTAGTAGTCATGTATGGATATGAGAGTTGGACTGTGAAGAAAGCTGAGTGCCAAAGAATTGATACTTTTGAACTGTAATATTGGAGAAAACTCTTAAGAGTCCTTTGGACTGCAAGGAAATCCAACCTGGCAATCCTAAAGGAAATCAGGCCTGAATATTCATTGGAAGGACTGATGCTGAGGGTGAAACTGGAATATTTTGGCCACCTATTGCGAAGAACTGTCTCATTGGAAAAGATCCTGATGCTGGGAAAGATTGAAGGCGGGGGGAGAAGGGGACGACAGAGGATGAGATGGCTGGATGGCATCAGTGACTCGATGGACATGAGTTTGAACAGTCTCTGGGAGTTGGTGATGGACAGGGAAGCCTAGCGTGCTTCAGTCCATGGTGTCTCAAAGAGTTGGACACAACTGATCGACTAAACTGAACTTTGGTAGGTTAAGTATGGCCACACATTTTTTGCAGCTCCTCCCCACAAGAGTTTATTTCTGTATTGTATCTTGAATCTGAATTGGCTCTGTGACTTCTTGGCCAGTAGAGTACAATGGAAGTAAAGATACACGAGTGTGGAGCCGGGGTCTCAAGAGGCCTTGCAGCTTTGGGCTTTGCCTTCTTGTGCTGCTCCCCCACTGTCTGAGGACATCAGGATAGCCTGACGGATGGTGAGAGACCACATGAAGAGAGTAGTCCAGGTGACACCTAGCACCAACTCCCAGATACTTGAAAGAACCATCATATATCCTCCACTCCAGGCAAGGTACCTGCATATTAAGTCATATGAGAGCCCGGCAAACAACCTTCCTCCCACTGATCCATGAATTGTGAGAAATAATAAGTTGTCCTTTTAAGCCTCTAAGTCTTGGGGTAATTTTTTTAATGCATAAATAATTAACTGAGATGAAAATGAAAAAAAATAAGTGAAAATCAAAGTTGCTTAGTCATGTCTGACTCTTTGTGACCCATGGACTGTAGCTCACCTGGCTCCTCTTGTCCAGGCAAGAATATTGAGACCAAAACTGGCCCTAAAGGTGGATTACAGCAATAACATAGGTCTACAAAAGTGACATTGGCTTCAAGCCCAGTGATAGAGTGAACCACAGACTTAGAGGCCCCGGAAGGGCAGTGAGGAAATGGCTGTAGGAGACTGGAGAAGGGACTCCTGTGCTATATAATTCCAGAACAATTAGTAGGACTATTGTCTGTGGTAAATTGGAAGGTAGAGAATATACCTAATGAATCTGTGGACCTGGCAAAAACATTGAGCGACAGAGTGTTGAATGGGCCAAGCTGCTTCTCTTAGTAATGTGTAATAAGATACATGAAGGAAGATATTCATTTTGTAGAAGTTATTCATTTTGTATAACTTCTATTATAGAAGTTATACAATAACTATAGAAGAGGCTATTCATTTTGTAAGAAGTTAGGGGAAATAGAGAAGACCCAGGACTTGCTGGGTTGGAATATAAACCACCTCTCATTCCATGTCTCCCAGCTGGTAAAAAAAATTCTCAATCACATGAGGCCTGTGGATAAATTTCAAGTTGTGTATGTGATTGGGAAATCCTTTGCTAAAGGGAATTGCTAAGCTAGTGCTAGATTCTCTCATATATATATAAAAAAGGGAGGGCATCTAAGAATCTTAAAAGTGCTTCCCACAGCAGCTACACACACACACATCAAAGTAGAAATTTGGGAGCCATCAGCAGGTAGATAGAATGTCAAGCCACAGAACTGGATGAATTACATAGGGGAAAAAGTTGAGGGGTCAATGAATAAGAGGAATCAATACAATCAACACGTTACTGTAGCTTCTAGGTTTTTATAATAAGCAGGCAAGACAGTAATTAGTATTGACTTGCCATTGAGATTTCAGAGGTGCTACTCTGGTTATTGGTGATGACAGTGAAAGTTTGTGGCAAAGGAGGGTTTAGAGGAAAACATGGGTGGGCGTGAGAACTCAGAGTGCTTGATGACTTCTTTGTGGCAGTTCACATCACCAAGAATGAAAGTAGGTTTTGTGGGGAATTCCACGCTCTTTTGTTTCCATCCTCTGTTATAACAAGATTCAGGTGTTTTGTTTATGTCTCTTTTCAATGTCTTATATTCTTTAACAAAATAGAATAGGTTTTAAAAAAAGAAGAAGAAGCAAGTTCCTAAACTATAGCAGCTCATGTTGGGTTATTTTGGAAGAAAATAAGCCCAGAGGAGATAGGGATCAAAGAGACTTGATCTAAGGAATCATGTGGCAGAACCTTCACTTCATCAGCTGTCCCCTTAGAGTGTGAGCTCTTCTGAAGAATGGCAGTGGGGTGGGGGAGGGGAGAGAGATCTGAAATCAAACATTGGAAATTATCAACAAATGATTTTATATATGGACCATATTCTCTCTTTCCGATGAACAATTTTTTACACTTAGCATATTCTCCAGAAACAGTGGTACAAACTAAGAAGAGAAGTAAATAAGGTATTGTCTATTCAGCTCTTCATCTGTTGCTGGAAAAAAAGTTTTCCTAGGATCACTGAGAATTCTTATTTCCCACTGTGATCATTTAAATTCAGTAGCAGAAGCAGTTCAGGCAGCAGCATATCTATGACAGAGTTCCATACTTCATGTTATTTGGTTCTGTAGCTGTATGCTGAATAAGCATTTAAAAATTATCTGACCTCTATTATGCAAGAAGATCCATTTTTAATATCTCCTAATTTCAAATGTCTCTTGAAAAACCTATATGCAGGTCAGGAGGCAACAGTTAGAATTGGACATGGAACAACAGACTGATTCCAAATAGGAAAAGGAATACGTCAAGGCTGTATATTGTCACCCTACTTATTTAACTTCTATGCAGAGTACATCATGAGAAATGCTGGGCTGGAAGAAGCACAAGCTAGAATCAAGATTGCCAGAAGAAATATCAATCACCTCAGATATGCAGATGACACCACCCTTATGCAGAAAGTGAAGAACTGAAGAGCCTCTTGATGAAAGTGAAAGAAGAGAGTGAAAAAGTTGGCTTAAAGTTCAACATTCAGAAAATGAAGATCATGGCATCTGGTCCCATCACTTCATGGGAAATAAATGGGGAAACAGTGGAAACAGTGTCAGACTTTATTTTGGGGGGCTCCAAAATCACTGCAGATGGTGATTGCAGCCGTGAAATTAAAAGAGGCTTACTCCTTGGAAGGAAAGTTATGACCAACCTAGATAGCATATTCAAAAGCAGAGACATTACTTTGCCAACAAAGATCCATCTAGTCAAGACTATGGTTTTTCCAATGGTCA
>NW_011494835.1:5372653-5377568 GCF_000754665.1 Bison bison bison | reverse complement strand
TTGGTGATGGACAGGGAGGCCTGGCGTGCTGTGATTCATGGGGTCGCAAAGAGTTGGACACAACTGAGTGACTGAACTGAACTGAATTTCAAATATTCCCACAGAATTTCTCACTGAGAAAATACAAAATACACAAAAACTACTTAAAATTTAGTAATGCTTTCAAATACAGTTGTATTTAGTAACCATAACAGCAACATACATTTAAACATATATCAAATACTTATAAACAATATATATTAGTAGTAGTAATATGCATATATTTATTTACCTGAGTAAAATACTTGCCAATTTGGATTCGAAGAGTTCCCACAAGTTGCCTAGGAAAATTTGGGGCTGTCAAGGAAAATTTGCACAGGTCAGAGTTAAACAGGCAAGTTAGACTTTATCTAAGCCTATTGCAATAGGGAAGAGAGATTGAACTCAAGTCCACAGAAACAAAAGGCAGGAGGAATTTTAGGAGTAGGGGTGAGTTTACAGAAAAGTACTGAAGGATGTTGACAGAAAGGTTGCTATATGGGAGGTGCCAAGTACATTGAATTATTCCTGAATTTGCCAGTGTTTTTCTCTGTGAGTTGGACCATCTGTATTTGCCAATTAATGTTACAATAGGCTCCTACCCTCCCACAGAGATAGAGAAATGGCCTGCTCTCTTCGTTATGATTTTATTTCAAAGAAATGACTGTAGGTCCTAGAGACATTCCTGGGTTGTAAAACTGACAAGAGGCTGGGAGATCTATATACATTTCAAAGGGGCAGAGAAAGAATTTTCAACTACAGATTTTCTAAAAGTAACTCATCAAAGAAAAGTGAGATCTGAGGCCTGTCATCAAGAAGAGGCCTATCTAAGGTTGGGTTAAGGTGGGGGGAACTTTGAGGTTATCTTGGTCAGTCTCCAGGTTAGAAAACACCAACTTCAAGACTGCTTGTAGCCCTGAATGTTAGTCCTGGTTTTTCCATGGTGAGCTGTAGGTCTTGGGCAGATCACTCTAACATTAAAACAAAGCTTTTTTGTTTGTGTTTGTGTGTTTAGGACACTTAAGATCTACTCTTAGGAAATTTCAAATACACAAAACTGTTAACTAATATTTTAATGTTTACATTGCTGTGTATTGGATCATCAGAACTTATTCATCTTGTATAACTGAAACTTTGTACCCCTTAACCAATATCTACCTGTTAGGTAGTTAGAATAGGAAAAAGAAGTCCAGAATGGCAGTGGCTAAAAGACAAAGAAGGGAAAAGCCCATGAAAATAGAACAAAGGAAGGTCCGAGGACCAGAGTGAGAACCACAGGTGAAGCAAACAGCCCTCCTGGCTAGCCCAGTTTGCATAGGGCAGGCTTGAAGGGGAGGAGACAAAATGTATAAAAAGAGGAAGCCAAGATGGATTGAGGCCTCTCCTTTGGGGTCAGTCTGCCCTAACGCCTGAGAGTGTACTATCCTGTTTGCCAAATAAAAGTGAACTGTAACTGAGCTGTAACACTGGTCTGCTGTTTGAAATCTTTGCTGCAGTGAGACAGAACCGAGGAAATTACACACTGCCCTGACATACCCACTTGACTACATAGGGGTAGATATGTTGATTAGCTTGATTGTGGCCATAATTCTACAATGTATATGCTATATAACTTAAAAATATGCAAAAAAGAAATCCAAACAATTTAGGCATTGAAATATGAGGCAGCAGAAGGTGGTCTTGGCTGGGTGTCCAGGGATCCATGCTCTAATCCCAGGTCTACACTTGTTTATCCCAAGAAGGTGTTAGATAAGATCAAGTAGCTTATCGTATACTGGTTGCATTTGCACCTGGGAATTTTGTGAACCATTTTTCAAAATTCACTCTATTAACTTTCATACCTTTCTCTGCATGAGATGACTTCCCTCTTTGTGCTTTACTGGTTATAGTCTACTTGTGACTTTGGCAAGTGGTCACCTAAGATATAGGATGCACCCATTGTTATTTTATTAATCTTTGCCTCCCTGCTTATGTCTCTCTTTGTGTCTGTAAAGCCCACCTTCCATGATGCTCACATCTCATTCCTCAGTTATTTGTGAAGACGATGGCACTGGACTTTGGATGAACATAACATCACCTACAATTTTGTTTTTCTGTAATTCTCAGTTTTCTATATCCTGATGAATATAAAATATTTTTCCCCCCTTGATTGAACATTATGTGAATGAAGAGAATCTTTGGTACTATAAAAATTCTTCCTATACCCCATGGGTAGTGTGTACAAAATTACTGCCTCCTCACTTCTCCTGCTTGACTCTTCTCTAGGCTCTACCTTTTAAAAGTACCCCCCAAACTTTATCCAATTTACTTCTCAGTTTTGACTTTAAACAGAAAAAAGCAAAACAAGTTTTGTAATGCTATAAATAATACAGAGAGGTCACAGAAGAGACTAGTTTTAAATGTAAAAATGGGATAGACTGTTGTATATACAGAAAAAGAGACATTGAAGAGGCTTGGTATTTAGCTTTGGTGACACACTTCTGAGGACACTAAACTTCATCTCACTGCAAATGGTTAATGTCAGTAAGATAAAGATGAGTGCTCAGTGGTGACTAGACTATCATTCTGTACTTCTCCCTTCCCTCCCCTCCCTCTTCCTCCCCTCTTTCCTTTCTTGTATCCTTTTCCTCCTTCTTTTTCTTCTCTCATTTTTCTGTACTTTTCTCTCTCTTTTTTTTCCCCCACTGCTCAAGGTTTACTTGGTGTTTTAGCTGGTATGACACTTGGATACTTGGTTGCATTGTTTTTATGTGTATTTTTTGTTTTTATGTTATGTGGCAAAGTACATTATCTTGATAAATATAGTACACAAAATCAGATCCTTTGGAGCAGTTATGCACAAAACATGCAATGTTGAGTCTCTCTCTCCTACACACATATATCTTATACTAGCATTTTAGAGATTTTAGAGGACGATTGCTAAGAAAAACATCTGCTGAATAATATCCTGTTTTAGTTGATGCTTGAAGTTGTACTATTGGAAAATTATTCTCCCATGTTGGGCAATTTTTACTCCAAGTTCTTCCTTTAAACTAACAGCAAAATTTTATGCATTATTATAAGAAAAATACAGTTAGCTAAGTTATTGACATGCCGAGACAACAAATGCTTTCTCTGTCAATAAGAGAATTAAATTTGTAATTAACTCAACATTAACAGATTAGTTTCTTTCTTGATATAGCCTTAGGAGGTAGAAATTTTTTCTATGTGATGGTGAGCATCTCTTATGCTGATGATATTAAATGTTTGCTGCTTTTAAATAAGTCAGTATCTTTTTTAGATTTGGGGGACCATTTTCCTTACATTCTAAATTAAGAAGGCATGTATTTCTTTTACAACCAGGGTTGAGTGTTCTGCTTTATAAGCAAAATTGATCAAACAGAACTATAACACCCATCACTGTCATGACAACGTCTGTGAAAATTAGAGAATATGTTCCTTTTCATATTATCAAATCTTTGACACTGTTCAATTATGTGTATACACATATTTATTTTTTTTATTTATCACTTTTTAAATTTCTTCATTATTCTTCATGCCTTTAAAGGAAAGAGGTCATATCTGTCTTGGTCATTGCTACGTCCCTGTATGTTCAGAATTGCAAAATAAAGAAAGAATGATGTAAATCCTTCTGTGCATATATGTATGTACATATGTAATATACACACATATATATGTACACATATAATATACACATATATATAAAACACCTCTTTCCCATAGATACATATTGCACATATACATATATACACACATATGTGTACACATATATGTTTGCTTATTCTAATTTCACACTTAACTTTTAGGAATACTTCTTATGGGAAAGATGATAGACAGTAAATGAATAGAGACAGAAAATAGTTCAGGGCTAAGAAAATTGTTCAGGTTTAATAAAATTTACAGATATTCCCTAAATCTCACTGTAAGCAATAGTTTAAATATCTTTTCATCTCTAAATCTTCTTTTAAAATATTTTTATTTTTCACCATTGAGGATAATGTTTGCTGTGGGTTTGTCATATATAGCTTTTATTATGTTGAGGTATGTTCCTTCTATTCCTGCGTACTGGAGAGTTTTGATCATAAATGGATGTTGAATTTTGTCAAAGGCTTTCTCTGCATCTATTGAGATAATCATATGGTTTTTATTTTTCAATTTGTTACTGTGGTGTATTACATTGGTTGATTTGCAGATATTGAAGAATCCTTGCATCCCTGGGATAAAGCCCACTTCGTCATGATGTATGATCTATTTAATGTGTTGTTAGATTTTGATTGCTAAAATTTTGTTAAGGATTTTTGCATCTATGTTCATCAGTGATATTGGCATGCAGTTTTCTTTTTTTGTGGCATCTTTGTCAGGTTTTGGTATTAGGGTGATGGTGGCCTCATAGAATGAGTTTGGAAGTGTACCTTTCTCTGCAATTTTCTGGAAGAGTTTGAGTAGAATAGGTGTTAGCTCTTCTCTCAATTTTTGGTAGAATTCAGCTGTGAAGCGTCTGGACCTGGGCTTTTGTTTGCTGGAAGATTTCTGATTACAGTTTCAATTTCCGTGCTTGTGATGGATCTGTTTAGATTTTCTATTTCTTCCTGGTCCAGTTTTGGAAAGTTGTACTTTTCTAAGAATTTATCCATTTCTTCCACGTTGTCCATTTTATTGGCATATAATTGCTGATAGTAGTCTCTTATGATACTTTGTATTTCTGTGTTGTCTGTTGCTATCTTTGCATTTTCATTTCTAATTTTATTGATTTGATTTTTCTCCCTTTGTTTCTTGATGAGTCTGGCTAATGGTTTGTCAATTTTATTTATCCTTTCAAAGAACCAGCTTGGAACAAGACAAGGGTGCCCACTTTCACCATTACTATTCAACATAGTTTTGGAAGTTTTGGCCACAG
>NW_011494835.1:5342960-5372449 GCF_000754665.1 Bison bison bison | reverse complement strand
AATGAATATAGTAAATTTGCAGGATATAAAATCAACACACAGAAATACCTTGCATTCCTATACACTAATAATGAGAAAATAGAAAGAGAAATTAAAGAAACAATTCCATTCACCATTGCAACGAAAAGAATAAAATACTTAGTAATATATCTACCTAAAGAAAATAAAGACCTATATATAGAAAACTATAAAGCACTGGTGAAAGAAATCAAAGAGGACACTAATAGATGGAGAAATATACCATGTTCATGGATTAGAAGAATCAATATAGTGAAAATGAGTATACTACCCAAAGCTATTTATAGACTCAATGCAATCCCTATCAAGCTACCAACGGTATTCTTCACAGAGCTAGAACAAATAATTTCACAATTTGTATGGAAATACAAAAAACCTCGAATAGCCAAAGCAGTCTTGAGAAAGAAGAATGGAACTGAAGGAATCAACCTGCCTGACTTCAGGCTCTACTACAAAGCCACAGTCATCATGACAGTATGGTACTGGCACAAAGACAGAAATATAGATCAGTGGAACAAAATAGAAAGCCCAGAGATAAATCCACACACCTAGAGACACCTTATCTTTGACAAAGGAGGCAAGACTATACAATGGATTAAAGACAATCTCTTTAACAAGTGGTGCTGGGAAAACTGGTCAACCACTTGGAAAAGAATGAAACTAGAACACTTTCTAACACCATACACAAAAATAAACTCAAAATGGATTAAAGATCTCAACATAAGACCAGAAACTATAAAACTCCCAGAGTAGAACATAGGCAAAACACTCTATGACATACATCACAGCAGGATCCTCTATGACCCACCTACCAGAATATTGGAAATAAAAGCAAAAATAAACAAATGGGACCTAATTAAACTTAAAAGCTTCTGCACAACAAAGGAAACTATAAGCAAGGTGAAAAGACAGCCTTCAGAATGGGAAAAATAATAGAAAATAAAGCAACTGACGAACAACTAATCTCAAAAATATACAAGCAACTCCTACAGCTCAATTCCAGAAAAATAAATGACCCAATCAAAAAATGGGCCAAAGAACTAAATAGACATTTCTCCAAAGAAGACATACAGATGGCTAACAAACACATGAAAAGATGCTCAACATCACTCTTCATCAGAGAAATGCAAATCAAAACCACTATGAGGTACCATTTCACGCCAGTCAGAATGGCTGTGATCCAAAAGTCTACAAGCAATAAATGCTGGAGAGGGTGTGGAGAAAAGGGAACCCTCTTACACTGTTGGTGGGAATGCAAACTAGTACAGCCACTATGGAGAACAGTGTGGAGATTCCTTAAAAAACTGGAAATAGAACTGCCTATGACCCAGCAATCCCACTGCTGGGCATACACACTGAGGAAACCAGAATGGAAAGAGACACGTGTACCCCAATGTTCATCGCAGCGCTGTTTATAATAGCCAGGACATGGAAGCAACCTAGATGTCCATCAGCAGATGAGTGGATAAGAAAGCTGTGGTACCTATACACAATGGAGTATTACTCAGCCATTAACAAGAATACATTAGAATCAGTTCTAATGAGGTGGATGAAACTGGAACCTATTATACAGAGTGAAGTGAGCCAGAAAGAAAAACACCAATACAGTATACTAACGCATATATATGGAATTTAGAAAGATGGTAACAATAACCCTGTATACAAGACAGCAAAAGAGACACTGAACAGTCTTTTGGACTTGGTGCAAGAGGGAGAGGGTGGGATGATTTGGCAGAATGGCATTGAAACATGTATAATATCATATATGAAACGAGTCACCAGTCCAGGTTTGATACTGGATGCTTGGGGCTGGTGCACTGGGACGACCCAGAGGGATGGTATGGGGAGGGAGGAGGGAGGAGGGCTCAGGATGGGGAACACGTGTATACCTGTGGCGGATTCATGTTGATATATGGCAAAACCAATACAATATTGTAAAGTTAAAAAATAAAATTAAATTAAAAAATAAAAAAGATATAAAAACTAAAATAAAATAAAATAATTTTAAAACAGCATATCTTCTAAGTATTTTTATACTTCTTCTTTGAGTCTAGGGCAATTGGTTTCCATGTACTATCAGTAATCAGGGGAGGGGAGCAAGATAATGGTCTGTGCATAGCATATGCTGGATTATCATCCCCCAGTAAACATTAGCCAGGTAGAGAGGAACAGGCATGAGCTTTGAGGTCGGCAAGACTTGGATTTATATGCTAGTCAAGTCACACTTGCCAGATGAAAAGCCTTGGTCAGATCACTCTGAGCTTCACAGACAGTTATTTATTCTTGAAGGATGATAAAGACCCAATTTGAGGGTTGTTGCAGGGATTAAACAGGATGAAGTATGAAAGGAACCCAACATATTATTAATACATAACATATGGTAGAAGGTCAAAAATAATTCCTTTTGTCTTTCCCACTCTTGTCAAGAAGGAAGTCCATTACTAAATAGACTCAATTACATTGTTCATATGTCCCTACGTATCTTTGAACACAGAAGGTGACCATGCTTAGCAGCTTCCTAATATCCTATTATCTGTGCCACCTTCTGTTGGATCCGTTCACTTAGGACCTGCTGCAGGTCGACACTCCAAACATCTCTAGGGCTCTGCCATGTTCTTTCATTTCTATATCCCACTAGCTCCATGTCTAGAACATGGTAGGCATTTAATAAAAGTTCATTAAGCAAATTTATCATAAAGAGAATGTTGGGGATATAATAGGACTGAAATGACATCATTATGAAATTTAATAAGGTTCCATAGACAGTGATTTCCAAACTTCGCTTCACATCAAAATGATATGGAGAACTTGTGAAAAATAGAGGTAACGGTCATATACAATTTCCTATACCCAACCAGGCCAAATAGAATTTAAACCTTGAGGTTATTGAGCAAAAGAATTTGTATCTTAAAAAATATCGGAAGTAATTTTGATGTTTTCCAGATTTGGAAACCACTGTCCAGTAGCTGTGGAGAAGGCAATGGCAACCCACTCCATTACTCCAGTACTCTTGCCTGGAAAATCCCATGGGTGGAGGAGGAGCCTGGTGGGCTGCAGTCCATGGGGTGTCTAAGAGTTGAACAGGACTGAGCAACTTCACTTTCACTTATCACTTTCATGCATTGGAGAAGGAAATGGCAACCCACTCCAGTGTTCTTGCCTGGAGAATCCCAGGGACGGGGGAACCTGGTGGGCTGCCGTCTCTAGGGTCGCACAGAGTTGGAAACAACTGAAGTGACTTAGCAGCAGTCCAGTAGTTGATGGTTATCAATTCGTACACCTCAGACTAGCTATACTAAAGCCATCTGGAGGTGAAGTAACCTGTGTCCATCAACAGATGAATGATAAAGAAGATGCTGTGAGTATGTGTTTGTACACACCATGGAATACTCAGCCATAAAAAGGAATGAAATAATGCCATTTGTAATAACATGGATGGACCCAGAGATTATCATACTAAGTGAAGCAAGCCCGAAAGAGAAAGACAAATATCATATAGATGATATCACTTAGAAGTGGAATCTAAAATATGATACAAATGAACTTGTTTATGAAACACAAACAGATTCACAGACAAAGAAAGCAAATTTATGATTACCAAAGTAGAAAGGAGGTGGGGGATGAATAAATTAGGATTCAGGGATTAACAGATACAAACTACTAAATGTAATAGGACTTCCCAGGTGGCCCAGTTGGAAAAATATCTGCCTGCCAATGCAGGAGTTGAAAGGCAAGGGTTTGATCCCTGGGTCCAGAAGATCTCCTGAAGGAGAAAATGGCAGCCTGCTCCAATATTCTTGCCTGGAAAATTCCATGGACAGAGGAGACTGAAGGGCTACAGTCAATGGGGTTGCAAAGAGTTGCATACAACTGAGCATGCATATATGTACTATAAGTAAAACAGATAAATAACAATGTCCTGCTGCTGCTACTGCTAAGTCGCTTCAGTTGTGTCCGACTCTGTACGACCCCATAGACGGCAGCCCACCAGGCTCCCCCGTCCCTGGGATTTTCCAGGCAAGAACACTGAAGTGGGTTGCCATTTCCTTCTCCAATGCATGAAAGTGAAAAGTGAAAGTGAAGTCGCTCAGACGTTTGACTCTTAGCGACCCCACGGACTGCAGCCCACCAGGCTCCTCCGTCCATGGGATTTTCCAGGCACGAGTACTGGAGTGGGGTGCCATTGCCTTCTCCAAACAATGTCCTAGTATGTAGCAAAGTGAACTATATTCAATATCATATATAAGCCATAGTGGAAAAGAATATTAAAAAAGCATATATGTATAACTGAATCACTTTGCTATATATCAGAAACTAGCATTGTAAATCAAATATACTTCAACTGTAAAAAATTAGTTGGCCATTGTATTCTACTGCTGCTTTGAAAAATCACCACAAATCTAGTGGCTTGAAGCAGCACAAAATTTTTATCTTACAGTTCTGGAGGTCTTAACACAAAGTGGATCTCACTGGGTATTGTCAGGGCTGCCTTCTTTCTAGAAGCTCTAAGAAAACTCTTTTTCTTGACTTTTCTAGCTTTTAGAGGCCACCTGCATTCATCGGTTCATGGCCCCTTCCTCCATATTCAAAGCCAGCAATAGAGACTCTTCAAGTT
Organism: Bison bison bison; assembly: GCF_000754665.1. NCBI lineage: Eukaryota > Metazoa > Chordata > Mammalia > Artiodactyla > Bovidae > Bison > Bison bison. Next base: position 5,367,816 of record NW_011494835.1, on the reverse strand, counting down.
CCTTCCCGACTTTAACTCTTCTGCTTTCCTCTTCCATTTATAAGGACCCCCATGACTACCTAGGACTCACTTAGGTAATCCAGGATAATCTCCTCCTCTCAAAGTCTTTAACTTAATCGCATCTGCAAAATCTGATTTTGTCATATAACCTAATATAGTCAGTTTTGGAGACTGAATATCTTCTGTATGTGAGGCGGCATTATTCTGCCTACTGTAGTTGTACTTGTGTGTGCCTATTCTTGTGTTCTCTGTTCTATTCATTGATCTATGTGTATGTCTTTGTGCCAATATCACATAATTACTGTAGCTAGAAGTCTTGAAATCATATAGCCTGATTTTCCCCAATTTATTCTTCAGTTTCAAAATTATTTGAGCTCTTATGATTCCTCTGACTTCATAAATTTTAGAATAATCTTGTTTATATCTATGAAAAATCTTGCTGAGATTTTAAAACAATTTTGCTGAGCATCTATATGAAATTGAAATAGAATTGACATTTTAATATGGTGAGTCTTTCAATCCATGAACAGAGTGTCTCTGTTCATTTAGATTATCTTTTATTCCTTTCCATCCACATTTTGTAGTTTAATGTTCAAGGCCTTTATGCATTTTGTTAGGTTTACCTAAGTATTTCATTCTTTATAAGCAACTGTAAGTGGTATATTTTTAATTTTGCTTTTCACATCAATCAGTTCAGTTCAGTCGCTCAGTCATGTCTGACTCTTTGCAACCCCATGAATTGTAGCACGCCAGGCCTCCCTGTCCATCACCAACTCCTGGAGTTCACCCAAACTCATGTCCATTGAGTCGGTGATGCCATCCAGCCATCTCATCCTCTGTCGTCCCTTTCTCCTCCTGCCCCCAATCCCTCCCAGCATCAGAGTCTTTTCCAATGAGTCAACTCTTCTCATGAGGTGGCCAAAGTATTGGAGTTTCAGCTTTAGCATCATTCCTTCCAAAGAAATCCCAGGGCTGATCTCCTTTAGAATGGACTGGATGGATCTCCTTGCAGTCCAAGGGACTCTCAAGAGTCTTCTCCAACACCACATTTCAAAAGCATCAATTCTTTGGTGCTCAGCTTTCTTCACAGTCCAACTCTCACATCCATACATGACAAAACCATAGCCTTGACTAGATGGACCTTTGTTGGCAAAGTAATGTCTCTGCTTTTGAATATGCTACTAGGTTGGTCATAACTTTCCTTCCAAGGAGTAAGCCTCTTTTAATTTCATGGCTGCAGTCACCATCTGCAGTGATTTTGGAGCCCCCAAAATAAAGTCTGACACCGTTTCCACTGTTTCCCTATCTATTCCCCATGAAGTGATGGGACCAGATGCCATGATCTTCGTTTTCTGAATGTTGAGCTTTAAGCCAACTTTTTCACTCTCCTCTTGCACTTTCATCAAGAGGCTTTTTAGTTCCTCTTCACTTTCTGCCATCAGGGTGGTGTCATCTGCATATCTGAGGTTCACATGTACATTGCTTATATTAATTTTTGTAAATCTAATATCCTGCAACCTTGGTGAACTTACTTATTAGAGAGTTTTTCTTGTTAATTCCTTCGAGTTTTTATGCCATCTATAATAACAGAGAGATCTTTCCTGATCTCTACACTTTTTGTTTCCTTTTCTTGCCTTTTTGCACTGGCTAGAACTTCCAGTACTCTGCTGAATAAGAGTAGTGACAGAGGAAATCCATGCTTTCTTCCTGATCTTAGGAGGAAATTTCTCCTCCATTCCATTTTTGGAGACATTTATCATAAATAGGTGATGAATCTTGTAAAAGGATATTTCTACACCAGTTGACATGGTCATGTGGTTTTTCTTTGTAAGCTCTTAATATGATGTAATATATTAATGGGCTTCCCTTGTAGCTCAGCCAGTAAAGACTCTGCCTGCAATGCAGGAGACCAGGGTTCCATTCCTGGGTTGGGAAGATCCCCTGAAGAAAGAAATGACAACCCTCTTCAATATTTTTGCCTGGAGAACCCCATGAACAGAAGAGCCTGGCAGGCTACAGTCCCATGGGGTTGCAAGAGTTGGACATGACTTAAGGACTAAATCATTACAATATATTAAATTATTTTTGAGTATTGAACCAGTTTTACTTTTTGAGGACTTGATCCATTTCAATTAGATTATTTAATTTATGTATGTAGAGTGGTAATCTACATGTATGTAGGTGGTAATCCCTTGCATCCTCATTTTACAGAGCTACCTATGACATTTTATATACTTACTATGAATATATTATTGCATCATAAATATCTCCTTGGAGTACCTGAAATATGCATAACTATAAGATCATTTCCAAGCCTTTGTCATGGAGACAAGTGATGAATAGGAAAACAAAAAATACTTTGTTCTATCTTTCGTGTAGACAGTATGATTAGATACAGCAAATCATTTGTTATAAGTCCTGACAGCCAGAAATATCTTGCAAAGACTTTTATTAGATTGCATTACAATCCTTTATACAAAAGGAAATAAAATTCTTTTTATAATATATAAAACATTTACCTTTACTTCTTACCTTTGTATTCCAAATATATCAAATAGATGAACCTAATATTTCCCTCCAAAAACTTACATCCTATCTTATTAAAGATGAAAATATTTTTGTATTAACAATGATTAGATGTAGCTGTATTTTTCAGCTCTATAGAAATTCTATTTCATAACAAATCACAGAGTGACATAGTTTCATGTTCTGCAGAATTTTGATTTCTTATTATCATTTATGGTTATTTTCAGTGTTGCCTAAGGCAAAATTGTTGCCTTGGTAGCACAAAAAAATATACACTCTTATTCTAGGCCAGAAAAGCTGAAATCCTTTTAGTTTTATACCATGCTTATTTCAGAGTACCTCAGGATTAGGATAGCAGATACAGAGCACTCATGCTCCCACTCCACATTTCTATACCCATCAGGACATCGTTAAGCCACCAGGGCAGTTCACTCCAGTGATAGTGGTGATGATTTAGTTGCTAAGTCGTATCCAACTCTTGTCACCCCATGGACCGTAGTCTGCCAGGCTCCTCTGTCCTTAGGAATCCCAGGCAAGAATACTGGAGTGGGTGGCCATTTCCTTCTCCAGGGGATCTTCCCTACCCAGGGATCAAACCCACATCTCCTGCATTACAGGCAGATTCTTTACTGAGTCCATTCCAGAGAGTAAGACAAAGTATTGTTATTCTTTTTAATATAATCTTTCAGGCAACTATTTCCTATGCTGCATCATTACTTACAAGATGAAGCCCACGACCCTTCCCTATTCTTGATGTTTTATGAAAAAATTACTTTAAAATAATACTTTAAAAATGCATGATCTATTTATTAGTTTGGGCTTCCCTTGTGGCTCAGCTGGTAAAGAATCCGCCTGCAATGTGGGAGACCTGGGTTCAATCCCTGGGTTGAGAAGATCCCCGAAGAAGGCAAAGGCTACCCACTCTAGCATTCTGGCCTGGAGAAGTCCACAGACTGTATAGTCATGGGGTTGTATAGAGTAAGACATGACTGAGATATTTTCACTTTTTATTAGTTTACTGAAACCCACCACTGAACACAAGAGATTATTTAGAAATGAAAGCTTCTTTTAAAGTATATAATAGACTGACAGCATAAAAGTATTATTTCAACACCATTATTTTTATAGCCATATTGTATAAAACATGCTGAAAATTGAATGTTGCCAACTTTATGTGGTTCTCTGTGGTTCAAACGTTATTTTTTTTCCCTTCTAAATTTTTTAAATAGTTAAAACATTTAAAATAGTGAAAGTGTTTTTTAAAATTATACTGCAACTTTATACAGGTTTATTTTAAATTGGACAAGGTAGTAGTCACTAGATTCATTTATTCACTCATTCCCCAAATATGTATTAAATGCCTATTAAGTGTCAGTCATTATCCTTAGCTCTAAAGGTAAGTGGGTAACAGGAAAGCCAAAGTTCAGCTCCTACAGAGGGAAGGTGCAGAAAAACAGCTAGGAATGTACAAACATTCTTATATCACTATATGCAGAGTACTGAGATTGGATAGTTTGCTAGAGAGTACCTGGTGACTAATTTAGATGGGTGGGTAAGGGGTGGCTTCTCAAAGAAGCTTATATTTTATCAAAGACATGAATTACATGGAAGAGTCAGCATTGTGAAGTTAGGGTCAGGGGAACAACATTCCATGTCAATAGAGCTGACTACAGATTTGCAGGATCTGATGCAAAAAGAAAATATATGGTCCCTCATTCTAAAAGCAGAAAAAGTACCTTTAAAAGTACTGAAATACAAAGCTTTCTCATTGTCCTGTAGTATTTCTCTTCACTTACCTTGGTATTTTCTATCTGCTACGCTAATATTATTAATGTTATTTATGTTATTTTAAACTGGGAGAATTAAAATGTCAAACTATTTGCACAAATGTTACATTCATCTTTGCATTGCATGGTACTAGTTTTAAATCCAAAAATAAGCACATTTCACTCATAGGTGGCATCACCAGAATTACACAGTTTTTAATTGCATAGCTTGTCCATACGTATATATTTCATTCTAACCAGAAGCATTGTACAAAATTGACTCAACTTTAAAAATCTCACTTCTCCATAGGCACACATTCTATCAACACTCTACCTTGAGCTTACTTATGAGTAAGGAAAAACTAAGTGAAAGTGTGAAAATGAACCCTGGTTTCCCTTATCATTCTCTTTCTTTCTGTATCGTCATTTTCGGTGTTGGTGGTTAGCTGATACTGGGAAGTTACATGAGCAAGAAGGGTTATGTCAAGGCACTTTGATCATTTATGTTTCTTAGAACAGCACTGCTTCCTTTCTATGTTTGAAGCAAGTTCTGGTTCTCAATAGAAGGTGTGGCCTCTCAGAGCTGTTGATGCATCTGCTTCCTCAGTTCTGCACTTAGTAGGCTCACTTGGTACTCACTCTGAGTCATGAGGAACTCCTACACATTGTAGGTCCACCGGATTCTTTGCTCATGGAGCATTGCAAGGGCCACATGCAAATGAAGTGGCGATAAATGATGGAAACGTTACGCGTATTTTCTTTGCTCACCCAAATGCTCCATTGTCCCATTGGATTTCACTGATAAAACACAAGTTAAAAATTGAAATTATTAAAAACAATTTGAGATGGCAACAGCAGAGCATTAAACCAAATGTGGGGCCCTTCTGCTTTTAGGACTCTGTGTGACTACAGGGGCCGTATACCCATGATGTGACCCTCCAGGCAGACTAAGAATTAGCTGTAGGGGCAGTAAAGCAGAGATAAACTTGATGCTTTTTGAATGAGAAAGATCACTGAAGCTTGGTTGGGGGTTGGGGAGAAGACAGAGATGAGGTCAGTGAGGAAGGAAGGAATGAGCAAATGACTTAGGGCTTTGAAGGCCGTGGTCAGAAGTTTGATGTTTATTCTAATTTTAATGGGAGCAGCATCAGCTGATTTACATTTTTTAAATATCAGCCTCATGTCGAGTATGAGCTAGAATGTGTGGTGGCTGGAATTATTTTGGAAATAGAATAGATGGAGAGATGTACAAATTTAGGACACATTCTATAAATTGAGTGGCTGTGGCCTCTGTTGGACTGAGTGTATGTTGTGAGAGAAAGAGAGCAAGAAGATATAATTAGGGATTTTTCCCCCCTTGTTCAATGAAGTGAGGGGGACTTATAGCAGGACAGGTTTGGTGGAGACAGAAAATCAATAGTTCACTTTTGGCCAAGATGAATCTCAGTTGCCTTCTAAGCCTCCAAGTGATTTTGCCAAGTTTGCTATTTAGGATTAAAGGCCTAACAGTCGATGAATAAATAAAAGCAAATTGAAGTGAAGAGCAAACTTATGAATTATAGGTCCTTTTGACATTTTTCTCTGCCTGAAAGGGGGCTGGCTCTTCTTGAGACAGGCAGTTTCAGTGCATAAGCTAACAAGTTTACAAATAACATCTATTTTTCCTCCTCTTAATGACTGGTCACTGTACATCCTTAGGAAGGTCTGTAGACTCATTCATTAAGAAACAGAATCTTGTTATTAGAAAATTGCATAGATACTTGAATTCATGATGATGGTATAATATTTTAATAATTACTAGCCTCTCACATGCTAATCCAACAGAGATGACCTCAGATGAGGTCAGAAGTACCTTCAAGAGGCCCTTTACTTTTGTTGTTCTTCTGTTTTTTCCATTTTATTTCTCTGCTTTTTGGTTCCCATTCAAGTAGTCAAAGTCATTGGGTCGAAGCTGAACCTAGGAGATACCAATCAGAACACTAGTGTCCTGACTTCACGTACAGCCTCTTGTTGTTATGATTATTCATGTTTAGTGAGTTTGCTTTGCTTGTTTGGAATTCTCAGGAGTGACTAATAGAGCGGTAATATACCATGCTTTTACTAATATCTATCACTTCTCACCCCACAGCCTCTAGGAATTCTTATGTGAAAATACATTTTGCTACTGCAGATGAAGATATGAAAAAATGAAGGGGGTAACGGGGAAGAGTACTGTGTTATACTCCAGATAGCTACAATTCTTGAACATCTTTTGTATGCTAGCAGTTTCCACAATCTATTTTTAAAGCTTATGACACTATGCAGGATAAGTGTTTATTCATCTTGCAACTGAGGTCAAGATCAAATAGCTAGTAAATCTCAATTTTGGAAACTGAATTCATATTGTTAAGTGACAAAATCAGTGTTCTTTCCACTATACAACACTGGCTGGCCAAAGAAAACTTTGTTGTTTGAAGGTTTTCTTTTCCCATCACAAACATCTGTTCGCTTTTGAGCTCTAATTGGAATCACTAGAATGTTACTTTTGTAGACCAATTCAATATCTAATTTTGGGGCATCCCTTGTGGCGCAGCTGGTAAAGAATGCAATGTGGGAGACCTGGGTTTGATCCCTGGGTTGGGAAGATCCCCTGGAGAAGGGAAAGGCTACCCATTCCAGTATTCTGGCCTAGAGAATTCCATGGACTGTTTAGTCAATGGGGTTGCAAAGAGTTGGACATGACTGAGCAACTTTCACTCACTCAATATTTAATTTTACAGATGAGAAAACCAAAGCACAGAGAGGTTAGCTCACCTGCCCAATATCACACTATAAACACAATTATAGTGTTATATACCAGTTATTTAGTGAGGTTTACAATTTATCAGATTAATCAGCAGTGACATGTCTCAGAGATGTAAGAAGCAAGCAAAAGTTAAACTTAACTTTTCTCTAAGCCCTGTATAAAATACAAAGATTTTGTTCTGCATCGTTTAGGTGAATCGTGATAGATAAATGCAATCATAGGAAGGACTAGATTATGCTATCTTCTACTTCATCTAATTCTACAAGTACAGTTGTAGAATCGCGGGACAAGTACAGTTTTGTCTTACTACTTCCGAAAATTAGTGCAAATGCAACTCATTATGTTTTTTCTCAAAATGGAAGCAACATCCAATGTGCAAAAGGCATTTTCTTTCTGACAACAACAACAGCAAAAACAAGAAAAGGAGACCATAGAACTCTACTGCAACACAAATTAAACTGACATAATTTACTTAGGACCATAGCAGGATCCACAAGGATTTGAATATTCTTTAGCACCAGCATTTAGATATAATGTTAGCCACTGGGTGAATGAGGCTAGATAGGAGGGCTTTTCAGATATTACACAGCTGGGAATAAAATTAGAAACTGCTTCATTAAGGAAACAGGTTAAAAAATTACTTTTTCAGTTTTTTCTAGTCTCCAAAGATTTCTGAGACCTAGATAAGTTAACACTGTTTCAAGGATTTGTAATGCTTAGGTATAAATTCTACAGGACGGGGACTACTTGGTTATAAAATTAGGAGGAAGAGGCAGTATTCTGCAGCATTATGAAATTCATCCACAGCTAAAAAATGGCCTAATGCAGCTAAGCATAATACCGTTTAAGTGGCTTATGTAAAAATATATTGCTAATTTGTCCAGAGATTAATTGGGAAATTCCACTCTTCTCTGAGAAAAATGGTATTGTGTAAGCCAGAATGCAAGTGGTAGATGGAACATCAAATGATGACTCCTGTTCTCTATGCCAAGGGAGATGTGAAGACTGAAGAACAAGTAAAAATTGGAAGAGAAAAATATGCTCATACTGCACTCTTCTGTGAACAAAGGAAATACATATGCTTCGATAAGGAGATCTTGTATAAAGTAGTTGAGACATTCATTAAAAGTCTTTAAATAAGCAGTTACCCAGCAAATATATCTCGAGTGTCTGTGTGCTCACGGTAGGTCCAATGGGGAATACATAGGTCCATGTATTCTTCCCGCCTTCAGAGAGTGCCCCGTGTCCTCCCAAGTAAAATGCTACTGGGTAAGCTGTAAAAGGCTTTTGCGATGGTCTAGCCAATATGTAAAGTGATATTTTCCCACTAAAGTCCAAATGTGATTTAAAGAACCCCTCTGTATTCAGCTTTGTGATCGCCACAGGGTCGCTTTCTTAGACAATGCTCTGATGACTATCTAGAGCACGCTGTATGGACTTGATGGCTGTGGTTGGGGCAGATACTTAATCTCTCTATGCTCCACATGTACAATGGGGATTACAACAATACTGGCTTGTATTGTTATGAGACTGAAAAAAGATACTGAAAAAAGAAGACTTAGTCTGGAGGTAAGAAATCCTGTCAATATTAATTGTTTTCACCATTGCCATTATCATCGTCATCATCATCATCACTGGAACTTTCCAAAGAGATTTGTTAATGGCTAGAGTTGAATGGGAATAAAAATAGACTTTTTTCCTCCTTTTTTTTCAGTAGTAGTTCACCAGGGAAACTTGTGACAATTTTGGTATCTTAAAAGAGAGCACTAGTACTGGACATTACAACTGCATTCACTCCAAATTAAAAAAAAAAAAAACCCTACAATTCACTTCAATAAATAATCACTGAGCATGAGAATGTGTTAGGTATACTCAGTGTTAGGCTGTTAGGCATGGGCATATGAACATAAAATACATCCCACTCTCAAAGATTTTAGAGTGTCGATGGGGAGTGCAGCAAGTAAGGGCATTCAGTAGCTGGTGACCAGCGCTCTGACAGAGCCATCACGGGATGCTACATGAGCAGATTGGAAGTGGGCCTGTCCCAGTCTGGAGGGGAAGGGAAGCATCTGTGAAGTCTTCTTAGGAGAATTATGCATGAGTTGAGTCCTCAAAGATGAGTTATACTTAGAAAAAGAAGGAGTTGTAAGAACAAAGCAGGGAGGCTTGCGTGGGTATTGTGTTTGGAGGGAACTATAAGTAGTTTTGAGTGTCTGGACTAAAGTATGGTGTGTGGCAGACTTGGAAGGAAAAGATGCTATAAATGTAAGCAGGTTCCAGGTCATCAGAGATCTTCGATCAGACTAGGAAGGACCAGCCTGGGTTTGATGATTGATGAGAATCACCACTCAGATCATGTTCAAATTAGCTTTATGCTTCAGTTCACTACCAGTAACAGCAAATGATTCATGTAAAATGCTCTTGAAGAGGAAACAGGTGAGGAACTAGCCTCTGGTCCAAGACCTATGCAAAACTGATAGGTCTGTGGGCTGTGGAGTAAAACTTGAGAGTAGCCAAGAAACGACGGAGGCTGCTAGCTTTTATCACGTTGGGCTGGAGGGGACACGTCCCCACTCAAGTGTTTATTGACTCCCGTGTAAAGCAATCCTTACTGAAAACTGATTACATTCTTCATTTATTACTGAGTTTCCATTTATTACTGAGTTGTCAGAGTTAAAGACTGGCCAGGGCCTAACACAGCCTTCTATGCCAAGTCAAGAAATTTGGACTCGATCTAAAAAATAATTTGGAGTAATCAGCAGTTTTAAATATAAAAACAGTACAATTCCTTACATTTTAGAAATCACCCCAGTGTTGGCATGTTTTCCAGACACCATTTGAATGTACAGAAGGAAGATGCTGAAGGCTACAAGCACAGTGGAAAGACTTTTTTGAGTCTTGTAAGAGAAGACGAGAACTTGAACTAGGTTAACTGCAGTGGGTGTGGATTGTAGGTGATCCTGACAAAGATATTTCTGAGATATTATCAGGACTCATGACTGATGGACTGTATGGAGAGCAAATGATGAACCCAAGTTTTGGGTTATTTCTAAGCTTTGGAATATACTGGAAATTCCAATCCCTATAAGGTCAATCATTGAGGATCAGCACTACTTTTTGGAGGTACTTTGGAACCCTAGATCCCACAGCCCTCTTTGGACTGTACCATCTTTCTCTTAAGGATTGCTCCAGCAGCAGGTCATAGGGATTATACCCGTTTTACATCTCACTGTCATGGACTGTGAGAAAGCAGTACTATAATACCTGATTACATTCTATATTTTATATCACTCTTTCTCTGTACCAGTCTCCTTTCTTCATTCTCTGCCTTTTACCAATCTCCTTGATCATGAAGCAGAACACATCTTCTTGTGTATATATGTAAATATGTATGTTTGTAAGAATATGACATAAACTCATAACAAAGACTTGAGCACACTTGAAAATCATCAGAGTACAAATAAATATGGAATAATTATATTCCAATATCTATGCTGAAAGAACCTCAGTCACACACATAATTATTGATCAACTAGGTTTCTTCCTTACACAGAGTTATATGCTTCCATATAATTCATGTTCAGCGTGAAATTTCATAATAGAACTTTCAAAATTATTAAACTATTTTCTTCTCTTATTTTGACATCATCTTTTCTTCTGGTGAGATTTAGAAAGCAATGGGAGCTCAGGCTCAGGTTAAGAAAAAGCATACCAGCTTTGTCTGTAATTATTCTGATTTTATAGGTCTGGAATAAGACTTAGAAAATTCTGTTAAGAAAACTCTGATCTTTGTAGTGTGCATCCAGATTTGGAAAGACCTGTTTCCTGGAAAAAGTTCAAATTCTTGTTACGGCATATGTGGTCCTCTGTCCTCTGAGCTTTCCCCGCTTGCCCAGTCCTATTTCCCCATCCAGTCTGCTCTTTACTTCTCCCAAATAGCCTGCAGTTCTCCAAACACATCAGACTGAGTTGTGCCTACCCGTCGTGTCTGTTAGCATAATTCAAGAATCCAGGTTAATAACGATTATTACCTTTTTTGTTTTCTCTTCCCTTCTTTCAGTTCATTTCAGTCGCTCAGTCGTGACCGACTGTTTGTAACCCCATGAATCGCAGCACACCAGGCCTCGCTGTCCACCACTAACTCCCGGAGTTCACCCAAACTCATGTCCATCGAGTCGCTGATGCCATCCAGCCATCTCATCCTCTGTCATCCCCTTCTCCTCCTGCCTTCAGTCCCTCCCAGCATCAGAGTCTTTTCCAATAACTCAACTCCTCGCATGAGGTGGCCAAAGTACTGGAGTTTCAGCTTCAGCATCATTCCTTCCAAAGAACACCCAGGACCCATCTCCTTTAGAATGGACTGGTTCAATCTCTTTGCAGTCCAGGGGACTCTCAAGAGTCTTCTCCAACACCACAGTTCAAAAGCATCGATTCTTCGGTGCTCAGCTTTCTTCACAGTCCAACTTTCACATCCATACATGACCACAAGAAAAACCATAGCCTTGACTAGATGGACCTTTGTTGGCAAAGTAATGGATCTGCTTTTGAATATGCTATCTAGGTTGGTCATAACTTTCCTTCCAAGGAGTAAGCGTCTTTTAATATCATGGCTGCAATCACCATCTGCAGTGATTTTGGAGCCCAAAAAACTGAAGTCTGATACTGTTTCCACTGTTTCCCCATCTAGTTCCCATGAAGTGATGGGACCAGATGCCATGATCTTTGTTTTCTGAATGTTGAGTTTTAAGCCAACTTTTTCACTCTCCTCTTGCACTTTCCTCAAGAGGCTTTTTAGTTCCTCTTCACCTTCTGCCATAAGGGTGGTGTCATCTGCATATCTGAGGTGACTGATATTTCTCCCGGAAATTTTGATTTCAGCATGTGTTTCTTCCAGCCCAGTGTTTCTCATAATGTACTCTGCAGAGAAGTTAAATAAGCAGGGTGACAGTATACAGCCTTGACGTACTCTTTTTCCTATTTGGAACCAGTCTGCTGTTCCACGTCCAGTTCTAACTGTTGCTTCCTGACCTGAATACAGGTTTCTCAAGAGGTAGATCAGGTGGTCTGGTATTCCCATCTCTTTCAGAATTTTCCACAGTTTATTGTGATCCACACAAAGGCTTTGGCATAGTCAATAAAGCAGAAATAGATGTTTTCCTGGAACTCTCTTGCGTTTTCGATGATCCAGCAGATGTTGGCAATTTGATCTCTGGTTCCTCTGCCTTTTCTAAAACCAGCTTGAACATCTGGAAGTTCACGGTTCACGTATTGCTGAAGCCTGGCTTGGAGAATTTTGAGCATTGCTTTACTAGTGTGTGAGATGAGTGCGATTGTGCGGTAGTTAGAGCATTCTATGGCATCGCCTTTCTTTGGGATTGGAATGCAAACTGACCTTTTCCAGTCCTGTGGCCACTGCTGAGTTTTCCAAATTTGCTCCATATTGAGTGCAGCATTTTCACAGCATCATATTTCAGGATTTGAAATAGTTCAACTGGAATTCTATCACCTCCACTAGCTTTGTTCATAGTGATTCTTTCTAAGGCCCACTTGACTTCACATTCTAGGATGTCTGACCCTAGGTGAGTGATCACACCATCGTGATTATCTGGGTTGTGAAGATCTTTTTTGTACAGTTGTTCTGTGTATTCTTGCCACCTCTTCTTAATATCTTCTGCTTCTGTTAGGTCCATACCATTTCTGTCCTTTATCGAGCCCATCTTTGCATGAAATGTTCCCTTGGTATCTTTAATTTTCTTGAAAAGATCTCTAGTCTTTCTCATTCTGTTGTTTTCCTCTTCCGCTGAGGAAGGCTTTCTTATCTCTTCTTGCTATTCTTTGGAACTCTGCATTCAGATGCTTATATCTTTCCTTTTTTCCTTTGCTTTTCGCTTCTCTTCTTTTCACAGCTATTTGCAAGGCCTCCCCAGACAGACATTTTGCTTTTTTGCATTTCTTTTCCATGGGGATGTTCTTGATCCCTGTCTCCTGTGCAATGTCACAAACCTCATTCCATAGTTCATGAGGCACTCTATCTATCAGATCTAGGCCCTTAAATCTATTTCTCACTTCCACTGTATAATCATAAGGATTTGATTTAGGTCATATCTGAATGGTCTAGTGATTTTCCCCACTTTCTTCAATTTAAGTCTGAATTTGGTGATAAGGTGTTCATGATCTGAGCCACAGTCTCAGCTCCCGGTCTTGTTTTTGCTGACTGTATACAGCTTCTCCATCTTTGGCTGCAAAGAATATAATCAATCTGGTTTTGATGTTGACCATCTGTGATGTCCATGTATAGAGTCTTCTCTTATGTTATTGGAAGAGGGTGTTTGCTATGACCAGTGTGTTCTCTTGGCAAAATTCTGTTAGTCTTTGCCCTGCTTCATTCTGTATTCCAAGGCCAAATTCGCCTGTTACTCCAGGTGTTTCTTGACTTCCTACTTTTGCATTCCAGTCCCCTATAATGAAAAGGATATCTTTTGGGGGCATTAGTTCTAAAAGGTCTTGTAGGTCTTCACAGAACGGTTCAACTTCAGCTTCTACAGCATTCCTGGTTGGGGCATAGACTTGGATTACTGTGATATTGAATGGTTTGCCTTGGAAACGAACAGAGATCACTCTGTCATTTTTGAGACTGCATCCAAGTACTGCATTTCGAACTCTTTTGTTGACCATGATGACTACTCCATTTCTTCTGAGGGATTCCTGCCTGCAGTAGTAGATATAATGGTCATCTGAGTTAAATTCACCCATTCCAGTCCATTTCAGTTCACTGATTCCTAGAATGTCGACATTCACTCTTGCCATCTCTTGTTTGACCACTGCCAATTTGCCTTGATTCATGAACCTAACATTCCAGATTCCTATGCAATATTGCTCTTTATAGCATTGGACCTTGCTTCTATCACCAGTCACATCCACAACTGGGTATTGTTTTTGCTTTGGCTCCATCCCTTCATTCTTTCTGGAGTTATTTCTCCACTGATCTCCAGTAGCATATTGGGCACCTACCGACCTGGGGAGTTCCTCTTTCAGTATCCTATCATTTTGCCTTTTTCATACTGTTCATGGGGTTCTCAAGGCAAGAATACTGAAGTGGTTTGCCATTACCTTACCCAGTGGACCACAATCTGTCAGATATCTCCACCATGACCCATCTGTCCTGGGTGGCCCCACATGGCATGGCTTAGTTTCATTGAGTTAGACAAGGCTGTGGTCCGTGTGATTAGATTGACTAGTTTTCTGTGATTATGGTTTCAGTGTGTCTGCCCTCTGATGCCCTCTCGCAACACCCACTGTCTTACTTGGGTTTCTCATACCTTGGACATGGGGTATCTCTTCATGGCTGCTCCAGCAAAGCGCAGCTGCTGCTCCTTGCCTTGGACAAGGGTTATCTCCTCACCACTGAGTCTCCTGACCTTGAACATGGAGGAGCTCTTCTTGGCCCTCCTGCACCTGCGCAGCCACTCTCCTTGGATGTGGGGTTGCTCCTGGCCACTGCCCCCTTCTTTAAGGACTTGAATAACAGCATGTGAGCACTTTGTATCAGGATCAGAAACATGCCCTTTGAAAGTTGCCTGCAGGTTGTACCTTTTACATGAAGACTACTGGCAAAATTTAGTGCTCAGGAAAAATGTTTGAAGAAAAACACCTTAGTAGTAAATAAATAAAATATATTTATACAATGAAAAGATCTAGCTCGTACCCCTTAGGGAAAATGTTGAGAAAAAAGGGGAGCTAAAAGCCTCAGTGTGATCCAGCTATAAGGACTCTTGGTTTTGGTGGGAAAGAGATGTTCTGACAAGTCAAGGGTGGCTTCACATGACAAAAGAATACAGAGTCCTGAATTTCAAAGAGCTCCTAGAGGGTCTTGAAGCAGCAGACTAAATTCTGATCCTGGAGCAGAGGCTCTTAGCCCTATCTATAGCTTGTTTTAGGGCTCCCCTGATGGCTCAGAGGGTAAAGAATCTACCTGCAATGCAAGGAGATACAGGAGACTTGGGTTTGATCCCTGGATTTGGAAGATCCCTGGGAGGAGGAAATGGCAACCCACTTAACTATTTTTGCCTGAAAAAAATCCCAAGGACAGAGGAGGAACCTGGTGAGCTACAGTCCAAAGGGTCACAAATTGTTGAACCTGACAGCATACACAGGAGACCCTCGTTTCTTGTGTCATAAGCAGCAGCACTAGAAAATGTTCAAATGGCACAGGAACAAGGGGCCTCTAATTTCTTCTGAAGTAAACTCCTGTGGGCTCACACCCAGAAGTCAACACCCAAACAAGCCATGTGCTTATGCATGCTGTCATGTTCAACAACATGGCAGCTCTGAAAAAAACGTAATAAATTTTTCAATGGAGTCAAATTTCCTAGTACTTTACCTATATCACTATAGATTTTTATTGTGTTGAAATGTATCTTCCTCCCCGTTTCATTTTGTCCCACTTAATGATGTTTTATTGCTTTAATTATATGAAAAAACATCCTCCACCCAATTAAGTCAAACATGAGAGTTTGCAGAAGAAATCCAAATTCCTCTTTGATCCTAAGTAATTCATTTTTCTATTTTTAGGGAAAGAAACATTTCAGCAACACTGCTGAAAAGAATTGACAATACGATAGAATTTCTTCTAATTTTAAAAAAGATAAGTACTTTCCCCACTGAAAATACAGATTCTTATAAATATGAGATCTAACTGATGGAGCCACATTATATAAAGCCATATACGTAAGTATAGACACCAAGCTCACATTAATATTCCTTTAAGAGATATTCTTTTTGTATTTTCATAAGATGACCTAACTGAAGAATAAGGGGCTTTTGCTTTTGGGGTCATATGATTCTTATTAAATTTGAGTAGCACCCTATTATGTTTACCCATGAGCTTCAGTAGCTGCCCTTAAGTTCATATTCATTTTGACAGAGCAGTACAACTATAGCCTCCACCCAGTGGAGGAAAGCTATTTGGTGAAGAAAACTTTTGGTGAAGAAAAACTATTAGAAGGTACAGTGCTATCAATGGATTTCAACTGATAAAATCAATAAAAGGTTATTTTCGGCTAACTCAGAACTACTGAAATGGCATGTAGAGTCCTAAGGGGTAGGATACGGATGAGGAAGTTTTCCCATTTCCTTACAGATCAGAATATGGAGAAGCATTTCTTTTGCCAGTATAATACTCCAGTTAGCTTTTCATAATTGAAACCATTAACCCTTATTATAGCTTCCTGGTGGCTCAGCTGGTAAAAAAAACCCCTGCAATGCGGGAGACCTGGGTTCCATCCCTGGCTTGGGAAGGAGGATTCCCTGGTGGCTCAAACGGTAAAGAATCTGCCTGCAATGCAGGAGACCCAGGTTCAATCCCTGGGTCGGGAAGATCCCCTGGAGAAGGGAATGGCAATCCACTCAAGTATTCTTGCCTGGAGAATTCCATGGACAGAGGAACCTGGCGGGATACAGTCCATGAGACCGCAAAGAGTTGGACACGACTGAGCAACTGACACATGCCACAAGGAGGCTATGTGATCTTATAGAAAACCCTGACAGTCAACACAATTGGTCTTAGTCAGAGATTTGTAACTGAGATCTATGCCTTACACCTTGCCCCTG
Source organism: Bison bison bison (assembly GCF_000754665.1). Lineage (NCBI taxonomy): Eukaryota > Metazoa > Chordata > Mammalia > Artiodactyla > Bovidae > Bison > Bison bison. Next base: position 5,351,130 of record NW_011494835.1, on the reverse strand, counting down.
TAAAATGAAGACAATGAAGCTCCCTTCATTACGGGCTGGGATGGACACCAACAAGTCAGTACTGAGGATGCCATCACTGCTGTTCTCTGACTGGCAGTCAGTGTGAAATGCAAGTGTGTTTGAGTATTTCTTCTGTTTGCCCTAGTGCTGGTCTTCCAGTTTTCCCCATGGATACATCACCTCCAGACTGCCCTGTGCTAGGCTGTGCTTAGTCTCTCAGTCATGTCTGACTCTTTTCAACCCCATGGACTATAGCCTGCCAGGCTCCTCTGTCCATGGGGATTCTCCAGGCAAGAATACTGGCGTGGGTTACCATGCCCTCCTCCAGAGGATCTTGCCAACCCACAGATCGAACCCAGGTCTCCCACACTGCAGGCGGATTCTTTACTGTCTGAGCCACCAGGGAAGTCCATGAATACTGGATAGGCTACCCCTTCTCCAGGGGATCTTCCTGGAGATCCAGGAATGGAACCGGGGCCTCCTGCCTTGCAGGCATATTCTTTACCAGCTGAGCTACCAAGAAAGCCCCCAGACTGCCCCACCACTCCCATTTTCCATGAGCATCTAACTCAGATGGTTCTGACCTGAATAATCTTACTTTTGGGGAAAAAGTTTGATTTTCCTTTAAAGATTTTTGAATTGTTAATATATGGTCCCATGTTTGTCCTTGCATCACAGAGTTTGCCATATATTATTGCTTTCTTAGCAGCTAAACATTCTCAGGCACTGAACTATTTCATTTAATTTTTATTTAACCTTCATAAATATGTATGCTCAGATTGGTATTAAAATAGATCTGTGATAGATTATATTTTCCAAAGACCCAACCACTGGAGAGATACAGAAGGCAACTAAATTAAAAAGTGACAAAATTAGAGCTGATATAAATCAAGTGGGTGACTGAAGATAGACTTCAATTCTCAGATCAGTAAATAAGGGATCAGTAAAAAAAATGAAATAAAAAATCTGTCTTTTTGTTTACTTATTTATTTCAGTTTTTCTTTGAACAGACTTGAAATATTAAATACCCATAAGCCCTAATTAGTGGAAAGAACATTGATTTTTGTAGTCTGGCTGATTTGAGTTTGTATCTCAGAGTTTGCTGTTTATTAGCAATGAGACTCAATCTACACATACTAAATCTCATTCCTGTGGCTGGTGAAAGAAGGATAATAGAAGGCAGTGAAATTTAATGTTGACATCTGCCCCAAACTTATTTTGTCTTTCTCCTCTCGTAATATTCTCCCCCTCATTCACTCATTCCAGCCACATGGGCTTTCTTGTTGTTTCACAAAAAACATCAGGTATGTTCTCTGTTAGGGATTTTGTGTTGGCTGCTTCATTCACCTTAGATTCTCATTATTTAGATACCCATGTGGCTTTTACCTTCACTGCCTTCGTGTCTTTGTTCTGTTTGGAGTCAGCCTTGATTCAAACCTATTTACACTTGTAAATCCTGTAACTCTGTTTATACTCCTAAACCTTTCTCCTTAGTACGTCCCACTCTCTTTCTTTTTCCATTTTTATGGAGGTATAATTGATATACAGCATTGAATAATTTTAAGGTGTACAGCATAGTGATTTGATTTATGTACATCATGAAATGATTACCACAATAAGTTTAGTGAATGTTCATGTCCACCATATCATGTGGATAGAAAATTAAAGAAAAAGAAAAAAATTTTTCCTTGTGATGAGAAGTCAGGATTTACTCTCTTAACAACTATCATATGTAATGCACAGCAGTGTTAATTATATCTGTCATATTGTACACTGTATTCCCAGTACTTATTTATCTTATAACTAAGTTTGCACCTTTGACTACCTTACTCCAATCCCTTCTCTCCCTATCCCTGCCTCTGGAAACCACAAATCTGACATCTATTTCTATAAGTCTCTTTGTTTTTGTAGTATAAATAATCTATAAAGCTATTTTAGTTCTTGGTACATAAGATACTGATTAGAATTTCTATACATTTCAAAGTGATCACCACAATAAGTACAGTTACCATCTGTTACCTTCAATTCAGTCCAGTCACTCAGTAGTGTCTGACTCTGAGACCCCACGGAATGCAGCACTCTAGGCTTCCCCATCCATCACCAACTCCTGGAGCTTGCTCAAATTCATGTCTATTGATTCGGGGATGCCATCCAACCATCTCATCTTCTGTTGTCCTCTCCTCCTCCTGTCTTCATTCTTTCCCAGCATTAGGGTCTTTTCCAATGAGTCAGTTCTTCGCATCAGGTGGCCAAAGTATTGGAGTTTCAGCTTCAACATCAGTCCTTCTAATGAATATTCAGGACTGATTTCCTTGAGGATGGACTGGTTGGATCTCCTTGCAGTCCAAGGGACTCTCAAGAGTCTTCTCCAACACCATGATTCAAAAGCATCAATTCTTAGGTGCTCAGCTTTCTTTTGGTCCAACTCTCACATCCATACATGACTACAGAAAAACCATAGCTTTGACTAGATGGACATTTGTTGGCAAAGTAATGTCTCTGCTTTTTAATATGCTATCTAGATTGGTTATAGCTTTTCTTCCAAGGAGCAAGAATCTTTTAATTTCATGGCTGCAGTCACCATCTGCAGTGATTTTGGAGCCCCGCAAAATAAGGTCTTTCACTGTTTCCATTGTTTCCCCATCTATTGGCCATGATCTGTCACCATAGATATTACATAATTATTAATACTGACTATATTCTTCACATTCTACACTTAATATTTGTGACTCATTTATCTTTTTAACTGTAAGTTTGTATCTTTTAATCTCCCTCACATATTTCCTCCTCCCTGGCAATAACGTGTTTGTTCTGTTTACTATGACTCTGTTACTGTGTAGATATATTTATTCATTTTTTTTTGTTTTTTCAGATTCCACAAATAACTGAAAACATACAGTTCTTGTCCTTCTCTGTATGACTTACTTCAGTTAGCATAATACCCTCTAGATCTATCTATGAAGACACAAATGGCAAGATTTCATTCTTTTTGTGGATGAGTGATAGTCCTTTGTATACATGTATCTTCTTCATACATTCATATGTTGATGAGCACCGAGGTTTCTTCTGTACATTGGCTATTGTAAATAATGCTGCAATGAATGCAACAGTTCATGTACCTTTTTGAATTAGTGATTTTGCTCTCTTCAGATAAATACTCAGGAGTAGAATTGCTGGATGTAGTAGTTCTATTTCTAATTTTTTGAGGCATCTCCATACTGTTTTACATAGTGACAGTACCAGTTTACATTCCCAGCGACAGTGCATGAGGTTCTCTTTTCTCCACATCCTTGGCAACACTTGCTGTTTGTTACCTTTTGAGAACAGCTATTCTGACAGGTGTAAGGTGATATCTTGGAGAAGGCAATGGCACCCCACTCCAGTACTCCTGCCTGGAAAATCCCATGGATGGAGGAGACTGGAAGGCTGCAGTTCATGGAGTTGCTGAGGGTCAGACATGACTGAGCGACTTCCCTTTCACTTTTCACTTTCATGCATTGGAGAAGGAAATGGCAACCCACTCCAGTGTTTTTGCCTGGAGAATCCCAGGGACGGGGGAGCCTGGTGGACTGCCGTCTATGGGGTCGCACAGAGTCGGACACGTCTGAAGTGACTTAGCAAGGTGATATCTCATTGTGCTTTTGACTTGCATTTCCCTGACTATGAATAATGTTTAGCATCTTTTCATGTGCCTGTTGGCCTTATGTATATCTGCTTTGGAAAACTGTCTACTCAGTTACTCTGACAATTTTCATTTGGATTGCTTATTTTGTTTTGTTTTTTGGATGTTGAATTGTATGAGTTCTTTGTATATTTTGTATATTAGCCTCTTATCAGGTATATCATTTGCAAATATGTTCTCTCACTCAGTAGGCTTCCTTTTCGAATTGTTGTTAGTTCCCTTAACTGTGGAAAGGCTTTTTAGTTTGATGTAGTCCCATTTATTTATTTTTGCATTTGATCCTCTTGCCTGAGGAAGGGAAATAGCCAAAAGAAAAATATTTCTAAGACCAGCATCAAAGAGAATAATACTGTGTTTTCTTCTAGAAGTTTTAAATTTGGGGGTATTACATTTAAGTCTTCAATATATAGAGAGTTTTTTTTTTTTTGTATATGTTATGATGAAGTCTAGTTTGATTCTTTTGCATGTAGCTGGCCAGTATTCCCAAGACCATTTACTGAAGAGGCTGACTTTTCCCCATTATACATTCTTGTCTCCTTTGTTGTAGATTAAAGGCCCATGAAAGTTTATTTCTAAGCTCTCTGTTCAGTTCCACTGATCGATGTATTTGCTTTTGTGCCAGTGTCTTACTGTTTTGATAATTTTAGTTTTGTAGTATAGTTTAAATTAGGTAGCATGATATCTCCAGCTTTGTTCTACTTTCTTGAGATTTCTTGTTCTACTTTCTACTATTATGTTTCCATACAAATTTTAAAATTATTTGTTCTAGTTTGTGAAAAATGCCATTGATTTTTTGATAAGGATTGCATTGACTCTATAGTCTGCCTGTAGTCTCTGTGTACTGACAAGACAAATGTATAGAGAGGTTGTCTGTGGCCATAGTAGGTGGGAGGTAGGAAATTAAAAGATTTTGGAATGTTGCTTATCTTTTTATTATTTTCCATTGCAAATACTTTCCCTGCTTTTTTCACTAAAACTTATAGAGAGATATAGGGATAGAAATGGAGAAGATGACTGGGTTGAACATTGGGAATCATTGAAAAATACGGTCTGTAGATGACAATCAGATTTTAAAAAGAAGCTTGTATTTGATATAGGTGTTGCATGACTTGGGGAAACACATTTGGAAGAAGGAAAAGAATACAGTATAATAATGTTTTAAGAAGACTAATTGGGCAGCCAATGGCATTTGTTTTAGCACTCATGACTTCAGTAAAATTAAACAGAATAGATGGTGTTACCTCAATGTAATTTGTCTTAAATACCTTTCTGGTAACTCTGTTATATCAAATTCAAGGATAAAAATTTAAAGAAAATAAAAATTCAATCTTTTACTTTCAACATAAATCTTTTCTCATAAAACATCATGAATTCATTTTATATCACATTGTAGTTTAATTTTTTGGCAATACTTTCAGGCAGGTAACTCAGGTTGTATACCTAGAAAAGAGGTAAGGTGTACTTCAGATGATTATGGAGTTTACATAATGCACAAAGAAACTTCTTCAAATAATAATTGTATATATGTGTGTGGGAGGGGTGAGAAAGAGAGAGAGATTGGAGGTATAGAGGGAGAGAAGGAAAACATGCATCTCTGTTTCTTCTGAAAATTCAAAGATTGTTAATGATTTAACAGGGAATAGAGTTTCAGACTTGAGAAAACCAAAATAACTCACCCAATATATCCTTTTGTATGCATTTAATAAATGTCTGTATAACTGAATTTTAGAATCTTTGTTTATATTTTACAACGCATTCAATGCAAAGTAGAGAGAAGAGTTTGTTAAGTGAGTTAGCAAATATAATTGCATTAAAATTTGTAGTTGATATCAAAAGATAATTCTCCTTCACAGGTGTTATTTAACAACTGTATTTATTGGCACATCAGAAACTGAACCCAGATAGCTTTCTTTATAAATGTGATCTGGAGATACTGTTATAAAAAGGAACTTTAAATTCTTTAATCATTAGTTGATTTTCAGATACTAAATTGCTGCTCTGAGCTTTCAGGCTCTTGGCAATCAAAATACTAAGTGCAAACAATAGCATTCTCTGTGCCCAGAACTACCTAGCAATTATTCCATACTGAGAAGAGTACTGAAGATGCATTTATTGGTATTATTGGTCAGGTTGAGTTAGGTAAAAACATTTTAATGAAACTAGAGATTATATTGCAATAGGAATTTCTTGGGAAACCTGAAGTTAGGTGTGGTATAAGGTCTGTTGAAAAGTAAATAGAATTGCTGTAATGTCATCTGAATTTTATTTTTACTTCAACATGTGTGCTACACATTTTTGGGAACTGTGATCAATAGAACTAGGTTTAAACTAAACCTCACCTTCTAGCAGTGTGAACCCTGATTATATTACCTCCCCTTTTTGTTTATTCCTTAAGAGTAAGACCTATAGCCCAGGGCAATGATAAGCATAAAATAAAGCATTTTTTAAAGTACTAAAATAGTATCTGTTACATAATAGCATCTTAATAAATAAATTAAATAGAATAAATAACAGAAACATCTGAATAAAAGAATGAACCAGTAAAATAGGTCTCTTGTAATCAAGACTGATAAAGTGCCAGTTTCCCTTATTTCATGACTGTGCTTCTTATACCACTAAAGAGCCTCACAGAGAGTTTAAAAGAACACAGTCTTTTAGGAAGACCTCCTGGATCCTCCAAAGTTCTTAATCCCACTTTTGTGATCTCACTGAATCAATGTGCATTTATATAATTTATCAAATGTTGTATATATATGTTTATGTTATTTGCCTCTCCATTAAAATATCAAGCAAAAGTGTTACTAAATATTTGTGGAGTAAAATATCTTATGGGTCTAATCATTGAGCATGGTTTGAATCATATAGTGGGAAATAACTGAATATTTTCTGGAGTACCAGCTCACAGGCAAATAGTAATTAATTGAATGAATAAAGATTTTTGTGCATTTAACTCAAGTGTATTAGAATATGAACAACAAAAATATCCAGCTTTGTCTAATGAAAATATATAGAAACTTAAATCTGCAGAATATATGGAACTTCTGCAAAACTATCTCATTAATTTCAAATGATTGGGAGCATTCAAGCCACATTATGTGACCACATTGAAATTAGTTAAAAAATAACAACACAATGTAACCAGAAAAAAAGCAATTATCTTTAAATTAAGAAAAACTGTATCTTATGAGTAAAAATAATAATGTAAGTTAGAAAATATTTACAATAATAATGCAAAAGCTATATATACACAAGTATTTGTTATACAACCAAAGTAATACTTAGAGTATAAAGCCTTATTATACTTATTATAAAAAAAGAAAGTTTGAAATGAATTAGGTAAGCATCTTACCTAAGGAGTTTACAAGTAATAGAAAAAAGGAATAATAAATGTAAGATCTTATACTAATACTTATTTCCTCTGTCTGAGTTGTTTATAAACTTTAAAGAAGTTAAATCATTGGTTAAAAATCTTCACCCATAGCAAATTCAAGAACAAGTTTAGTTTTAATGGAGAGTTCTACTAAACTTTCAAAAAAAATTCTAACATTAAACACTCAAAAGTGAAAAAGAAGGAATTTTGTAAAATATTATAATAGTTGATAAATGCAAAACAGTGTATATAATTTACATATTATTAAACATTTTTGAACATATCTTTGGATCTCAAACCTTTAAATGTTCCAGTACTGTTGCCACTGAGTGCTCCTTCTATATCCTGTCCTGCTGCCTCTCCCAGAGGTAATTAATACCCTGAATTTTGTAGTTTTTATAATAGAGTTTTTAAAAATTGAGGCATTTAATAAAATGCACAGACATTTTGACAAGTAATTATATATATGTAAAAAGGACAAAGTATCATTCCATTGTGCCAAATAATTATACCAAGTGTATCAAATACTCTCCTTCCACCAGGACAACCTCTTGTTTTCTGATTTCTATTACTACAGGTTAGTTTTGTCTGCTCTTGACCTTTATATCGATGGACTTTGATAGCATGTATTTATGTGTGTGTATGTTTCTTCTAAGATTCATGCATGGTATCATAGCAGTTCATTCCTTTTTCTTGCTAAGCAGTATCCCAGTGTATAAATACATCACTATTTTTTCATCCATTATCCTGTTGATGGAATCCCAGACTATTCTCAGTTTGGGAATTTTATGACTAAAAATGATATGAACATCCTTATACACAGCTTTTTATGGACATATTTTAACCTTACTGGTGCAAATTTTGAAGTCTAATTACTGTACAGATGGGTATGTGTATCTTCTTTGCAAGAAGCGTTTAAACAGGTTTCCAAAGCACTTGTACCATTTTACATTCACAGTAGTAATTTATGAGCATTTCGGTTACTCTATTTGCAATGGAATTTTGCTTGTTGCCAGTCTTCTGAATTTCAGTCATTCAAGTGTGTGTGAAGCGGTATCCCATTGGAGTTTTAATTTGTGTTTCCCTGATAAACAATAAGTTGAACAGCTTTTCAAGTG
>NW_011494835.1:5342494-5342860 GCF_000754665.1 Bison bison bison | reverse complement strand
TTCAAGTGCTTGAATGATTTTCAAAAGAATTTCTGAAAGATAATTTTGCTTACTTTTAATGGAAATTAAAAAAAAATTAATCCTGAGTGTTTTTGAATTAAAAAGATGGCTTCTACTTTGTCTTCATTACTTTCTTAGCTATCATCAGATTTCTGAGTATATGAACATTCTTTCTCCTCTCTTAAAAATGAGGAAATCTCATGGAAATATATACATGATTCAGGTCAAAATGTGAGGAAAACTTCACATGTGAACAAAAGGTGTTGCCTCTGCTGCTAAGTCGCTTCAGTCATGTCCGACTCTGTGCAACCCCATAGATGGCAGCCCACCAGGCTCCCCCGTCCCTGGGATTCTCCAGGCAAGAAC
>NW_011494835.1:5337921-5342394 GCF_000754665.1 Bison bison bison | reverse complement strand
GGGGCGGGGGAAAAAAAAAAAAAAAAAAGAGTACTGGAGTGGGTTGCCATTGCCTTCTCCGAACAAAAGGTGTTAATAAACTTTAAATTGTGACTCCCTCATCTGACCAAACAAATACTGCCCAGAACAATACTTAAGGTATGTTGAGAAAATTATAAATTCCAACATAGGTCCAAACTATTAGATCAAATTAATAGGTCCAAACCATTATATAGGTCCAACAGAAGTTGGAACTTATAGGTCCAAACTAGCCTGCCAAGAGCTTGATAACAAAACCCCAGTATGTGATTTGAAATATTTTGTAAACAAACAGAATGCCATATAACTGCTTATCTCCAAATACAAATTGATGAGTTAGATTATAAATTCACTTAAATTGAATAGAGCTCTTGTTTCTTGGGTTATGGACACCAGAAAGGCCTATATAAATTTAAAATGCAAGAGTTTATAAATTTCCAGAAGCAGAAAAAAACAAAACAACTTTAAATACTTGTTGGACTATAACTCAAGGAAGGAAAAAGAAAACTTTAAAATATAATGACCTTGATTTCTAGGTTAAAAGATAAGAAGCACAGTAAGGTCATTGATATCAGAAAACTAGCTAGGAAAAAAAAAAAAAAAACCCCTAAGAACTTTTTTACTTCTAAATGTACTTTAAAGGTGAAATCTGAATAAAGTTTACAATTAATATAACTCATCAACATTAACTACTTAATATTGATAATTTAACCAAGGCTGTATAAGTTGTTACTTTAGGGGAAAATGAAGGAAAGATGTCAGTACAGGAACTCTGAACAATACTAGTTGCACCTTTTCTGTAACTATTCCAAAATTACGTTCATTTAAAATTATGTATTTAAAAATAGATAAAGGAAATATGGCAAAATATTAGTAATTGATAAATCTAGGTAACAGGTATATATGGATGTTTATTGGCCAGTTTTTTAAACTTTTCTGTAGGTTTAAAAATTATCAAAATAAAGTACTAAAAGAAAAAAATTGTATTAGGAAAAGCAAAGCAAAAATGTTAAAATTTTTTTTATTTAAACATACTAAATCTTGAAAACAGTTAAGACTATTTCTGATTCAGATGAATCTTTGGACAATTTATACTGGTTTTAATAATTTTGATTTAAAACAATATATGCTATCTGATTTTATCATAATATGAGAAAAATGATATTTATATGCTTTATTTTATTTTGCAGTGTTTTGGTTTATAAATGACATAAAAATTCTTCATAAAAAAACTTAATTCTGGAATTTTTAACTCCCTAAACAGATTTTCAGGGTAAATAACTTAATATTGTTTCTACAGAATGGTTAGGTAAAATTTGAATATATGAGTAAACTAAAACTATTATAATAGTATTATCCAAAAATATTATTTAAACTGTTTATCATACTACAAATCAGTAAGACTAATTATTCCAAATACATTATCTGGATAAAAAAAGTTTTGTACAATAAAAACTGGCTAGGGTTTCCCAGGTGATTCAGTGGTAAAGAATCTGTGAGCTAAGGCAGGAGAACAGAAGAGATACAAGTTCGATCCCTGGGTTGGGAAGATCCCCTGGAGTAGGAAATGGCAACACACTCCAGTATTCTTGCCTGGACAATCCTATGAATAGGGGAGCCTAGTGGGCTACACTCCATGGGGTTGCAAAAAGTAGGATGCAACTGAGCACGCATCAGTTAGTAAGCTGAAAAAGATATAAAATACCATATCTTAGTGTACATGTTTACTAGTCACCTTCACAAAGTAAAAGCATCAGCAATAATAGCTGTTTCATGATTCAGTCAGGTGTTGCCATAATAATGCTGCTTATCTAACTATCTCCAGACCTGGTGGATTAAAGGAATATTTATTTCATTGCTCATATGTCTGCAGGTAGTCTGTAGATTAGTTAGGTTAGGCTGGACCCGCAGTTCTGTGATTCAGGCTTCCTGAAACACCTGTATTTGTTCTAAGGTATAGCGTGTTGAGTGTTAGCTACGTGAGACATGATTCTCTGATGCGTGATCTCTGGAGTGTGAGAATGCATGTCCCATCATGAAAGGACATTTCCAGCCAAAGCTCCGCCCCATAGGGTTTCCCAGGTGGCGCTAGTGGTAAAGAACACAGCTGCTAATGCAGGAGAAAAAAGATGCAGGTTTGATCTCTGGGTTAGGAAGACCCTCTGGAGAAGGAAACCCACTGCAGTATTCTTGCCTGGAGAATCCCATGGACAGAGGAGCCTGGCGGTCTACAGTCTGTGGGGCTGCACAGAGGCGGACACGACTGAAGCAAATTAGCACACACGGACGCTCGCCTCCTGTACTCTGACATCCCAACAGTCAAAGCCAGGGATGTGGCCATTCCCAATCAAAGCGCAAAGAAATACACTTTGCTTACCACGAGGCCATGGCAAATGTGTGGAAACAATCACAACAAGTCAGTGAATAATTGGAAACAGTAATGTAGTCTACTTCATGCAGATGTGTATACTGGAGTACAGCTATTTCTGGAACACTGCTACTCTAGCATACTTTAATGGACAGTATTCAATTTATTCCCTGGTACTTTTTGGCATGTGGCAAAAGTTAGTAATTGTCAATAACAATTGAAACTAATATTGGTGGTTGAAGGCTCTAATAAATTCAAAAGTTAAGAAGAAATATGTGTGTACAGAAGATAATGGGTTTGACTTCTGTCCATGAAGGGAAAAAACGGTAAGTAAATAAAATGGTTAAGACAAAATGTGAAAGACAATAGAGAAAATGAGGTTCTACAGTGAAATTGAGAATACATCTGAGGTAAAGTCACCTGATTTATCTTTAGTATCTGCAAGAGTGATTTAAAAAGCGAACAAAGAGCTTTAGTTTTGACAAAGTTGGCCAGTGTTATGAGTTTATTCTAAGGAAAGTTTTGGTTGCCACACACAACTGCTGTCATCGTTCACTCCCTTTATCATTCTTCCTCCCGCCGCCTGCCTCTGGGTGACTTATCATCCCTACTGATTTAATCCTGACTATACCTCCACATATGGTCCCCTCATTTAATTCTTTACAATTTAAATCCTTGGAGGGTAACATCTGTTTCCCGCTGGGACCTTGACAGTTGTGTATGTTATGTATCTCTTTGTTTTGTTTTAGTTTTGCCACATTTTAATGTTTAGATTTTGCTTTGTATCCATCTATGATAGTTGTTTAGAGTAAGGGGAAACGCTCAAGTGTAATCTTATGATGTCATCTTCTAAATAAAAAAACGACATCCTCAGTGATTACTTCGGAACATATATCTATTTAATCAAATATTTCTCTATGGCTTTTTTCAATCTGCCATTCAGAAGACTGAAGTTGAAATAAAAATAAACATATTAAAAATGATTTACTTTTATTTTAGAATAAACAAACCAACAACACTCCTCAATTTCCTTGCAACTTAGGATCCTGTAGAGAATGTTCTACCTTACCTTATCTGTTTCTTTGACACCCACTGCTTCCCTCTACTCTATACAACCTGGTATCTGATAAGAGGACCCATGGAAATACTCTGAGCTTGGATGAAAAGAGAGATTACACTTGGGTTTGCAACTTTAGACATTTTATGATGAGTTTCAGATCTAAAGCTAGACTGATGTTATGCATCAGTGTCTGTGGTGAAGGAAATATCTCTGCATTTGATAGAAGACACTTTGATAGCCCTTTATCTCTTTGCTTTGAAGCAAGAAAAAAGAAATCTTTAAACTACAGGGACTATTTCTCAGGATCATCCCTATCTGTCAATCAGAAGTATGAAGGACTAATGAACAACAACTAATTTTAACAAATTAATAAAGTGGGGCATATAAAACGTCATGACTTTAAACCTGGGTGCAAATCCAACCTGAATAAGGAGGTTATAGAGAGGATGTGAGGTTATAGAGAAAATGCTCAAACTACCACACAATTGCACTCATCCTGCATGCTAGTAAAGTAATGCTCAAATTCTCCAAGCCAGGCTTCAGCAGTACGTGAACTGTGAACTTTCAGACCTTCAAGCTGGTTTTAGAAAAGGCAGAGGAACCAGAGACCAAATTGCCAACATCCGCTGGATCATCGAAAAAGCAAGAGAGTTCCAGGAAAACATCTATTTCTGCTTTATTGACTATGCCAAAGCCTTTGACTGTGTGGATCACAATAAACTGTAGAAAATTCTGAAAGAGATGGGAATACCAGACCACCTGACCTACCTCTTGAGAAACCTATATGCAAGTCAGGAAACAACAGTTGGAACTGGACATGGAACGACAGACTGGTTCCAAATAGGAAAAGGAGTACATCAAGGCTGTATATTGTCACCCTGCTTATTTAACTTCTATGCAGAGTACATCATGAGAAACGCTGGGCTGGAAGAAGCACAAGCTGGAATCAAGATTGCTGGGAGAAATATCAATCACCTCAGATATGCAGATGACACCACCCTTATGGCAGAAAGTGAAGAAGAACTAA
>NW_011494835.1:5331749-5337821 GCF_000754665.1 Bison bison bison | reverse complement strand
TCTCCTTGGAAGGAAAGTTATGACCAACCTAGATAGCATATTGAAAAACAGAGACATTACTTTGCCAACAAAGGTCCGTCTAGTCAAGGCTATGGTTTTTCCAATGGTCATGTATGGGTGTGAGAGTTGGATTATAAAGAAAGCTGAGCACTGAAGAATTGATGCTTTTGAACTGTGGTGTTGGAGAAGACTCTTTTTTTTTTTTATTTTTAAACTTTATAAATTGTATTAGTTTTGCCAAATATCAAAATGAATCCACCACAGGTATACATGTGTTCCCCATCCTGAATCCTCCTCCCTCCTCCCTCACCATACCATCCCTCTGGGTCATCCCATGTATAATATCATGTATGAAACAAGTTGCCAGTCCAGGTTCGATGCACGATACTGGATGCTTGGGGCTGGTGCACTGGAGAAGACTCTTGAGAGTCCCTTGGACTGCAAGGAGATCCAACCAGTCCATCCTAAAGATCAGTCCTGGGTGTTCATTGAAAGGACTGAAGCTGAAGCTGCAACTCCAATACTTTGGCCACCTCATGAGAAGAGTTGACTCACTGGAAAAGACCCTTATGCTGGGAAGGATTGAGGGAAGGAGGAGAAGGGGACAACAGAGGATGAGATGGCTGGATGGCATCACTGACTCGATGGATGTGAGTCTGAGTGAACTCCGGGAGTTGGTGATGGACAGGGAGGCCTGGCATGCGGTGATTCATGGGGTTGCAAAGGGTCGGACACAACTGAGCGACTGAAATGAACTGAGAGAGGATGTGACCGCAGGTTGACCTGTGCCCTGCACCCAGGTAATGAGGGGCTCCAGCCCCCTCCCCATGCCTGGAATGGATGTTCTGCCCATGATTCCCAGAATGGGAGTGGGTGTTACGGACTCAGCCTTGAGAGAGCAACGAGTGCTGAGACCATCTGGAGGAATATATGACTGAAGTTAAGGCTGCTGTATAAACTTTTGAGATTCTGGCAGATGGATGTGGAGGTCTACTTGTCTTGTGGCAGAGACAAGCCTGGTAACAAAGTTTCCTTTGCTTATTAGAACCACTGCCTCCCAACCTGGAGTGACTGCCTCTTTCTTCCCTCATTACTTGTCCTCTGTGTTCAAGGGCCAGTTTGTGAACAGCATTATTTTACCTTTCTCCATCTCTTTTTTTGCAGAGTAATGCCTACTTTCCCCTGCTATGTCATGTAGAAGGGATTAGTAAAGAACATTTTGGCTAACCCTATTATCTACAGAAGACTTTATGAAGCTAGGCTGAATAGAGCTTAAGAATCTGCTGTCTCCTAACTACCTTCAGCCCACCCTTGTTCCTTGCTACCTTGAACAAGGGTTTAAACTTGCGTGGTTTCAGTTTCTTCATCATCAAAAAGAGTTTACATGTGCCACGTACCCAGCTCACTGCCTGGCTCATAGGAGGTACTCAGTAAGTATTTTTATTATTTTCTTATTAGAGAAATCACATTTTTGAGTGATATTATCAAAACAAAGTAAAGAGTCCTTAAAAGATAATATTGAGAATGCCCGAATAAAATAACCTAAAGAAGAAATATTTAGGGAATAAGAAGATATTGCATTTTGGCTTTAATGCAATTATTTTTTCTTCTTTAAGATTTCATTGTACTAGTTTAAAACTGAGATCACCTTGATTAAATGCTTACAAAGTTATTTACCTGTCCCCCAAATGCCTAGGCATAAGCCTGCATGGGATAGTCAACAAGAGGGGAAGACCATTTTACTTTAGTAAAATACTTGCATTCTTATATTTACTATTCTAGTCCTCTTGGTAATAGAATTATAATATTTATCCACCTCATAGAGATGTGGACAAGGTTATTAACTTATTTCTTCTTAGAAATACATATTAAAATGTAAGTTCTTAAAATTATTTATTATAAGAAAACCAGTCTCTCTACTGTGAACAAACAACAGGATAGATTTTCTTGCATCTCTTGACAGTGATTTTGGGGTTTTCATGAATTCTGAAAGCTTATGAATAAAGCGAAGGGTGTAATCCCAGCAGTGAGTAGGACGTTTATGATGAAGGCTGACATCTGGATGGATGGCAGTAAGTTTCGAGAACATTCCTGTAGAGGTGAGGGAGACCACTGTGTGGGAGGAGCCGGCTCAGCTGTCTCAAGGTGCCATGGATAGGCCATCTTGAGTATCACCAAAGTCCTGGATTCTATCATATATATTTCTCAAGAGTCTTCTCCAACACCACAGTTCAAAAGCATCAATTCTTTGGCGCTCAGCTTTCTTCACAGTTCAGCTCTCACATCCATACATGACCACTGGAAAAACTTATATGCAGAGTACATCATGAGAAACGCTGGGCTAGAAGAAGCACAAGCTGGAATCAAGATTGCTGGGAGAAATATCAATAACCTCAGATATGCAGATGACACCACCCTTATGGCAGAAAGTGAAGAGGAACTAAAAAGCCTGTTGATGAAAGTGAAAGAGGAGAGTGAAAAAGTTGGCTTAAAGCTCAACATTCAGAAAACGAAGATCATGGCATCTGGTCCCATCACTTCATGGGAAATAGATGGGGAAACAGTGGAAACAGTGTCAGACTTTATTTTTTTGTGCTCCAAAATCACTGCAGATGGTGACTGCAGCCATGAAATTAAAAATTTCATATATTAACCATGATAAAAAGCCCCTTGGGGACCTTAATTTTTAACTCTGATAAATTAACCGCCTCCCCCCACTTCAAGTAGAACAGTTTTAGTACTATTCTGTGATGCTCAGTTGCTTCAGTGGTGTCTGGCTCTTTGCAACCTTATGGACTGTAGTCAGCCAGAGTTCTCTGTACCTGGGATTTCCCAGGCAAGAATAGTGAAGTGGGTTGCCATGCCCTCTTCCAGGAGATCTTCCTGACCCCATGCCTCTTCAGAGGCATTATCCATGTACAACAGGTGATATTTGCTATTGCGTAAATGGCTCCTTTTTCAGCAAGTAATCAAGGGCTATGCAATTGTCCAAAACCATTTTAGCCAGTGGGGCTTCCCAGGTGGCTCAGTGGGTAAAGAATCTGCTTGAGATGAGACGGTGCAGGTTCAATTTTCTGCTCAGGAAGATCCCCTGGAGGATGGCACAGCAACCTACTCCAGTATTCTTGCCTGGAGAATCCCATGGACAGAAAAGCCTAGTGGGCTACAGTCCATGGAGTTGGAAAAAATCATACATAACTGAAGTGACTGAGTTAATATACACACGCATGTATTGTAGCCAGTGAGTCAAGGATTGTTGTTGAACTGCTGTTGTTTTGGCTGTGGCATCAGCTAGCCTTCTTAACTTTAGGGAAAGATTTCCAATTACATGTTCTTGGCACTTACTCTGACCCAAGGGAGAAAGGCTCTGTCAGTGGAGTCAAACCCAGAGTCAAGTATGTCTCTGGGTTGTTTTTGTCTGATTTTGTGGCTCAGGATTGGAAAGGTAACAGCCATGGAGGCCAGTAAAATTTTAAGGGTCTGTAGATCACACAGGGCTTCCCAGGTGGTGCCAGTGGTAAAGAACCCGCCTGCCAATACAGGAGACAAAAGAGGCATGGACTTGATCCCTGAGTCCGGAAGATCCCCTGAAGAAGGTCATGGTAACCCACTCCAGTGTTCTTGTCTGAAGAATCCCATGGACAGAGGAACTTGGCAGGCTACAGTCCATGGGGTCACAGAGTCATACATGACTGAAGCGACTTAGCATGCACACATACACACAGATCACACAAGCAGTGTTATCCTGGTTAACTTCCCTTGTGTCCCTTTCTTTACTCTAAGCTGGAGGTAGAATTCCTCAAGGCTGAATGTTAACCAGACAGATAAATGAACCAGAGAGTCTTTAACATCATGAACAAATCAGTTTTTAACATTGCATCCAACAGTCTGAAAGATTATTCTCTACCGCCCAATCCCTCACTGCCCCACCACCCACCCTGCTTAGCAAAGACCTGAGAGACACAGGTGATGCCATCTTTCCAGGTCAATGCCAGAGTAAAGGAAAGAAAGGGAAGAATAAAGAGTTTTATGTTTAGCCAAAGTATGAAGTCTTGATCCAGGATCTTGGAAGGAAGTAGTCTACCTCAGTATCAAATGATCTATTCCTACTCAACTTTGTCTGGAGAGCTCTATCCTTTTACAACACCCAATGTCAGATGGAGCCTTTTTCAGCTGTGAGATGTGTATCTAAGGTTCAAGTCCCTAAAGCTTGGTCACTATCTGAGTAGTGAGGAGGACCCAATATAGTCCCCTCTAAGGAGACTCAAGAGCAATCTTTGTTCTTAGTGATTGAAATGTTTAGAGATTTGTAGCTAGGTATTTGAGGAAACTAGAATAATTCAGGAAGACAATAGACCCTCAAGCACAATTAACAGGGTTAGAATCTAATACGGAGAAAGGTGTGATTATAATTTCTCTTTTCAAAACTGCCCCCATTTTTTTATCAAAGATAATGACAGCCAAATTAATTTATTTGCATTAAATGTATTTGTATAAGTGCAGCAAGAATAGTCATAGGCCATATAAGCTCTTTTAAGACTGCTTTAAGAACTTTTCATAAGGAATCTCAAATTGAGCTCTTAACAACCTCTCAAGACCAGGAAGCCAAGTCCAAGTAGTTTCTTAAAGCTGCCTGATCATATCTGAGTCTATGCATGTCTCTGTCATATGTGATATTCCAGTCAAAGCATTGTTAACATAGGCAATATTTCTAATTGCCCTGATGTAAGAACAGATTTTTATTGAATTCATGTAAATAAATAACTATATTGCTGTGAAAAAAATGCTCAAAATTTCCAAGTTTTGGAGGGATCAGGTAGAGGAATAAAAACAAATATTTTATCTTTGTCTAGAAAGAAACAAAGTGAAAGTCTCTCAGTCCTGTTGGACTCTTTGTGACGCCATGGACAGTAACCCACAAGGCTCCTTTGTCCGTGGACTTCTCCAAGCATGAATACTGGAGTGGATTGCTTTTCCCTTCTCCCGGAACTTCTCCCAATCCATGGATTGAACCTGGGTCTCCTGTATTGCAGGCAGATTTGTTATCAACTGAGCCACAAGAGAAGCTCTTTATCTTTGTCTACATAATGTATATTTTACCAAATTGCTGTAAGTCATAGTGTAAAAGAAAAGTATTCCTTAAATATTAAATACAAAAAAATAAAACATTAAGGAACCAGCATGGCTTCAAACAAAATGTCATAAAAATTATAATCATCCTCCTCAGTTAATTTCAGTTCAGTTCAGTCACTCAGTCGTGTCTGACTCTTTGCAACCCCATGAATCGCAGCACACCACGCCTCCCTGTCCATCACCAACTCCCGGAGTTCACCCAGACTCACATCCATCGAGTTGGTGATGCCATCCAGCCATCTCATCCTCGTCGTCCCCTTCTCCTCCTGCCCCCAATCCCTCTCAGCATCAGACTCTTTTCCAATGAGTCAACTCTTCACATGAGGTGGCCAAAGTACTGGAGTTTCAGCTTTAGCATCATTCCTTCCAAAGAAATCCCAGGGCTGATCTCCTTCAGAATGGACTGGTTGGATCTCCTTGCAGTCCAAGGGACTCTCAAGAGTCTTCTCCAACAGTTTCAAACTTCTCCACAGTTCAAAAGCATCAATTCTTCGGTGCTCAGCTTTCTTCAGAGTCCAACTCTCACATCCATACATGACCACAGGAAAAACCATAGCCTTAACTAAACAGACCTTTGCTGGCAAAGTAATGTCTCTGTTTTTCAGTATGCTATCAAGGCTGGTCATAACTTTCCTTCCAAGGAGTAAGCGTCTTTTAATTTCATGGCTGCAATCACCATCTGCAGTGATTTTGGAGCCCCCAAAAATAGTCTGACACTGTTTCCACTGTTTCCCCATCTATTTCCCATGAAGTGATGGGACCAGATGCCATGATCTTAGTTTTCTGAATGTTGAGTTTTAAGCCAACTTTTTCAGTCTCCTCTTTCACCTTCATCAAGAGGCTTTTTAGTTCCTCTTCACTTTCTGCCATAAGGGTGGTGTCATCTGCATATCTGAGGTTATTGATATTTCTCCTGGCAATCTTGATTCCAGCTTGTGC
>NW_011494835.1:5330291-5331649 GCF_000754665.1 Bison bison bison | reverse complement strand
ATAGAAGTTAAATAAGCAGGGTGACAGTATACAGCCTTGACGTACTCCTTTTCCTATTTGGAACCAGTCTGTTGTTCCATGTCCAGTTCTAACTGTTGCTTCCTGACCTGCATACAAATTTCTCAAGAGGCAGGTCAGGTGGTCTGGTATTCCCATCTCTTTCAGAATTTTCCACAGTTTATTGTGATCCACACAAAGGCTTTGGCATAGTCAATAAAGCAGAAATAGATGTTTTTCTGGAACTCTCTTGCTTTTTCGATGATACAGCGGATGTTGGCAATTTGGTCTCTGGTTCCTCTGCCTTTTCTAAAACCAGCTTGAACATCAGGAAGTTCACGGTTCACATATTGCTGAAGCCTGGCTTGGAGAATTTTGAGCATTACTTTACTAGCGTGTGAGATGAGTGCAATTGTGTGGTAGTTTGAGCATTCTTTGGCATTGCCTTTCTTTGGGATTAGAATGCAACTGACCTTTTCCAGTCCTGTGGCCACTGCTGAGTTTTCCAAATTTGCTGGTATATTGAGAGCAGCACTTTCACAGTCCCATGTAATTAACACTTGTTCTGCTTGAATTCAGTTTTCCATTAGTTCTGAAAGTTCTTAATGTAGTTTTATGACCTGAAAGTTATCAAAAGCCTACTCTTGTCAAAAGTCCTTTCCTTAAATTTCCTCGACAGTGAAGTACTTTTGCTGGAATATTTTTGTAAAAGCACCAGAATAAAACAATACCTGTCTATAAATGATAAAAGACTAAAAATGGCAATGGTTAAAGATCTGATGAGAGCTCTTTATATTGCAAATGGCAAGGGAATTTGGTTATTTCTGTGATACATATTTAAGATAGTAACTAGAATTATGACTGATAACATCACACCAGGACTTATCAGAATTATAAGAATTTTTATACAGTTTATAGAAAATGTGTGTTAATAACATTCACTCATTCACCAGTGCTTTTTCATAGAAAAATTTCTTGGGATGGCATAAAACCTTTACTAACACAATCAAATATCTCTTACTTCTCTGTAAAAGTGCAAAAAGTGGATAAACCTGTGTTCAATATTGAACTGAACAGGATGAACCTAGGTTCATTCTATTGGAAATTATTTAGATATTCAGTGAATTGAGCTTAAGATTTAACTTGGACTTAAAACATTAAAATACATTATTATTTATGTATTATGATAAAAAGCCTCATGTTTAAAACATTATATTTCTACTTCTGTGTACTCTATGGTGTGCTCATCATAAAAATTTAGTTTCCATTTGTTACCATTCAGTTGACCCAATTACCTGGCCCCCACCTCTCCCCATCTGGTACCACTACTTTGTTCTCTGTATCTAGGTGTTTCTCATGGT
>NW_011494835.1:5326901-5330191 GCF_000754665.1 Bison bison bison | reverse complement strand
GTTTCTCATGGTTTCATTTGATTTGTTCATTTATTTTGTTTGTTTCTTTGCTTTTTATTTCCATGTAAGTGAAAGTGAACAGTTTTTGTCTTTCTTTGTCTGACTTATTTCTCTTAGCATCTATATTGTTGCAAATGGCAAGATTCTATCCTTTTAATGGCTAACTAGGCGATGGCACCCCACTCCAGTACTCTTGCCTGGAAAATCCCATGGACAGAGGAGCCTGGTAGGCTGCACTCCAGAGGGTCGCTAAGAGTCAGACACGACTGAGTAACTTCCCTTTCACTTTTCACTTTCATGCATTGGAGAAGGAAATGGCAACCCACTCCAGTGTTCTTGCCTGGAGAATCCCAGGGCAGCCGGGTGGGCTGCCGTCTACGGGGTCGCACAGAGTCGGACACGACTGAAGTGACTTAGCAGCAGTAAGCCATTAAAAGGATGGAAAGGATAAGAAAGCCTTCTTAAGTGACCAATGCAGAGAAATAGAATGGGAAAGACTAGAGATCTCTTCAAGAAAATTGGATTTACCAAGGGAACATTTCATGCAAAGATAGGCACAATAAAGGTCAAAAATGGCAAGGACTTAACAGAAGCAGAAGAGATTAAGAAAAGGTGGCAAAAATACACAAAAGTGTACAAAAAAGCTCTTAATGACCTGCTGCTGCTGCTAAGTCACTTCAGTCATGTCCGACTCTGTGAGACCCCATAGACGGCAGCCCACCAGGCTCCCCCGTCCCTGGGATTCTCCAGGCAAGAACACTGGAGTGGGTTGCCATTTCCTTCTCCAATGCATGAAAGTGAAAAGTGAAAGTGAAGTCACTCAGTCGTGTCCGACCCTCAGCAACCCCATGGACTGCAGCCTTCCAGGCTCTTCCATCCATGTGATTTTCCAGGCAAGAGTACTGGAGTGGGGTGCCATTGCCTTCTCCCTTAATGACCTGCTGTTGCTACTGCTAAGTAGTGTCAGGTGTGTCCAACTCTGTGCGACCCCATAGATGGCAGCCCACCAGGCTCCGCCGTCCCTTCGATTCTCCAGGCAAGAGTACTGGAGTGGGTTGCCATTTCCTTCTCCAATGCATGAAAGTGAAAAGTCAAAGTGAAGTTGCTCAGTCGTGTCCGACTCTTAGAGACCCCATGGACTGTAGCCCACCAGGCTCCTCCATACATGGGATTTTCCAGGCAAGAGTACTGGAGTGGGGTGCCATTGCCTTGTTAACCACAATAATGTGGTCACTCACCTACAGCCAGACATCCTGAAATGTGAAGTCAAATGGGCCTTAGCAAGCATTACCATGAACACAGCTGGTGGAGGTGATGGAATTCCATTTGAGCTATTTCAAGTCTTAAAAGATGATGCTGTTAAAATGCTGCACTCGATATGCCAGCAAATTTGGAAAACTCATGACTGGAAAAGATAAGTTTTCATTCCAACCCCAAAGAAAACCAAGGACAAAGAATGTTTAAATTAACATACAATTGTACTCATTTACCATGCCAGCAGGATTTTGCTCGAAATCCTTCAAAGTAGGATTCAGCAGTATGTGAACCAAGAACTTCCAGATGTACAATCTGGAAAAGGCAGGGAACCAGAGATCAGATTGTCAACATATACTAGATCAGAAAAAAGGCAAGGGAGTTACAAAAAAAAAAAAAAACACCCCAAACCCATCTATTTCTGGTTCATTGACTATGCTAAAGTCCTAGACTATGTGGATCACAACAAACTGTGTAATATTCTTAAAGAGATGGGCATACCAGACCACCTTGCCTGCCTCCTGAGAAACCAGTATGCAGGGCAAGAAGCAACAATTAGAACTGGACTTAAAACAATGGACTGATTCAAAATTGGGAAGGAGTACATCAAGGCTGTATATTGTCACTCTGCTTATTTAACTTACATGTGAGTAAGAGTACATGTGAAATGCTAGGCAAGAGGAATCACAAGCTGGAGTCAAGATTGCCAGGAGAAATAACAACCTCAGATATGCAGATGATACCACTTTAATGGCAGAAAATGAGGAGGAACTAAAGAGCCTCTCGATGAAAGAGAAAGAGGAGAGTGAAAAAGTTGGTTTAAAATTCAACATTCAAAATTAAGATCATGGCATCTGGTCCTATCACTTCATGGCAAATAGATAAGGAAAACGTGCAACAGTGTCAGATTTCATTTTCTTGGGCTCTAAAATCAATGCAGACGGTGACTACCACCACAAAATTAAAAGACACTTGCTTCTCGGAAGAATAGCTATGTAAAACCTAGGCAGTGTTTTAAAAAGCAGAGACGTCACTTTGCTGACAAAGTTCCATTATAGTCAAAGCTATGATTTTTCCAGTAGTCATGTGAGAGTTGGACCATAAAGAAGACTGAACACCAAAGAATTTATGCTTTTCAACTGTGGTGCTGGAGAAGACTCTTGAGAGTCCCTTGGACAGCAAGGAGATCAACCCAGATAATCCTAAAGAAAATCACTCCTGAATATTCATTGGAAGGGCTGATGCTGAAGCTGAAGCTCTAGTACTTTGGCCACCTGATGCAAAGAACTGACTCATTGGAAAAGACCCTGATGCTTAGAAAAATTGAGGGCAAGGGGAGCTCGGGACAACAGAAGGATGAAGTGGTTGGATGGCATTACTGACTCAATGGACATGAGTTTGAGGAAACAGAGATAATGATGAACAGAGAAGCCTGATGTGCTGCAGTTCATGGAGTCACAAGGAGTCAGACACGACTTAACAACTGAACAACAAGTATTCCATTGTATATATACCGCATCATCTTTATCTGTTCATCTGTTAATGGTAACTTGGGCTTTTCCCCCTATTTTGGCTGTTGTAAATAATGCCACGATGAACGTAGGGGTCTATATATCTTTTTGAATTAATGTTTTTGTATTCTTCATATAAATACCTCAAAGTGGAATAGATAGGTCGTATGGTCATTCTTTCATACTGATAATTTTTTTGAGGACCCTCCATACTGTCTTCCGTAGTGGCTCCCCCAATTTATAACCCCACCAACAGTGTATGAGGGCTCCCTTTAACCACATCCTCTCCAGTATTTATTATTTGTTGTCTTTTCAATAAAAACCATTCTAACAAGTGTGAGTTTATATTCATAATGGCTTTGATTTACATTTCCCTAGTACATCATGAGAAATGCTGGGCTGGAAGAAGCACAAGCTGGAATCAAGATTGTAGGGAGAAATATAAATAATCTCAGATATGCAGATGACACCACCCTTATGGCAGAAAGTGAAGAGGAACTAAAAAGCCTCTTGATGAAGATGAAA
>NW_011494835.1:5325893-5326801 GCF_000754665.1 Bison bison bison | reverse complement strand
TGGACACGACTGAGCGACTGAACTGAACTGACTGATTGACTATTAACAATGTTGTGATAGTTTCAGGTGAACAGCGAAGGGACTCAGCCATACATATACATGTATCCATTCTCCCCCAAGGACTTCCCTGGTGGCTCAGTGGTAAAGAGTCTGCCTGCCAGTGCAGGAGACAGAGATATTCCTGGGTCAGGAATATCCCCTGGAGGAGGAAATGGCAACCCTGTCCAGTATTCTTGCCCGGAAAATCCCATGGACAGAGGAGCCTCTCGGGCTACAGTCCATCAGTTCAGTTCAGTTCAGTCACTCAGTTGTGTCTGACTCTTTGCGACCCCGTGGACTGCAGCACACCAGGCTTCCCTGTCCTTCCCTATCTCCCAATATTTGCTCAAATTCACGTTCATTGAGCCAGTGATGCTATCTAACTATCTCATCCTTTGTCATCCCCTTCTCTTCCTGCCTTCAATTTTTCCCAGTATCAGGGTCTTTTTCAATTCAGCTCTTCCTATCAGGTGGCCAGAGTATTGGAGATTCAGCTTCAGCATCTGTCCTTCCAGTGAACATTCAGGGTTGATTTCATTTAGGATAGACTAGTTTGATCTCCTAGCTGCTTGAAACAACAAATATTTATTATGACACCAGTTTCTGGGCGTTAGGAATCTGGAGTACCTTAGCTACCTAGGTAGGTATGGTTCAGGTCTCTTAGGCTACAGGTGTTGGCTTATGTCTCCAAGAACTTTGATGAGAGCTAGAGGATCTGCTTTTAAACTCATTCAAGCGGTCATTGCCAGGGGCTTCATTTCCTTGCTGTTTTCATAAGGCTGCTCACAAGTTGCTGTCAAGCTGCTAAGTCGCTTCAGTCGTGTCCGACTCTGTGTGACCCCATAGACGGCAGCCCACCAGGCTCCTCC
>NW_011494835.1:5304159-5325793 GCF_000754665.1 Bison bison bison | reverse complement strand
CGATGGATGTGAGTTTGAGTGAACTCCGAGAGTTGGTGATGGACAGGGAGGCCTGGCGTGCTGCAGTTCGTGGGGTTGCAAAGAGTCGGACACGACTGAGCGACTGATCTGAACTAAACTGAATGTTAGTGATACTGAATACCTTTTCATGTGCCTGTTGGCCATCTGTATATCTTCTTTAGAAAAATATCTACTCAGATTCTCTGCCATTTTTTTTAATCAAGTTGACTTTTTTGTTTAATATTATGAGTTTAAAGAAAGCATTTTGGATATTAGCCAAAAATTATTGAATATATAGTTTGCAAACATCTTCACAAATTCAGTAGGTGGGTTTTTGTTTTGATGACAGTTTCCTTCACTGTGCAAAACTTTTAAGTTTGGTGTAGTCCTACTTTATTTTTGCTTTTGTTTCCCTTGCCTTTGGAGTCAGAGCTACAAAACATTGCTAAAATTGAAATAATAGGTTACTTCCTATGGTTTCTTCTATAAGTTTAATTGTTTTGGATCTTTCATTTAAATCTTTAATCTATTTTTATTTAATTTTTGTGCATGTTGTAAGATAGTGGTCTAGTCTCATCATTCTGCATTTGGCTGTCCAGTTTCCCCAATACCTATTTGTTGGAGAGACTGTCCATTTCACTTCATATGTTCTTTGCTCCTTTGTTGTTGAATAATTGGCCATATACGTGTGGGTTTATTTCTGGGCTCTCAGTTCTGTTCCATTGGTCTATGTGTCCCATTTTGTACCAGGACCATAAGGTTTTAATTATTGTAACTGTTAGTATACTTTGGAATTGGGGAATGTGATACCTGCAGCTTTGTCCTTCTTTCTCAAGATTGTTTTGGCTATTTAGGGGTTTTGGTGATTCCATAGAAATTTTGGAATCATTTATTTTAGTTCTGTGAAATATGCCTTCAGCATCAGTAGGGATAGATACTGCATCAGGTCTGTACATTGCTTTGGGTAGTATGGACTTTTTTTTTTAAAGTAAGATTCATTAAAAAAATAGTTTATTTATTTATAGCTGTGCTAGGTATTCATTGTTGCATGGGCTTTTCTCTAGTTTCAGCAAATGGGAGTTCCTCTCTAGTTGCAGTATGTGGACTTACTGCAGTGGCTTCTCTTGTTGTGGAGCATGGGCTCTAAGATGTGCAGGCTTCATAGTTAGAGCATGTGGCCTCAGCAGTTGCAAAGCAGAGGCTCTGGAGCACAGACTCAATAGTTGTGGTGCATGGGCTTAGTTGCCATGCAGCATGTGGGATCTTCCTGACCCAGGGATTGAACCTGTGTCTCCGGCATCGGCAGATGGAGTATTTACTGCTGAGCCACTAGGGAAGCCCCAGTATGGATATTTTAAACAATATCAATTCTTTCAATCCATAAGCATGGAATATCTTTCCATTTTTGTGTATCTTCTTCAATTTCTCAGGTGGGTACCCCAATGGTACTAGGGATTGTTTATTCCTTAGGGAATTTGTCTCCTTTGGGTCTTACTTCAGACTCAAAACATTAAAGTAATGTTAATCTTTCAAACAAAAAGGTAAGTGATTTAATTAGAAAAGTTGAGTTTATTCAGAAAGAACAGAGAAATTACAAATTGGGACATGCAAACTATGGCAAAGCATAAGCAAGTCCACAGAACAAAGGGA
The DNA here is from genome assembly GCF_000754665.1 of Bison bison bison. Lineage (NCBI taxonomy): Eukaryota > Metazoa > Chordata > Mammalia > Artiodactyla > Bovidae > Bison > Bison bison. The sequence goes on along the minus strand of NW_011494835.1, from coordinate 5,324,143 downwards.
GGACACATTATTTTATAGAGAAAAGGAGGAAGTCAAGAGGGACTGTTCTGAATGAAAGTTCTTTGGAGGAGAGCAAGAGTTTGGGGTTGTGGTTACTTATTGACTGAGTTCTGTCAACTTATTATTGACTGGGCTTTTGTTGGGCAAGGAAAAAAATCTTCTTCTTGCTGGAATATGTAAAGTGAGCTGCAATGGATGGTACATATGTGAGAGATCCCTCTTCAAGGCTTTCTGGCTTTATTTTAAATGAAATTTTATTTTATTTTATTTTTTATATGATATTATACATGTTTTAATGCCATTCTCCCAAATCATTCCCCCCTCCCTCTCCCACAGAAATTTTAAATGAAATTTTTAAATATTAGTCTGGTAAGGTATTTTAATACAGAAGATATTTTTGAGTGATGCATTTAAGAAAGGAAGAATTCTCTTCTGTAGGTTTGTGAATGTGTTCAGTTGAATTATTTGAATGAGACTTATCCAACTTTAAGTTGTTCCTCACCTTTATTTTGTGTAAATGTAGCACATTAAGAGCTATTTCTAGCCTAAGACACAAAAGACCTTGAATAGCCAAAAGCAATCTTGAGAAAGAAAATCAGACCTGGAGGAATCAGGGTTCCTGGCTTTAAACTATACTACAAAGCTACAGTCATCAAAATAGTATGTTACTGGCACAAAAATAGAAATATAGATCTTTGAAACAGGATAGAAAACTCAGAAATAAACCCATGCACTGATGGCCAATTAATTTGTGGCAGAGGAGGCATGACTATACAACATTGGAAAGACAGTCTCTTTAATACATGGTGCTGGGAAAACTGAACAGCTACATGTAAAAAAATGAAATTAGATCATTCCTCAAGACCATACACAAAAATAAACTCAAAATGACCTGAATGTGAGTCCAGACACTATAAAAACTCCTAGAGGACAACACAGGCAGAACACCCTCTGACATAAATTTCAGCAATAGTTTTTTGAACTGTCTCCCAGAATAATGGAAACAAAAACAAATGGAACCTACTTAAATTCAAAAGCTTTCTCACAGCAAAAGAAATAGTAAACAAAATGAAAAGACAACTCATAGATTGGGAGAAAATACTTGTAATTGATGTGACTGACAAGGGTTTAGTCTCCAAAATTTACAAACAGTTCATGATGCTTAACAGCATCAAAACAAACAACCCACTCAAAAAATGGTCAGAAGAGCTAAATAAACATTTCTCCAAAGAAGACATACAGATGGCCAAGAGGCACATGGAAAGATGTTCAACATTGCTAATTATTAGAGAAATACAAATCAAAACTACAATGATATACCACCTCACATCTACCAGAATGGCTATTATCAAAAAATTAACAAACAATAAATGCTGGAGAAGGTGTGGAGAGAAGGGAACCCACCAATACTGTTGATGGGAGTGTAAATTGGTATGGTCCCTATGGAGAACAGTATGGAGGTTCCTTTAAGAACTAAACATAGAGCTACCATATGACCCTGAAATCCCACTCCTGGGCAGGTATCTGGAGAAAAGTATGGTTCTAACAGATACATCCACCCCAATCTTTATTGTAGCACTGTTTACAACAGCCAAGACATGGAAGCAACCTAAATGTCCATTAACAGAAGAATGGATAAAGAAGATGTGTTAACACCTATATCATGGAATATTATGCAGCCAATAAAGAGTGAAATAATGCCATTTGTAGCAACATGAATGGACCTAGAGAGTGTCACAATGAGTGAAGTAAGTCAGACAGAGGAGAAATATGACATCCCTTACATGTGAAATCTAAAAAGAAATGATAGAAATCAACTTACAAAGCAGAAAGAGATTCTCAGACTTAGAGAATGAACTTGTTGCTATAGGGGAGGATGGGGGGAAGACATAGTTGGAGAGTTTAGGATGAACATGTACACACTGCTATGTTTAAAATGGATAGCCAACAAGGACCTACTGTGTAGCACAGGAAACTCTGCTCAATGTTGTGTGATGACCTGGACTGGAGGGGGAGTTTGGGGGAGAAATGATACATGTGTATATGTGACTGTCTCTTAGCTGTTCACCTGAAACTGTCACAACATTGTTTGTAATTTTCTATACCCAAACACAAAATAGAAAGTTTAAAAAAAAAAGAAAATTTTAAACTGAAAAAGGAGAGAGATTTCCAGCCTATATGAATAAAAGGTCTCACTTGAGCTGTGTTAAATGAGAATTTGCAACCTTGCAACCTACTTTAGCTTTAAGCAAAACTGAGATGTGTTTTGTGCATTTCATTGAAGAATATAAATTTGCACTTTTATTTCCCCAAGGCCAGAACAAATGCATACTGCGTATCTTCTCATCCAAATAGGAAAATTTTCCTCAAGAAAGTTTTGGTTTGCTTTGTTATTAAGGTATCATTTTAAAGTGATCATGGATATTTGTCATCTAAACATTGAGACTAGCTTTGGATCAGGAGAATGTAGTCATACATGTGCTGGGACCTGCTTGTACCAGTTCCTGAGGGCTAGATATGCTCCGGTCTTCCCAACTTTGTATCTAGTGACATTGCATAGACAGCTTGAACTTTGGCAAAGGTGGGAATAGTTACACCATGGAAATCAGTGAATGCTGTAAATCAGAACTTTCCTCATCCCTTTACCACTCAATTTATCAGACCATTACTGATAAAATCAGCTAAAAGGCATACAATACACGGTGATAGTCACCTTCAGCTTATTTCCTCCAACCTACATCTTATAGAGCTTCCTACACATAATAACCATAATTTTGACAGAAAAGGGAATTAAGACCTTCTTTAAAACTTTCTTGCTTTACAGGTGAGAGAATGGATGTTTAGAAAGGTTAGTCAATTTACTCAGCATCACACAGTTGGTTTCAAGGTTGGAGCTAGAATCATCCTTATGACTCTCTTTGGTGCGTGTGTGCTCAGTAATGTCTGACACTGGGTGACCCCATGAACTGTGGACCCCAGGCCCCTTTTCCAGGCAAGAATACTGGAGTGGGTTGCCGTTTCTTATTCCAGGGCGTCTTCCTGATTTAGGGATCAAACCCACATCTCTTGCATCTCCTGATTGGTAGGTGCGCCAATCCACTGTTCTACCTGGAAAGCCCTAACTACTTGGCGAAAACAATGTTCTAATCATTCAGATTTGCAAGGTACCCCTACAGTTGTGTGGACTCGACTGTAGGATCCGAACCAAAGCTTTAAATATATTTGGGTCCAAAATCTATATTCAAGCTATTAGTTATGGAAAATTGTAAACAAGCTGTTGAGAATTTTTGTTTGTTTGTTTCATTGGCAATTTTAAGTCTTTTGAGAGCTGAAGAGCTCCAAGTGAATTTTTTATCAGTACTTGTGTACACATACAGACTCAGATGTTCCTAAATGTTCCCTAAATGTCTCTTCGATCTCCTTGTTTTTTAAACTCACATGATTTATTGAATCTAATGATAAAAGAGAGCGATGAAGTTGATCTGATCATTGACCATCTTAATGTTTAAATGAATTATTTAAAAGATATAAAATATCTAAGACCAGAAAGACACATTTGTAAGTATATATAAAAATAAAGACAAAATATAAACAAAGTACTCTCAGAATCTTGGACTCAGTACTAAAAATAATTTTGATAATAACATCAGTACAACTTAATTAGTGATTTGCAACTTGGTAATTATTGGATTTAATTGAGTGTCAGGACAGTCTATAACTTAATGTACCAACATTGTTAGCACACTTCAGTGTTTCTGAGTGTTTTACAGATTATGGAGACTCCTTTCAGCTTGATATGAGAATGTTAATTTTCATAACAGGGATATGGAAAGCATAGTATTAGTTGGGGGAAGGCTTCCTGAAGAGAGTTTGTTCTTATCTCTGGATGAATTTGGGAAGCTGGTGTCTCCTACCCTTCCACAGTGAAGTTCTGAGATGCAAATGGTTCTAAGTATCTATCAGGAAAAACATTCACATTGTTCGCTGGCTTTACAAAGAATTCTATGAATTCCCTGAAGGTAAAGGTAAAGGAAAAGTCAATTAATTTTCATATGGTACCTTTTATGTCCATCATTGTACCAGACATTTAAGTATCTGGTTGCATTTATTTAGTCTTCACAGTTGGAAAGAATACTTTTAATATTACCTGCCTCTGATCTGTCTGACTTACCTTTGTAATCTGCTCCAGCAAGTTCTTAACCTCTTAAGCCTCAGAGTTATTGCTAGCGGATTCTGTAGTTAATTGAGTAAATCAATGTATGAAACAGTAGATTGTTAATTTTATTTATTTTGCAAATCCTTATTATTCACTTTGCTTCCTTCGATTTATCAGTATTTACCCACAGTGTTCTAAAGAATATTGACATCTTCTATTGGAAGCTTCCTTGGACAAAAACTTACAATCAAAGAAAGAAGAGAAGCATTCATATGAAGATAACATATTATGTAAGCTTTTTGCAACTGGCCTATGAAATGAACATGTAGAATTCTATACATAAAAGGCCAGTTTTCCCATTGAGTGTTCAGATTTTGAGTTTCTTTTTTTTTGTGGGTGAAACATGTGGCTGTAGTTTTCCAACATTCATTTGAAGGCTTTTGTCTGGACACAAAAGTCAGTAAAAACATATATTGTAGTTTGATTTGAAGTTTTCACCAAGTGAGCTGATGAGAAGGCAGGTGGTTACAATGAAGCAAGACAAGCCTTCGATTGCTGCAGGCATGACTCACTATGAAATACAAGTGAGCAATATATGAAAGCAGCAGAGGATTGAAAGGAGGGAATAATTTCATATTTCAACACAAAAGATTGCCTGGGATTTTTCCTGTTCAAAAGGTGAAATATGACCTTCTGTCCCGGCTCATAAACAAATCTATTCAACATTTTTCAGCACCCCTGCTCTTTCCTACATTGTTGAAAATATATCCCACAGACTCCGGAGAACACAGCAAGCTTAAGCCTGACAAATACCCTAATCCCTCCCCATCCATTTGAGAAGAACCTGAGATCCCAAAGTTCTACTCTTGTTACTGAAGTAGTTTTCAAAACCCATCTGAAAACAACTGGATTTTTTTTTTTACAAGAAAAATAGAAGTTGAACTTAGTGAGCTATGGGCACAGAAGTGGGTTTTCATGCTCTAAATATGCCTGAGAAACTGTGAGGCAGAGAGCAGGAATATAAGTACCTGTGGTGAATTGAGTTATATTTTAGAATGTCAAGCCATTGTATTCTTTGTGTGCTTAAAACCTTTTATAATGAATAAGTTAGGTGATTAGGGGAATACGCTCTCTTAATGATCTTTATAATCTTATTGACCTTTGGAGATTTATGGGTGCCTCACCTTTGTTCTTCTCAAGTGCTCAGTGGTAAAGAAATTGCCTGTTAATGCAGGAGAATCAGGAGACACAGGTTCTATCCCTGGGTTGGAAAGATCTTCTGGAGTAAGAAATGGCAACCCATTCCAGTACTCTTGCCTGGAAAATTCTGTGAACAGAGGAGCCCAGCAGGCTAGTCCATGGAATTGCAAAGAGTCAGACAAGACTGAGTGACTCAGAATGCACATTTGTTCTGTTGAAATTCTCGTGTGATATGGCATAGGTTAGTGTTTCAAGGCAAGGGCTTTGGAGCTAGAAAACCTGGACTCACATGTGGATTTATCACTCAGTTGTGACACCTCGGGAAAATTTGGTAATTTGTACTTTGCTTGTGTCCTGGTTTCTTCATGGATAAAATTAGAATCATAACAGCAACTGCCTTTGTGAGGTTATTTGCCAGGATTGCATGAAGTAATGGTTTTAAAGTTCCCGGCACAGGCCATTGCTTCTAGGAAACGCTTTGCATGTTAGTTCTTGTTGCAAAGCTGTTCTGTTAGTTACGGGAAGAAACCAGTACTAAGACATGTCCCGGCATCCTGGTTCTGCCAGATGCTGTCCAAATTGTCAAGGCAATTAACCTCTTTGGGTTTAGAATTCTCATCTGGCATATGAAAGGATTTACTGGATATAGCTTATATGACCAATATGATTGTAGGGTGATAATCATTAATATTTATTGGTTACTATTATAAGCAATTCACACACACTAATTTATTTAATTTTCATAACAACCCTATGAGATAAGGATTATTTTTAATGCCTATTTTATAGATGAAGAAATTAAAATGTAGAGAAATTAGGTAATTTAGCACATAGCTAGTAAGTGGCAGAGCTGGGATTAAGTGGTTTAAAAAGTAGAATATATAATATGATCCCATTTTGGGGAAAAGAAACATACATATATATAGTTGCATTTTACATATATAAACTGTTGTATGTATACACACAAATACACACACACATGCACACAGTGTCCAGAAGAAAATGTAGAGAGCTTCACTTGATATAAATATTTTATTGAGTGAGAAACATATTCCTGGTGAACAAGGGGACTTTAAACCTGAAAGTGGTATGAAGCTTAGAGGCCATGATATTATAGGATGGCTTATAAAGAGAATAGCAAACAGAGATCATTGGAACAGGCCTTGGAAACAGAGATCCTTCTGTGTTCCTTGAGGTTGCACCCAAGTACTGCATTTCGGACTCTTTTGTTGACTATGAGGGCTACTTCTTCTAAGGGATTCTTGCCCACAGTAGTAGATACAATGGTCATCTGAATTAAATTCACCCATTCTTGCCCATTTTAGTTCACTGATTCCTAAAATGTTGATGTTCACTCTTGCCATCTCCTGTTTGACCCACTTCCTATTTACCTTGATTCATGGACCTAACATTCCAAGTTCCCATGCAATATTGTTCTTTACAGCATCAGACTCTACTTCCATCACCAGTCACATCCACAACTGGGTGTTGTTTTTGCTTTGACTCATCCTCTTCATTCTTTCTGGAGCTATTTCTCCACTCTTCTCCAGTAGCATATTGGCCACCTACTGACCTGGGGAGTTCATCTTTCAGTGTCCTATCTTTTTGCTTTTTCATACTGTTAACGGGATTCTCAAGACAAGAATACTGAAGTGGTTTGCCATTCCCTTCTCCAGTGGACCATGTTTTGCCAGAACTCACCACCTTGACCCATCCATCTTGGGTGGCTCTGTCTACACGGCATGATTCATAGTTTCACTGAATTAGACAAGTCTGTGATCCTTGTGATCAGTTTGGTTAGTTTTTCATGATTGTGGTTTTCATTCTGTCTGTCCTCTGATGGATGAGGATAAGAGGCTTGTGAAAGCTTCCTGATGGGAGGAATTGGCTGTGGGGGAATCTAGATGTTGCTCTAATGGGCAGGGCCATGCTCAGTAAATCTTTAATTCAGTTTTCTGCCAATGGGTAGGGCTGCATTCTCTCCCTGTAGTTTTGTCTGAGGCCAAACTATTGTAGGGGTAAAGGCAGTAATGGTGACCTCCGTCAAAAGGACTTATGCTAGCATGCCATGGCTCCCGGGACCGTGGCATTCAGTGCCTATGACTCCTCGGCAGGCCACTGTTGACCCGTGACTCTGCTGGAGACCCCTGGACACTCACAGGCAAGTCTGGCTCAGTCTTTTGTGGGGTCACTGCTCTTTTCTCCTGGGTCCTGGTGCACACAAGGCTTTGTTTGTGCCCTTCAGCAGTCTGCTTCCCCAGTCCTGTGGGAAGTTCTGTAATCAAATCTCACTGACCTTCAAGTTCCCTGGGGCTTCTCAGTTCCTTTGCTGAATCCTCAGGTTGGGAAATCTGTTGTGGGCCCTAGAACTTTTGCAACAGTGCAAAAATTTCTTTGGTATAATTGTTCTCCAGTTTGTGGGTCGTCTGCTCAGTGGCTCTGTGGTGGGGCTAATGGTGACCTCCTCCAAGAGGATTTATGCCACACACCACGCCTCCCAGGACTGCTGCTGCTGGAGTCCCTGTCCCTGCAGCAGGCCACTCTGACCCATGCCTCCTCAGGAGACACTGAAACACTCAAAGGCATGTCTGGCTCAGTCTTTTGTGGGGTCCCTGGGTCCTGGTGCACACAAGGTTTTGTTTGAGCCCTCCAAGGGTCTCTGATGAGTATGGGGTTTGACTCTAAATGTGATTTTGTCCCTCCTACCATCTTCTTGGTGCTTCTTCTTTTCTTTGCCCTTGGACGTGGGGTATCTGTTTTTAGTGGGATCCAACATTCTCCTGTCTGTGGCTGTTCAGCAACTAGTTGTGGTTTAGGAGTTCTCACAAGAGACCTGATGCAAACAGCCAACTCATTAGAAAAGACCCTGATGCTGGGAAAGATTGAAGGCAGGAGGAGAAGGGGAGGACAGAGGACAAGATGATTGGATGGCATCACTGACTCAATGGATGTGAGTTTGAGTAAGCTCTGGGAGTTGGTGAGGGACAGGGAAGCCTGGCATGTTGCAGTCCATGCGGTCATGAAGAGTCAGACATGACTAAATGACTGAACAGATAAAGAGAATGATGAAGTTGTTTCCCTTTTACAATGATTTATTATTTCAATGGAGGTTTCAAGATAGCAGGGAATTGGTTAAAAGAGATTATTTTACATCATGTTAGGAAGACAACTTAGGTTTTATTTATGACTATTAGGGGCATTGATAAGGAATAACCTAAGTTAAATTTTACTTACACTCATGGACTAAGCAAGATTAAATTTTGTTTCTGTGGCTTAGCTAGTTTTGCCTTCTCAGGGGTTTTCAAGCTTGTTCTCCATTTGAACAATTCGCTCCTTTGGTCATTCTCTCAGTGAGCTGTTACTGTTGAATACGGCTGTTCAGGTAGTTGCTAAGACAGAGGGTCATATAGTCACTATTACCAAGGGGTGTTCTCCAGATTGTCAAAATGTTAAAAGGAAATATATCCAGCAGGTGAAATCCAGGGCAACCTTACGTTTCCTCGTTTTGCTTGATGATGTTTCTAACCCTAGTAATATTATAAATATGTTATTTGAATAATGAATACATTTTATGCATTAATAAATGTATGGGTTGGACCAGATGAAATTTCAGATCCTACCTTTCAAAAATGTTCTGTGATTCTTCATACTAAATAAATACAGCAGGAAGGAGATTTTGTGTAGTGAGGTGGACAGTGCCTTCCCCACCATTTGTCTCCAAGAAATTTCAGGGTCACACACATGTGGGGAGTATCACCATTGCCTGTGCTGCCAGCAGCAGGGGAACTGCTGATATATGTGGAAGCTCTGCTATTCTATTGTGACTAGCGCAACCCAAGGCTCACTCTGTCTCCATTGTACTGGTTTCCAGAGCAGCAGTGGAGTGACAGAAAGGCCTAAGGGATACAGTTTGCATGGTGTGTTTGGGACCATCATTATTCAGTGGCACACAATTCCTTTCCATGTGAATAGCAAGATATGATTATATTTAGATAATTTGAATGTTTCTATTAAAATCATTGCTAATTAAAGTACTCAAGAAGATGGGGAGAGAGGAAACAGAGATTAACTGCTGGAGTCTGGTGCTATTAGAGTTAATGTTTGAGATGTTGTCTCTCTGAAACCCCCAACAGATGAGTCAGGATTGTGTGTAGGGCTCAGCAAACAAAAATACCAAATCTGTTCTCAAAATAATTGTATATGTGATATTTAAAAAAAAATCAAAGTAACTTTGGGAAAAATCAGAAACTTCTTGTAATCTCTAAGATTTATTTTATAGTTTAGTACTAGTCTTGGTTTAAATGCATATGGGGTAATGTTCTCTTTATAGTATTTAGGGTTTCTAGAGGTCTTAAAGGAGCCCTTAGCATCATTACACCAAGTGATTAAAATGACTGTTGGAAACAGAGAATACAGAATAGTGGCTGGATGAGCAGAAAATAGGGTGTTGCATATAAGTTGATGGCTGAGATGTTTACTTAAGTAAAAATCACTGATTATTGATCACTGTATATAGCTCTTTACCAAAAGGCCCTTTACCTTTTCTTATAGGCCCCACTCCTTGTTTCTGGGATGGGAAAAATAAATGTAGCTGAAAGTAAGATTTTTGTATCTATAACTAAAGAAACCTTGACGTTTTTCTCCTTCAGAACTGAGTGAAGAGGGAAGACATTTCTCATCTGGATTAAAGTTATTTTACTATCAATTATCATTTTAAGTGTTCCTATGACTCTTCTTTTCCATCAGAGGATAATCTAACCTAGAAGAGGCAAAGGGGGTTGTCTCAGATTGTTTTAGAGAAAAAAGTATGCATCCTAATTATATACTTGAAGTGCAAAGCATTGCTCTTTATTAGCTAAATGCATTAATTTTAAATTTGTGTATGCAAAAATTAAATTTTTTCCCATCTGAATGATGGTTGGTCTTTGCATATTATGTATCATCTGATCCAGTCCTGTAACAAAAGAAGCATGAGATATCTATTTCTTTTTTAGAAGAAAAAGAAGACTTAAGAGTCAAGAGACCTTTTGAAGCAGGATTCTAAGGAAAAAAAGAATGCGTAGGTTAGAAGGAAAGGAGTTGGATTCAGTTTTCCTCTTTCCTTCCTCTTGCCTAATATGTAGGAAGCCAAAAATCAAGGAGCAAGTCACAGCAGTAAATTGCCATTTTAAAAGATGAAAGGAGTATGTGCTAGGAGAAACAGGCTTGATCTAGGAGATCTAGATTAAGAAAAAAGCTGGTGAAACATTCAACAAATGTTTAAGGGTTAGTAAGTAATGACCAAAATGCGATCAGTTAACTTTGTTGTAATCTGTACCTTGATGAATGACTCGCATACATTTTGGAAGAAGAGACCCTGCTCAGCATTCCCCTGTGTTCTCCCAGCCCCCTGAGCTCCACTTATTTTCACACCTTGGAACAGCAGCTGAGTCAACGTCAAGAAGCATGAGAGTCTTGCTTTCTGGAGAGTGTCCTCTGGTCGCTGCATCCTAACCCCACCAGGATTTAGAAAGAATAAATTAAAAACTGCTTTAGAGGGAGATTTAAAGAATTGACAGAGCAAAGCCAGTTAAGGTAAATGGACTTGCTCTGTCAATGATGCCGGTGATTGTTTGTTTATTTCATAAGGGAACTAAGCCCTAGCACGGCAGTATCAAGGCCCCGGATCTTGGCGTTGTAGCTAAGAGTGTTGTGGTCTCAGTCCTTGATTGTTAGCAAATCTCTGACACTCCCCCGGTGAAAACACAGCTTCTGAAAATTTTCAAAAAATATCAGCAAATAACTCGTTCACTCAATAAGTATTTGTGAGTACTTTCTACATGCCAGGTAAACCAGTTTTCTCTAATAAAAGATAAGGAAAAATAAGTGAGATTAATCTGTCTCCAATTATGGGGGGTTGTGCATTGTTCCTTCTCTCTAATTTTGAGAAGCATCTCTGACTGGACTTTTTAAAATGTGTCCAATTGATGCCTTCCTGATTAAAGTATAAAGATAGGACAATCTTTCTCAACTCTTGACTTTGATATAACACAGAAATCTCTAAGCCTCAAGTTTTTTCAAGTATATGTTGTTTATTGTGAATATATTTGTGATTTTCTTCTAAGGAACTGAAAAATTCAGTGAATAAGTAAGTGTACCAGAAATGGGATGCTCTGCAGTTGGTTCACAAAGTAAGATTAATGACACCGTGTCGTTGGTGATGACAAGGCCATGTGGAGCAGTCACGGGAGATTAGGTTGTAACCATCTGTTTTCCATGAGATGTCTTAATAAACACCGCCACCTACACTGAGGTGTTATTACAGTCAGCCTCCTGGGAATTTGTAGATCAGGGCACTTGGGCACAAGGAAGGAATTGTTGCTTACCACATGGAACGTTTGTGGCCTGTATTAAAACAGTAATCCCATTTTAAGGTTTTTATTTTTGCTTTTAATTGCAAAGAACATTTGGTGAAGGGACACTAGGAATGGAAAGTTCAGATGAAAAGATAGCTTAGAAAGAAGTAGAAGAGAATTCAGAAAAAATAAGGCAGAAAAAATATCTCCAATCTTTGACAAAGAATTGAATAGAGAAAATGCTGGTTATGTATTATACTTAACATGAATGCTATAATAAAAATAATAAGGAGCTTCTATGATTATTTTCTAGTTAAAACTGTCTACTTATGACAAGGAATATATATATATTATCATATCATGTATTTATTCAATAAATATTCATGATATTTATGGGAACTTACCATATGCCAGGTAAACCAGTTTTTTCTAGTAAGAGATATCTATTTCCTCTAAAAAACAAGTCAAATACACACACCCACATATATATATGTATATATATATATATACACTTCTCAGCTCTTCATTCATATCATATGATTTTATTTGTTTTCATTGCTATTAATTTTATTATTTTTAAATTGAAGTATAATTGATTTATGTTTCAGGGGTACAGCAAAATGACTCAGTTTTGTAGATACACACACACACAAATATATATGTCCTCTTCAGATTCTTTTCCATTATAGGTTATTATAAGATATTGGATATAATTTCCTGTGCTATACAGTAGATCCTTATTTTCTTTCATCTATTTTACTTGTAATAGTGTATATCTGTTCATCTAATTCCTAATTTATGCCTCCCCTCGTTTCCCCTTTGGTAACCACAAATTTGTTTTCTGTATCTATGAGTCTATTTCTGTTTTGCAAGTAAGTTAATATGTATCACGTTTTTAGATTCCATGTATAAGTGATATCATATGATGTTCGTCTTTCTCTAACTGGACTCAGCACTACAACGTCTAGGTCCATTCCTGTTACTGCAAATGATGTTTCCTTAAATACAGAGAACATTATGACAGCTTTGTTTTAGCTGCAGATTAGCAGGGAAAAGCTCAGGGGGAAGAAAAGGAAAGGAGCTTACTAGAGGGAGAGTAGTAAGTGAGAGCAATAGACTGACAAAAGCAAGAGAAAAACAATTAAAATCGTCACAATAAAGAAAAAGAAGTCAAAAAAAAAAAAGAAAAGAAAAAGAAGTCAATCTTGACCCATTTAGTTGAGGGGTAATGATCTTGCATACTTCAAGGGTAGTAGTATTTTTTTCAGTGGTCATATTATAACTGCAGCTTTTAACAATGACTTTTAAGTACCAGAGATATTATTATCTTTGTTTAGTAAGACAGGAAATGCTTAATAATTTTAGCAATATTTCCCTCTTTAACAGTTGACTAATTATGAGTTACTGTTATGCCTGGAGGGAAATAGCCACTGCTTTAGCTTTTATAAACTCTAAAGTATATAAGTGCCTTTTTGAAAAACCTCATCCAAATTTCAATGAAATCTCCTCCTTTATTAGTCACTGCCCAGATTTTTCAAGTGGGAAAAGGCAAAAGCAAACCATCTAGAAAAAAATTTAGGGAGTGCCCTGAGGCTTTGAGATAAACTGGAAATAGATCCACACCCTGCTATCCTTGTGCAACACAAAGACCCTGATGCTGGGAAAGATTGAAAGCAGGAAAAGAAGGGGACAACAGAGGATGAGACGGTTGAATGGCATCACCGATTCCATGGACATGAGTTTGGGTAAACTCCGGGAGTTGGTGATAGACAGGGAGGCCTGGCCTGCTGCAGTCCATGGGGTTGCAAAGAGTCGGACACAACTGAGTGACTGAGCTGAACTGAACTGATCCTTGTGCATGATACACAGAGGAAAACTAGAACAATTAAAATATTTTGAGCCTTTTTTTGTTGAAAATTCAACTTGTATTCTAAGTTCATAAGGCACAATTAATATTAGGAAATTCTGTGTGTGTGTTTTCTTTTCCCATGTAGTTTCTTGAAGGACTCTGGAAGTAAACTAGCTTCCTTTGCTGTTTGTGTTGTCACAAATACTTTCTTAGAAAGTACAGGTCCTTTTGAGAAATGGGTAGCCACCTGATTAGCATTTACACAGAGGCTTCTGCAAGGATACTGGCAACCTCAGCTGAAAATCTGACTTTGGTGCCGAAAGCAGTGCTATCAAGACCTATGGAATTGCTGCAGCTTTTGCTAAGATTTTAGATCCTTCTGTTTATTATTTTCACCTTTTTCTTTTAGAATACAATTCACAGTACATATAGTGAAAGTGAACATCACTCAATCCTGTCCCTCTCTTTCCGACCCCATGCGCTATACAGTCCCTGGAATTCCCCAGGCCAGAATACTGGAGTGGGTAGCCTTTTCCTTCTCGAGGGGATCTTCCCAACCCAAGGATCAAATCCAGGTCTCCTGCATCGCAGGAAGATTCTTTACCAGCTGAGCCACAAGGGAAGCCCAAGAATACTGGAGTGGGTAGCCTATTCCTTCTCCAGTGAATCTTGCCAAACCAGAAATTGAACTGGGGTCTCCTGCATTGCAGATGGATTCTTTACCAACTGAGCTATCAGGGAAGCCTATAGTACTTATAGAGCGTTATAATATTAACCTTCTCTAAAAATACAGACCTGATCCTATTAAAAATAGTTCTCAAATTTAAAATGTCAGGAAAGACTGCTTGTCATTCTCTGTAAAAAACTTACTTCAATAAATAAAATTCATTGTGCTTTCCTATATATAATTCAAAGTACTTCATTTTTGGTATTTTTAAAAACCATGTTTGGGCATATTGTGAAGCAAAGATGCTAATGCTTTAGCATCCCTAAAATCTGAAATAATTTCCAAAAAAAGCTTGAAATATTCTTATTGGTTTGGTGTTCTAAGGAATAGCCAATTAGAGCTACAATTCCAATTTTATTTTAAAATTATTGGAAATACTTGTGTGATGTTGAGTACCAAAAACTATGAAAACATCTTGATTACTTTCATTACAACAGTTTCTAATAAAAGGCCATGAGTTTTATTTTTCAATGCATGCTTTTCAATTCTGAAGTGTTAGAAGATATAATTCAATAGCAAGTAACACAAACAGGCCACTTTAATAACTGTTTCAAACAAATTATTTACTTTCAAAAAATGATTGGGCCTAAAATGTTCTTCCTTGAATCTTACAAATATAAAATGCAGATAGAACTTCATATTTTTAAAAAGTGATCAAAAGTAAATCAATATTGATGAAAATCATGAAAAATAAGATATTTGGCTTTATTGCGTTATTCCATATTTTAGAGAATATCCTTAGCTCTGAGTCAACTGTTTATTAAAACAATTATAATTGTTGTGAAGTGTTTAAGCAGGTATTACCTGTATGTGTGTGTGATGTATGTGTATGACCCGTAATAGAAACTTTGTATCTGTGCCTCTGAGCTCTCATTGTAACAGAAATAAGAACAAATTCAAGATGATCATTTATTTTCCCCCCAATATTATATTTAACCCAGTCCTATAAAATGTTAAAGCTTATAAAAATAAAGAGTTCTGCGGTGAAACACATTTTGGAAACGCTGCGTAAAATTTTAACTTGTCCTTTAAAGGTTCTCGGTTCTATTGATGGGTTAATGTGAACTCTGGATCTACAACAGAATGATCATTTATCAAATTCACTCGACAATTTTATTAGTCAGGGGTCTCCAGAGGAACAGAACCGAAAGGAGATTCTATCAGATTATTTTGAAAGATTGGTTCACACAAGTATGAAGACTGAGAAGTCCCTCCAGCTACTGCCTGCAAGTTGAAGGTGCAGGAAAACTGATGATGTAGTTCTGGTCCAAATCCAAAGACCTGAGAACCAGGGGAGCCAAGAGTGGAAATCATTAAAAATAATTGTGGAACGCAGGTATACCCGTGGTGGATTCATTTCGATATTTGGCAAAACTAATACAATATTGTAAAGTTTAAAAATAAAATAAAATTTAAAAAAATAATAATAATTGTGGAGTATCCCAGGGCCCATGAACCAGGGGGTATAAATACTGGTCTAAATCGGAAGGCCTGAGAACCAGAAGTGCCAGTGTCTGAGGGCAAGAGAAATTGGGTGTTCAGCTCAAGTAGAGAATGAATTTGCCCTTCCTGTTTCATTTTGTTCTATTCGGCCTCTCCTTGGGTTGGATGATGCTCACCTGCATTGGTGATTGGAGGTCTTCTTTACTCAGATTGCGGATTCAATTGCTGATCTCTTCTCCAAACACCCTTATAGACATACCCAGAAAAAAATATATATTACCAGCTATCTGATGTTTCTCAGCCCAGTCAAGCTGACACATAAACATCACAACCTTAGAACTCTCTTCTCATGATGTATTCATGGGATTCCCTGGATGTTCTTTATAGGTTGCTGGCATATACAATATATGTATACACTTGATCCTTGAACAATGGAAAGATTAGGGACAACAACCCTCACACAGTTGAAAGTCTGAGTATAAATTTATAGTCAGCTTTCCATATCTTCAGTTCCACAGTGGTGAATTCACAGTGGTGAATTCAATTGTGGAATGTATAGTAGTATAGTATGCAAAAAAAAATTTATGTGTAACTAGACTTGCACAGTTCAAACCTGGGTTGTTTGGGGATCAACTGTATGAAGGAGCTAAACTTTGCCATTAAAATGGTAGAAGTATTTCAATGATGACATTTTTAGGTAATGAACTTTAAAAATATATAGCTCCCTCATTTTTAATATGGTATTTTTGTTTTATTTTATGTCATAAGATGCCTTTTATTTTAACAACTGTTGGTCACTTATTTAAATTTTGATCACTTAAACTTGACTTAGGTGTCAAAGTACGTTTCCCTATAAATTAATAGTGTAACTCATGATGATTATTAATTACTCCAAGACCAAAAGAATAATGTATTAAGCTAGCAAAAGACCTGTTGCTGTTAGGGAGAATACCAATTTGAGTCTTAGTGAAAAATGGGACCTTCTACAGCAACAAAACATAGCTATTAGCTCTAAGAACTGAGATGATGTGTGCCAACCTGACTTCATTCCAATAAATATTTGCTCTGAAAAGATAAGATTGCAAATCAATAAATATTTTTTTACTGTTTGCTTTAGGAAATTTTATTTATTTATTTTTTTCTGAGATAACAATCTGCTTATCTGGGTAAATAACTCATTTATTAAATGGCAATTTACTTATAAAGGCTTACTTAAAGAACTTCATTCATTGCACCCACCAACCCCAAACTATTACAAACTTTGCCCATTCCCATTTTATTCCTCTCCCTGGAAAACCTTTAAAGACCCACCTTAAAATCACTTGAGCTCAGAAAACAAAACTCTATGAGTCTTTCCTTCTAGCTCCTCTCTTCTGAGACACAGCTAACATGGTATTCTGCTTTTCTAAAGTGAGTTCTAATAACTTTGTTGTTGTTGTTTTTTAGTCACTGAGTTGTATCTGATTCTTTTGCGACCCCAAGGACTGTAGCCCACCAGGCTTCTCTGTCCATGGGATTTCCCAGGCAAGAGTATTGGAGTCAATTGCCATTTCCTTCTCCACAGGACCTTCCTGACCCAGGTATTGAACCCACACCTCATGCATTACCAGACAGATTCTCTACCTCTGAGCCCCCAGGGAAGCCCTCTAATATCTTTAGCTTTATTAATTATTTGCTTGGTGATATTTTGAAGAATTCAACAGTACGACCTCAAAATATGGGAAATTAAGACTATTTTGAGAATTTTTAGATCCTGAGTAGGGTGATTTTAGGGGTTGGGCAGTTTACATAGTAATAATCTTAAATTAGGCTTCCTAGGTGGTGTAGTGTTAAATAATCTGCCTGCCAATACAGGAGCTGCAGGTTTGATCCCTGGGTCAGGAAGATCCCGGGAAGAAGGAAATGGCCACTCACTCTAGTATTCTTGCCTGGGAAATCCCAGGAACAAAGGAGCCTGGCAGGCTACAGTCCAGGGGGTCACAAAATAATTGGATATGACTCAGCAACTGAGCACCCACACACACATACACAGCTTTATTTTGGTGAGAATAGCACAGCAAGGTTTTGAAGCAAATCTTGAGACACAAACTACTAGTCTTAATGCATATGCTTTTTTCATTAGCATATAGTCATATCTTTTAAGAGCAAATACATTTCATTGAGCAGGCAGGTAATTATTTTTAACTTGGCCCCAGTGTTCATATAGTGACAGAAAAGTATTCATATAGGGACAGAAAAGTATTCTCATCCTTGTGTTTAAGAAAGGACTGAAAATTATGTTAGTTTTAGGTCTCATTGATACAGATAGAGAATGCACATGTATTTGTTCATTGAAACAATTCATCACAAGAGCATTTAAAAAAGGTTGAATTAAAATAAAATAGCTAGCTTAGCTATATCCTATGTGACAATAATACTGTAACTTTGAGACTGCCTTCTACTGAACAGAAATCATGTAAATTCTGTCAACTGAAAGAAAAGTACACAATATAAGAGCTGTAAATTGTCTTACTGAGGACTGTAGTTGTGAGACAGCCTTTCAGTTAGCTTTGAGAAACTGCTCTGAAAAGGTGAGGGGTGGCCAGTATATTCGTGATTTTGGCTAAAGGGGATGTGCCATCTGGCATACTCTGTAGCAGAAGGTTACTGATAGTTAACGCAGCAGATATCTCAGTTAATGAGTTCACTCAATGATTTTTTTTCTAATAGGAAGATGCAATAATCTGGATTCAAAAAGAAATTTTTTTCTGAGATATAACAAGCTCCAGGAGTTGGTGATGGACAAGAAAGCCTAGTGTGCTGCAGTCCACGGGGTCTCAAAGAGTCAGACACAACTGAGCAACTGAACTGAACTGAACTATCTGAGGCCCTGTTTTACCTGTTTACCAAAGCACAGAGTGTGTCATTTTGATCTCCACCCTGAATTCCTTTCACATGTACTGTAGGTCAGCAACTGCAGTGGCTAATGACTTAATCTTTGTAGAACTGGATATCAGCAGCATTCTTTGTTCTACACGTCACAATAACTGATTTTTTAATCCATATATAAGTAGCAATTTAAACAAAGACACCTTAGCCCAGATAACCTAATAGTCCTTGTTGGGCCTTTTTAACAAGTGTTCCAGTAGAATATTAAAAGGGTATGCCATCTACTTGATTTATTTCAAGTTTTAGACAATTTCTAAAATACTGATGATATGTCATTGGAAAAGAAATAAATCCTCTCATTTAACTATCCATGCTACAAAGCCTGGTGCTCTGTCTCATTAAAAGCTTTAGACTACTGTGCATCAGTTCAGTTCAGTTGCACAGTACACGCTTAAAAAATTCCTGCTGGATTGCCTTCCATTCAGCCTCTAAAAGTCTGTGTTCCTATGTATTTAAATGTGGCCCTGTTAAGTCTGAGGTTTGACTCAAGGTATTTACTATGCTGCTGCTGCTGCCGCCAAGTCACTTCAGTCGGGTCCAACTCTGTGTGACCCCAGAGACGGCAGCCACCAGGCTCCTCTGTCCCTGGTGTTCTCCAGGCAAGAACACTGGAAATGGTGGCCATTTCCTTCTCCAATGCATGCATGCATGCTAAGTCGCTTCAGCCGTGTCCGACTCTGTGCATCCCTATGGACAGCAGCCCACCAGGCTCCTCTGTCCACGGGATTCTCGAGGCAAGAATACTGGATGGGGTTGCCATTTCCTTCTCCAAGATATTTACTATATACTACCTCATTTCATGCTTTGCTTTTCCTCTTCCTAGTGACTGCCATTATAGTTAATCAGAAAGCTTTAGTTCAGCAAGTTAAAGAGAGATGAATGAGTGCTATTGGTGCCTAAATGAGGTAATCTTCATAATTTTATCTGAATAACTAAAATATAATTTTAAATAAGGATGACTATAATTTAAGGGATCGGATCAGATCAGATCGGTCGCTCAGTCGTGTCCGACTCTTTGCGACCCCATGAATCGCAGCACACCAGGCCTCCTGGTCCGTCTGAAGAAAACGAATATAAAAACTTGAGAATGACATTGAGCATGGGATGTCTGCATATGATGGTGGTAGGAGGGGAATATTGGGCAAAAATTGGAGAAAGTGGTGAGAAAACATACCTGGAGAGAATTTTATGTTTCTTTTTTTTTATTTTATTTTTTTATTTTTAAACTTTACATAATTGTATTAGTTTTGCCAAATATCAAAATGAATCCACCACAGGTATACATGCGTTCCCCATCCTGAACCCTCCTCCCTCCTCCCTCCCCATACCCTGCCTCTGGGTCCTGT
>NW_011494835.1:5303849-5304059 GCF_000754665.1 Bison bison bison | reverse complement strand
CTTCACTCTGTATAATAGGCTCCAGTTTCATCCACCTCATTAGAACTGATTCAAATGTATTCTTTTTAATAGCTGAGTAATACTCCATTGTGTATATGTACCACTGCTTTCTTATCCATTCATCTGCTGATGGACATCTACGTTGCTTCCGTGTCCTGGCTATTATAAACAGTGCTGCGATGAACATTGGGGTACACGTGTCTCTTTCCC
>NW_011494835.1:5302073-5303749 GCF_000754665.1 Bison bison bison | reverse complement strand
CATTGCAGGCAGATTCTTTACCAGCTGAGCCACCAGGGAAGCCCAAGAATACAGGAGTGGGTAGCCTTTCCCTTCTCCAGAGGATCTTCCCAACCCAGGAATCGAATCGGGGTCTCCCACATTGCAGACGGATTCCTTACCAACTGAGCTATCAGGGAAGCCATGAGGCATGTAAGAAGATGAGAAGTGCCAGTGAGGAGAATAAATCTAAGAAGGGGATAAGAAGTGCTATTGATTGCAGCTTTCAACGGAATGGCCAGGGTAAGCTTTAGTGAGGATGTCTCCTGCAAGCAAATATTTGGAGGAAATACAGGAATGAGCAAGGCAGAAAATCAAAGTGAAGAGGTTTGGAGGGAAGGGAGGCAGGCCTGGTGTGAAGACTCTAAGTGGGAGCATGTTAGTGATGTTTGAGGAGCAGGGTTGAAGATGAACAGGCTAGAGCAGAATCAGCAAACAGAAGAGAATTGGGATGGATAGGAAACCTGGTCACACGGGAGTGTGAAGGCCTTCGTAAGAAATTGGTGTTTACTCCCGCTAGTGTGAGAAGCCTATGGTGGGTTGATCAGATGAGCATCATGGTTTGATTTCATTTCTTGTTAATCCTTGAGCTAACTACTGGGTAACAATAGACTTTAGGGGGAGGAGGAGGGTACACAAGGAGGTTAAGAGCAATAGTAAGGAGCTCTCTTAGGAAGTTCTGTTGAGGAAATCATCTACTACAGTGGCCAGGCTATCTTGCCCATCAGTATTCTATAGATCAGGCCCTTCAAGGTCAGCAGGAAGCCTGTTCTGCTGGAGCTAGGGAGTGGTGACCGGCAGGAAGCCCGGCAGAAGTCCTGTTTGGAGTTCTGGTGGGCCACCCTGAACAGCAATGTAGCAGTGCTTCCAGCACTAAACA
Organism: Bison bison bison; assembly: GCF_000754665.1. Taxonomy (NCBI): domain Eukaryota; kingdom Metazoa; phylum Chordata; class Mammalia; order Artiodactyla; family Bovidae; genus Bison; species Bison bison. The sequence goes on along the minus strand of NW_011494835.1, from coordinate 5,302,851 downwards.
GCCACTGTTCGGTTGGCACTGGGGAGCAAAGCAGCAGTAGCTGCGGTGCGCAGAAGCACTGGTTGGTACACACCCCCACCAACAGGAAGGTGGGGGTGACCGCTGCAGGAAAGCATGACTAGGAGGGCGCCCTGGGTGGCCTCAGTACCAGGGTAGCCTCACATTTGCATGCATCAGCATGGAGCATTTTAGAGTTATGGGAACAGACACTGTGGCAGGATGAGCTTTTGTAATATTAACCAGTGATTTAGGCATCTAGGCTTTGCAGCATCAATTGCCTCAGGGAAGGAATGTTGCAGCAGAAGCTCAGTAAAATTTCAAATGTTCTCTCCCCCAAGAGAACTCAGGGTACGGAGAGTGTCTGATGCATCAAAACAAGTCTTCCAGCTCCCTGGGCCTTCGGGTTTGGGGGAGGATGAGGCGAAGAGGCAAAGACACAGCAAGAAGGGCAGTCACTATGAGAGTCTGGGAGAGGGGAGACCTCTGCCCTGCTTGAGCAAGCTAAGATGCAGCAGTGAGGAGCAAACCCTGGAGAAGTCTGGGGGTGCCGGGGTCCAGCCCCAGCTGATCCAGGGTATTCGAAGCGGGGACGGCGTCGGCGAGGATCAGGATACAATAGCTTCAATTAGATATTAATTAAAGATATAAAGAGTAATAGAATAAGGATAGCTCAGTAGGAAAATTCAGTGGAGAAAAGAGGCTGAGTAGCTTGGTTTACCCGGGAGACCAATAAAACTTCAAGACAAGAAGTTTGCACCACTTACGTAGGCCACAGGCG